>NW_016805238.1:648443-674173 GCF_001698545.2 Rhinopithecus bieti | reverse complement strand
AAAAAAAAAAAAAAAAAAAAAAGAAAATAGATGCAGAATCTGGATGAAACTTTGAAGGTACTATACAAATTATTTACATTGTTTATTATTAGAAATACCATTAATTGTTGAATACCTAATTTTAACAAACAAATCAAAACTTGCTATTGAATAGAAATATATCCAAAGTGAAGATGTGTGTAATTTTTATGTGCTTGGTAACAAAATATTTTTTCTTAATAAACCAAATTCACTGTGACAGTCTTTAGACTGAGAAGCCCTCTTAATTTCAAAAGAATGAAATTATTAATTGAAAATTGGGTTAAATAGAACTTCATAACTCTCTTGATATTTATTTTTTACCTTATCGTGGAAAAAAGTACATGCTTTATCTTGCGTTCAAATCATAAGCTCTTTGAAGACAGTGTTCCTGTTTGTTTCATCTTTGCAACCTTCACAGAGCCTGCACACATAGTTGAAAGCACAGTAATTATAAGCCACAGGCATTCAACAGAAAAAGAAGCAGCTTAGTTTCAGATCCAAGTCTAACTAACATTCCAGTCTTATCCTTTCCTGATGTGATCCCAGCACCATAAACTAGTCACTCATTTTGCAAAATGGTGTGTAAGGTTCTATTGGTCGCAGGTCCTCCAATTACATGTAAGATTTCAGTTAACCTATACACTTGGCTTCTCCAACTTGTATTCCTGGTTCATGCTCTTCTCACTGCTCCCACCTCTCAAACCTTTGCCTGGTTGGTCTTTTCCACAAAGAAAAGATACTTGGAGCCCTTTAACTCTAAAGCACAAGGTAGTCTCCTGATAGTATCTCCTCTACCCCAGACAGAAAAGAAGATATGGTACCCACAGAATCCCTTGGATTCAAATTCAGGTTGGATAATTGATGTTTTGAAAACTTCTAAATATCAGTGTTGTCTATCAGCATCCCTGTTGATATCAAACCACTGAAAATCTTTACTACTTGCAAGTAGTATGTTTTCAATCTTGCCCCTGTGTTCCCAGTGCTACCTCACCATGGGTGGGTGCATCCTAGAGACATTGGTGTGTAAAGTTGTCAGATAGGTCCACCTCATTGCTTGCTCATCCTGGCCTTGTTCTCTAACATCTGGACTTCAGAGGGAAAACAAAAAATTACTGTTTTCCCTAGAGAAAGGTAATATCCAAGGAATCAATTAATTGGTGTGGTCCTACCTTTACCAAAAGCACGTTCCTCAGAAAGCTAGCCTCTGGAGATGCTCCACCAAAAAAAGAAAAAGAAAAGAAAGGAAGAATGAGGGAAGGAAGAAATGAGGAAGGAAGAAGGAAAGAAGGAAGGAAGGAAGGAAGGAAGGAAGGAAGGAAGGAAGGAAGGAAGGAAGGAACGAAGGAACGAAGGAAGGAAAGAAGGGAGGGAGGGAAGGAAGGGAGGGAGGGAAGGAAGGGAGGGAGGGAGGAAGAAAGGAAGGAAGGAAGGGAGGGAGGAAGAAAGGAAGGAAGGAAGGAAGGAAGGAAGGAAGGAAGGAAGGAAGGAAGGAAGGAAGGAAGGAAGGAAGGAAGGAAGGAAGAAGGAAGGAAAGATGGTTGAGAGAGAGAAAAAAAGAGAAATATTCTTGTGATCAAAAAAGTGTGGTAATTATTTCACAGTGTATATGTAAATCAAAACATCATGTCACACACTTTAAATTTATGCAATTTTATTTGTTAATTTTATCTCAATAAATCTAGAAATGAATAAGTAATACTGATGACATTTTGCTAAAAAACAAAATGCAAGCAAACAAAAGTATGAGAAATTCTGCATACCTTACCATTTGCTTGCAGATTGACAAGAGATTTTCATCCACCCTTACTTCCCTAAAAGTAGGAAAGATGCTTCTACTATGTCCAAAAGGCTACTAGTGACTTATGGAAGGTACTTAACAAATATTTGTAAACCAAAAACTAAATTCATATTCAATTCTAAACACTGAGAAGAACTACAACTTAAAACCTTTTTCTTTTTTTTTTCAGTTTTGCTTCACTCGGATTTACCCAAATATATCTGAACCAAGAACACTTGTTTCAAGGAACATCTTTAAATGGCCCAAAGAAACAATGTTTTCTACATCAAATTCTAGGAAGTGTTGATGGCCACCATAAATCAAGCCAAAGAAAGCCCGCTTTGCTCTACAGATTAGAAAATATTTTGTTTTAATTCTCTGGAATCTTGAGTATTCCTGGAAGCAATCAGACCCTTATCCAGTTATTAGACTCTTATCTAATTCCCATTAGAAAGGGATGTTAGGAAAGTAGAGACCTTAAAACCTCTTACAGTTGCTCAGTTTCCTGACATTATGGGTATATTAACTAGCTCAATTGTAGGAGATAGCCTAGCTTCATGTTTTCTAATAGTCTATTTTCTCAGACTATGTAAACACCAATTTACCATCTTTACCAGATTTTGAGATATATATACAACTCTTTATTCCAATGTCAACATAATTTCTTAAAGCTTAAGAATAAAAAATATATTGAATGTTACTCAGTGACCTAGTTCTACAAGCAGAGAAAGAACTAAGAATTCTCAAAGAATTTTGAATTCAAAAGTCTGAGTTTTATAGTTTTNCCAAAGAAACAATGTTTTCTACATCAAATTCTAGGAAGTGTTGATGGCCACCATAAATCAAGCCAAAGAAAGCCCGCTTTGCTCTACAGATTAGAAAATATTTTGTTTTAATTCTCTGGAATCTTGAGTATTCCTGGAAGCAATCAGACCCTTATCCAGTTATTAGACTCTTATCTAATTCCCATTAGAAAGGGATGTTAGGAAAGTAGAGACCTTAAAACCTCTTACAGTTGCTCAGTTTCCTGACATTATGGGTATATTAACTAGCTCAATTGTAGGAGATAGCCTAGCTTCATGTTTTCTAATAGTCTATTTTTCTCAGACTATGTAAACACCAATTTACCATCTTTACCAGATTTTTGAGATATATATACAACTCTTTATTCCAATGTCAACATAATTTCTTAAAGCTTAAGAATAAAAAATATATTGAATGTTACTCAGTGACCTAGTTCTACAAGCAGAGAAAGAACTAAGAATTCTCAAAGAATTTTGAATTCAAAAGTCTGAGTTTTATAGTTTTAAAAACTTTTTGAAAGCAAATGTTTTAAAAAGTTGCATTTTTTCAAAAATGTTGATAATGATCTTAGTCATCTATCAGTTTGTTTTTTTAATTTACCTAAAGTCTTGTTATATTCAATTCCTCAAAGCAGATCTAAACACTTTTAGGTTTCCAGTGGATTGGTAATCAAGACTATTGGTTCTGCTTTGTATAGGAGTTTTTTTTTTTAAATGGAGTATCAGTTTATATTCCAAGAAATTCATTATCTCCTAGGATCATTATAGATCTAAAAGTCCAAATTCAAATGTTAGACGAAAGAGCTGAGGCAAAATATTCAGCCAGTCTGAGCCTCAGTGGTCATATTGTAAAATGAGAATAATTATGGTGCCTATTTCGTAGATCATTGTAAAAAACGGTGGAACAGCGTTTGACACATTGCCTAGCACGCAGACACCATTCAATGTTAGCTTTATTGTTAGCTCAATCCCCTATTTTCCAGAAGTTAAAAATAAGACCCAGACAGCATAAGAAATTTTCCCAAAGGGACATATCTAGTTAGTATCAGAGCAGGAATTTTAACTTAAATCTCCCAAATCCAGTCCAGCTATCTTACTACCATGTTGTAACAACAAAAAATAATAGTGGACAGAAGAACTTGAAAATACATAAAATTTGATATATAGAGATTCTTTAAATTGATGTAACTGTGAGACACAATTGGCTTAAGAATCAAGAAAACTGTTGAGCTAATGAACTGGTCATATTCATGAAGTTAGTCAGGCTAACCACATAAAAATGCTTTTAAGCCATATTTTGATGAAAAAAAATGGGACATGTGGAAACATGAAGAAGACAAGGAAGCCAGTGGGAGGAAGGGATGACAGCAGAAATTTGAAGGATCTAAACAAACTTCATGCCAAGACCAGCAAAAAAGTTTCCCTGCCTGCTGTATAGGGTTTGAGATAATTTGGAATAAAGACACTCAACATTTAATGAGGAGTTACTATGTGTGAGTTGAACACTATTCTGGGCTGTACCCAATATTTCTCTTTCAGTCCTCCCAAGAATCCTGTAAAGTAGGTATCATTAGAACCTTCACTTCTAGGTGAAGAAATGCAAGTTCAGAGTGGCTGAGTATCTTGCCCATAGACTGATACGTAAAAAGTGGCACAGCCAACAGTTAAACCCAGGTAGTCTAACATTAGGGCCAGAACAAGTTATCATGCTACAATGGAAGACGGAGAGGAAAAAAGCAAGGGAAATGATGACTTCTGAATGTTTTACCTCTTTATAGGTTTAAAATTTTAAGGTTATATTAAAGATGTCACAAATATATATTTTGCATGTATGTAAATATTATATATGTACATCTAAATAAATCATTACATACATGATTTTTATCAGTTTTTTGACAAATTTTAGGAAAACTGTTGAAAGCATTGTATAAAATTTTTTAAGTCAAAACAACTAAATTGTAAGAAAAAGATTTCTATGTTTTACAAAAGTTTGATAAACTTTCTGATGCTAAGAATTGTTCAAATCCAAATATTCAAAAAGCAATCAGAGCCGATTTTTAAAACTCAGCCATATCTGGCTGCATTTATAAATGGCAAAGTCCCAGTAGCATGAAACTCTAAAGTACTACAAGGTACAAATGACCCAATAGCAAAGGGAATGAGATATTATATCTAGAGGTGTTATATGAAAAGGCTTGGTCGGGCGTGGTGGCTCAAGCCTGTAATCCCAGCACTTTGGGAGGCCGAGACGGGCGGATCACGAGGTCAGGAGATCGAGACCATCCTGGCTAACATGATGAAACCCCGTCTCTACTAAAATATACAAAAAATTAGCCGGGCGAGGTGGCGGGCGCCTGTAGTCCCAGCTACTCAGGAGGCTGAGGCAGGAGAATGGCGTGAACCCGGGAGGCGGAGCTTGCAGTGAGCCGAGATCGCGCCACTGCACTCCAGCCTGGGCGACAGAGCGAGACTCCATCTCAAAAAAAAAAAAAAAAAAAAAAAAAAAAAAAGGCTTAACAGAACTTAAATAGGCAGCTTTAAGGTGTCTCTTAAAATATGGCCATCTTGCCAAGCTTTTTAACTGAATTAGTCCATTTTCACACTGCTGTAAAGAACTGCCTGAGAGAGGGTAATTTATAAAGGAAAGAGGTTTAATTGACTCACAGTTAAGCATGGCTGGAGAAGCCTCAGGAAACTTACAATCATGGCAAAAGGCAAGGGGGAAGGAAGGCACCTTCTTCATAAAATGGCAGGAAAGAGAATGAACGCAGGAGTATCTACCAAACACTTATACAAGCATCAGATCTCGTGAGAACTCACTATCACGAGAACAGCATGGGGGAAACCGCTCCCATCATTCAATTACCTACACCTGGTCTCTCCCTTGACACACGCAGATTATGGGCATCACAGAGATTACAATTCAAGGTGAGATTTTGAGTGGGGACACAGTCAAACCATATCATTAACTATAATGGGGTGTCCTACAAACACGTTTTCATTCCAGATCTGCAACTTTCTGTGAACACAGGCACATTACTTCATTTCACTAAGTAATACTAATATTATGTATTGCACATACAATAATATATAAAGTGCTTATCACAGGGTCTGCCAACTAGTCGGCATATTACACAGGTTATATTTTACTTCAGTATTTATAATGTTTTAAATGCTTCAACTGACAAAGTGAAAACAAGTATACTTAGTTCTCATTCTCCTTGAACATTTCACAACACATTTGACCCTTTAGCTTATCCTTGAACTTCTCTCCTTCCTTAACATCTATGTCATTGAACTATATCATCCTTCCACTCACTTTTGTGAATGCTGTTATCCATTCCTTTCTTCTGTTCTCCCACTGTGGGCTAACCCAAAGAGTAGTCCTTGGCATTCTTATATCTCATCATCTGTCTCTCCCCAGCAAGCTCATTCACTGTTGTAACTGCCTGAATCACATCTAGGTAGATAACAACCAAATCTGCATTCATTCCTGTGTCCTTTCATGCCCTCCTTGTGCTTATCCAGCTGACTGTGGACATTTCAGTGTGACTGTCATGCTATTTGCTATCACTCATCATGACTAAAATGCCAGTCACTGTTAACCTCACTGTAGCCTCTGTACATCATCATCCAACTTTCCAAGCAAACAAAAAACCAAACTCTCACCTGAAGGAGAAAATGAATTGATTGCAAGGCTATGTGGGTAGCTCCTAGGATCAATGGGAGGACTAGAGAATGAACCTCAGAAAACAGTCAGAAACCAATGGGAGCCAAGACACAGGCACACCCCACCACAGACCCAGGCTGCTGAGGATGCTGCCCTCATGCCACCACCACCCAACACTTACTATAGTAAGTGTTGGTTGGACTCTCAACTCTGCCACACACACAAAAAAAATATCTGACCAACCACCGCCCCTTCTCATTACTTCCTTAAGCACCAAAGTTCCAGATGGGAGTATCAAGTGTGCCTAGCTTAGGTCACATACCTACTACTACTAGGTCACATACCTAGCTACTGTATGCAGAAACTTGGGAAGAGATTATCTGCTCCTGAATGCACACTTCTGTCTCCCATGGTGGACGTAGGGATATTTGTCAGTTTTCTCCAAAAAAGCAAAATACTATCTATCTATCTGTCTATCTATCTATCTATCTATCTATCTATCTATCTATCTATCTATATTCTATGTAGATGGATATATATATACACACACACACACACACACATACATATGGAAAATAGAAAGTCCTATAATCTGCAGTCTACAAGCTGGAGACCGAGGAAAGCCGGCGGTGTAGTTCCAATCTGAGTCCAAGGGCCTGAGAAGCAAGAGCACGGATGGTGCAAGTCCTACCCTGAGGGCCGGAAAAGACTGATGTCTCAGCTTGGCCAGTCAGGCACAGAGACAGAGAGAGCAAATCCTCCCTTCCTCTACCTTTTTGTTCCAGTCAGGCCCTCAACAAATCGGATAATGCCCAAACACAGTGTGGGGCAGGGGGCAATCTGCTTTACTCAGTCCCCCAGTTCAAATGTTCGTCTCATCCAGAAACAGTCTTGATGACACATCCAGAAATAATGTTCAGCCAGTTACTTGGGCACCCTGTGACCCAGTCTAGCTGACACATAAAATTAATAAATACAATAGGAATTGAGTATCTGTGCCGTGGGCAGCCAAAACCAGCGAATGCTTCTGCACCTTCCTGTAAAACTAGCTTTCCCTCCTAACCACATTGCTTTTGTCATTATCCTCAAATCACTCATGTGGATACCCTCATCATTATCAATTGGTTTTGGAGTATTATCAAAACTTTCCTCATGGTATCTTCTTCACTCTAGTCCAATTTTTCATCGCCCCATAGGGCACTTCTGAAATCTTTTCACTGGCTCCATCTTTAGCTTCTCTCCTAAACATTTGTTGTGGACACTTTCTCATTTAGTAATAGTACCCCCATTTTTTTTAGATAATTAGCTCTCCTTCATTGCATCTGAGACTATTAATCAAGGTGAATTCCAACCTCCAAAAGCAGATCCATGACTAAAATAAGCTATCACACGTTTCCTCTTGAAATACAAATATTGAGCAGACATAATGCAAAAACTGCAAATGGTTGTATCTAGTTTATTTAAGGTGATATATCTTGGCATTTCTGTAATCTCTCTACCTCTACCTAGATCCTTGGAGTGTACTTGGTCTTGTGAGAATCTAAGACTGATTCTCTAGGCTTCCCTGATGTGAGTTCCCCCATATTCTTCCCCTCAAAATTACTTTTTCTTTAGACAGGGTCTTACTTTGCCACCCAAGCTGGACTGCAGTAGCGTGATTACAGCTCGCTGCAAACTTAACCACCCATGCTCAAGCAATCCACCCACCTCAGCCTCCTAAGTAGCTGGGATCAGGTGCACATCACCTTGCCCAGCTAATTTTTTATTATTATTATTTGTAGAAACAGGGTCCCACTGTGTTGCCCAGGCTGGTCTTGAACCCCTGGGTTCAAGCAATCCTCCCACCTTGGCCTTGCAAAGTGCTGGGACTATAGGCATGAGCTATTGCGCCCAAGCTCAAAATTACTTTTGAGCTTAAGTTAGCTTTCAATTTTAACTCTCTAATAAAGCACTGCTATCAAATTAATTCTCCTGAAATATCTCTTTAATCATATTACTCTTCTGTTCAAACACTTTCCAAATCTTCCCATGGAACAAGTAAAAGACTTTCAAATGTCCTTTAATGCCCTCCACATTGTGGTCTCAAACTATCTGTTATGGGTTGAGTTGTTTCCTCCCTCTCCCCCAACCAAAAATTCATATGTTGATGTCCTAACCCCTAGTATCTCAGAATGTGACATTGTTTGGAAGTAGGTTTGTTGCCGATATAATTATTTAAGATGAGCAAGCATGGTGTTTCATGCCTGTAATCCCAGCACTTTGGGAGGCCGACGCAGGTGGATCACTTGAGGTCAGGAGTTCAAGACCAGCCTGCCCAATGTGACAAAAAACCATCTCCATTAAAAGTACAAAAATGAGATGGACCCGGTGGTGCACACCTGTAGTCCCACCTACTCAGGTGGCTGAGGCAGGAGAATCTCTTGCACCTGGGAGGCGGAGGTTGCAGTGAGCCAAGATCGCACCACTGCACTTCAGCATGGGCAGCAGAGCGAGACTTTATCTCAAAAAATAATAATAATGATAATAATTACTTGAGTTCATACTGGAATAGGGTGGGCCCCTAATCCAGTATGACTCCTGTCCTTATAAAAGGAACACCATTTGAAAAGAGACACATATAGAGGGCAAATCATGGGAAGACACAGGGAAATGACATCTACAGGAAATGCCAAAGATTGCCAGCAAACCAGCAGAAACTAGGATGGAGTCATGAAACAGATCTCCCTCGCGACCTACAGAAGGAACCAATCCTGCCAACACCTTGATCTCAGACATCTAGCCTCCAAAATTGTGAGAAAGGAAATTCCTACTGTGCAAGCCACCCAGTTTGTGGTACTTTCTTATGGCAGCCCTAGCCAATAAACACACTATCTTTCTACATCTAGCCCCCGACCACTGTCTTACAAAAATAATTTTCTCCAGTACAATAATGACTCACTAGAGCATAAAAGACCATTTACGTTCTCACCTCTGTACCTGTTACCATGACATGCCCTTCCATCTTGGCATCTTCACGCCATTATTTTCTTCAATCTAAATCCTATCTTATCTTCAAGACTCAACTATTGTCCTATATCCTATATCTTTGTTCTATATTTCTTTTCCATCTCAGACAAGCTTCCTAAAGAAATAATTAATGCTCGTGTGTTTACATTCACAAATTCTATTTTCCCATCAACCTCCAGCAATATGTCTTCTATGCCATCATTCTACAAGAAACTACCTTCTCTGATGTCCCAGATATCATCTTTGTTGACAAATCAAATGGACAGCTATTTGGTCTTCATTTTTTCTGGACCTTTTTATTCTATTTGACAAAATTTGCTACTTTTTCTGCTATGAACTAAATTGTGTCCACTCCAGACCCCACTAAATTTATATGTTAAAACTCTAAACCCCAATGTGACTGTATGTGAGGACACAGAGAGAAGGCAGCCATTTGCAAGCCAGGAAGAGAGCCCTCATCAGAACCCAACCATGCTTGCACTCTAATCTTGGACTTTCAGCCTCTAGATTGTGAGAAAATAAATGTCTATTTTGCTTAAGTCACCCAGTCTGTGGTGTTTTCCTTTGGCAGCCAGAGCAGACGAATATCCCTTCCTTCTTAAAAGCTTCTCATTCTCTAACTTCCATACTACTACTCTTTTTTGATGTTCCTCCTACTAGTCTGGCCACAGTAACTCAGCTCTCCTTCCTTCACTTATCGCCCAAATGCTATTGTTCTCCTGGGGTCTGAGTTAGGCTGTCTTCAAAATCTACTCTACACCCCTTCCTGGAATTAGGTCATCCATTCCTATGGTGTTAACTAATAGTCGTATGATAATGACTTCCCAAACTGAGATTCCTGAACTTCAGATATGATATGCTAGTGTCTATCCCCAGTACTTGGCAGGAGAAAAGGTTTCCTGCAGTAATTCTGAATTGACCAATGATGGATGCATGTGATTTCTATTTAGTTCCTACCATCATGAATGGAAGACATGTTCCAGTTGAAACTGGCAGAGAACGGACAGCTTAAGCCAGAAGCCCAGGAGTCATCCTTGATTCACATAATTCAACACGTTCTATGGTTTCCAAGTCCTCAGTATCCTTCAAATGCATCCTTTTCTCTGAAGCTACACTGCCCTAGCCTTACTGAGCCCTTTACATTTTTCTCATTCAGAGCACTGCAACATCCTAACAAGTCTCCTGACTTTCCAGGCTGTTCTCTTTAATCCTCTGTCCATGACATAGCCACCAAAGTACTCCCTCCAAGATATAAATCTGATCATTTCACTATACTCTAAACAATTTTAGTCTCTCTCCTTTGCCTCTAGAGAGAGTGTACACATGCCTTAGTATGGCATACACGGCCCTATGCTATGGGTCCCATGTGCTCCTCTTTGACTTTGTTTCTCCTCAATCTCCTCTTCTAGAACCATTTCTAAATGTGAAAATTAGGCTTTAGGCTCATTGAATTTCCTTATTTCTCTATATGATCACATTCTCATGATTATTCTGTGCTTTGCACATGCACATCCCACTATGTGGCATCAGCTCAGACACAAACTTTCTTGCACATTTGTGCCATCTTCTCTGCATCCTTTCCATTTAGAAACTGCCTTCTCCTCACTTTGCGTGATTTTGGTTAGGATCACTGAAAGTGATACAACCAGTCATTATATTCATCATGAACTTGAATTAAAGCAAGACTTTAAATCTGAAATTTTGGAGATAGAGAAATAAGGTAAAGGATATCCCAAGAAGCAATTAGACATATATAAATGCAAGACATTCTATAGAACAAGTGACCTGATTTTTTTTTTTTTTTTTTTTTTTTTTTTTTTTTTTTTTTTTTTTTTTTTTTTTTTTTTTTGAGGCGGAGTCTTGCTCTGTCACCCGGGCTGGAGTGGCAGTGGCCGATCTCAGCTCAGATATCAGCTCACCGCAAGCCCCGCCCCCCCGGGTTTAGCCCTTTTCCTGCCCCAGCCCCCCCAGCAGCTGGGGCTAACGGCGGCCGCCACCTCGCCCGGCTAGTTTTTGTATTTTTAGTAGAGACGGGGTTTCACCGTGTTAGCCAGGATGGTCTCGATCTCCTGACCTTGTGATCCGCCCGTCTCGGCCTCCCAAAGTGCTGGGATTACAGGCTTGAGCCACCGCGCCCGGCCGTGACTAGATTTTTGCAAGACGCCAATGACATTTTTAAAAGGTAAAGGAACCGTCTAGATTAGAGGAGACCTAAGAAACGTAACAACCAAATATAGTGTGAACATCTTATTTGTATTAGATGTTAATAGATCATCTGTAAAAAAAAAAAAAAAAAAAAAGGGGGAAAATTAGGAGAATTTGAATATAAACTCTATTAGATTTTATAAAGGAATTATTGTTACTCTTGTTAGGCCTATTATGGTCTGTTGGATATACAAGAAAATGCCCCCTCTTTTAAAAGCATGCTTCCTGAAATAAAGAGAGAAATATCAGGACATCTGGGATTTGCTTTAAAATATTTCAGCAAAGCAAACAAAAAGAGAAGCAACCTTGGAAATGTTAATACCTGTTCAATTTAGTTGATTGATATACTGATGTATTCAATATACTATTGTCTTTATTTTTATGTACATTAGAAATTTTTTATAACAAAAAGTTTTTCCTCAGTCTCAATGGATTTTTTTTTTCTAGAAATTTAGCAAGCTGATTCTAAAATTCATATGGCTAAATAAAGGGCCACAACTAGAAAAACACCCAGAAAAAGAAAAAGTTCAGGAAATTGCTCTACAAGTATCAATACCTATTATGAAATTATTTTAATTAAGATAGTGACTTATAAGCATAGATATAAACAAATTGCTCAATGGAGCAAAATAGACTGCCAAAAAACTAACCTATACATGTATGGAATATTGATATCTGGCAGAGACAACCCTACAGATAATTGGAAGAACAGACTTTTCAATTAATGATGCTGAGACAACTGGCTATCCACATGGAAAAAATAAAAGTCACATTAAATCCTTACCTTGTACCATACATAAAAATCAAATTCTAATGTGCTTGAAACATATACATGATGATAAAGCTTTAAAACTTTTGGAAGAAACATTTTGGAAAATATAGTATGACCTTAGGATAATGAATTTCTTAAATGAGATAAAAGTCATTAAGGAAAAAACTTATAAATTCCACTATATTAAGATTAAGAATTTATTTTCATCAAAAGACACTGTATTAGTCTGTTCAGACTGCTGTAACAACATACCATTGACTGGGTGGCTTAAACAACAGACATTTTATCACAGTTCTGGAGACTGGAAATCCAAGATCAGGATGCCAGCGTGGTTGGGTTCTGGAGAGAAGGGCTCTCTTCCTGGCTTGCAGGTGACTGTCTTCTTGCTGTGTTCTCACATGTGAGAGAGGGAGAGAGAGAGAAAGCTCTCTGGTATGTCTTCTTATAAAGAAATGAATCTCGTCATGAGGGCCCCACCACATTATTTTATCCAAATCTAATTATTTATGAAAGGCTCCATCTCCAAATACCATCACATTGGGAGTTAGAGCTTCAACATACAAATTTGCGGGTGGTGGACACAAATGTTCTATCTATTACAGACACCATAAATAAAATGGAAATACAAACCAGAAACTATTGAGAACAGCAACACAAATAACTGACAACGGATTAGTATCCAGAATATATTGAGAATGTCTCTAAATCAATACAAAAAAGCCAAATAACTAAGTAGAAAAATGTGCAAAAGATGACGGGAGCAGTGGGCTCACACCTGTAATCACAGCACTTTGGCAGGCTGAAGCAGGCCTCCCAAAGCAGATCACTCGAGGTCAGGAGTTTGATACCAGCCTGGCCAACATAGTGAAACCCTGTCTCTACTAAAAATGAAAAAAAATTAGCTGGGTATGGTGGTGCGTGCCTGTAGTCCCAGCTACTCAAGAGGTGGAGGCAGGAGAATCACTTGAACCTAGAAGGCAGAGGTTGCAGTGAGCCAAGATTGTGCCACTGCACTCCAGCCTGGGCAACAGAGCGAGACTGTCTCAAAAAAAAAGAAAAATATGTGGAAGATATGGACGATCATTGCACTGGAAAGAGATCAGTCCAATATATGAAAACGTCCTCAACTCCATTAATAACAGAGACAAGTAAACTACAATAAGGCAGGTCATATATCCAGTAGATAATCAGAGGGGGAAAATAGAACAATAATAAATATTCACAAGAATGCTGTTGGTGGGATTATAATTTGGTGTAGTTACTTTAGAAAAAAATTTGACATTATTTTTTAAAGTTGAACACAACCTAGCAACTTAACTCTTAGGTATATATTCTAGAAAAACCAGGAAACATAGACCAGAATATTCATAGAAGCATAGTTTATAATAGCAGAAATAATGGGTATAACCAAAGTGTACAATCACAGATGATTAGATGTAACATGTTGACACATTGGATTTTAAAAGGAATGAACGAAAGCCATAGGCAACAATAGGAATAAAATGTTAAAAACATAACCTTGAGTGGGAAAAAAGCAGGCCACACAAGGCTACATAGAATGTGATATTTTATAAAGCTCACAAACAAGGAAAATTAAACAATATGTTGTCTAAGGATACATACAAAAATGGTACTAATTGTTAATGCAAACACAAGCAAGGGAAGGATAAACATAAACTTCACAACAGTTTACGTGGTTGGGATAGAGAAAGCGAGGCCCAGAATAAGAAGAAAAGCGTCCTTGAGGAACACAGATCATTTCTACAGCACTGGGTAATACTAATATTCTATTTAAGTTTCATGGTGGGCTCAAGGGTATTCATTTTATGATTATACATCAAACCTTACATATTGCATGTATTTTTTTGTATTTGATGTTACATACTAAAAAATTGAGGAAAATGTTTCCACATTCTAAGATCAAATAGGTTAGTCTTATGCCTTCATTCCTTGCATTTAAAGCATCAATACTTATGGGATTTATTTTCATGTATTATAGAGAGGTGATTGTCTATGGTTTTTTAAATTAATGTATTAGTTTTTCATGGCAGCATAACAAATTGCAACAAACTTCGCAGCCTAAAACAACATTCATTTATAAGCCCATAACTTTGTAGGTCAGACACCCAACCACAGTGTGACTGAGTTCTCTGCTAACAATCTCACAGAGCTGAAATCAACGTGTTGGCTGAGCTGCCTTTCTTTCTGGAGGCTCTGGCGAAGAATCCATTTTCCAAGTTCATTGAGGTTTTTGGCAGAATTCAGGCTCATGTGGTTGTAGAAACGAGCTTCACATTTGCTGGCGGGTTGTCAGCTGGGGGCTACTTTTGCCTCCTGGAGGCTTCAAAGGAGAATCTCCCTCTTCTGGAATCCTGTTCACACTTCAAATCTCCTTCCAGAAAGAGCTTAGTCCCTTTTAAGGCTTATCTGATTAGGTCAGGTCCACCTCAGTAATCTCCCTATTTTAAGTCCTACTGATTTGGGACTTAATTACATCTGCAAAATCCCTTCACAGCAGCACCTAGATTCATCTTTGACTGAATTATTTGAAGAATGTTTGTCCACACCAGGAGCCACAAATCTTGGGAGTCATCATAGATTCTCCCTACTACTTTTACCTAATGATCAAGCTTAATGTATTTAATAATTTCTCCCATTGCCACTTTTTTTATGCCACTGCCATCATACTGTATATGTTTATATATACTAAGATCCTGTTTCTAGGCCATTAGTACTTTTGTGTTGATCAGCTTATCTAATTTTGACAGCATTTCCATGTAATAATTTTTAACTATAATATTTATGATGTATTTTATTATCTGATATGACAAGTTTTCTCCCATTCCTTATCCTTTTCCATATTTGGGCTGCTTTGATACTTTGTGCTCCCCTCAGGTTAAAAATAATAATAATAAATAATATTTTGGAATTTTTATTGAAGTTATGTATTTCATAGATTTCTGACAGGAAATTGGACAAAACTGAAAATTTGATTGGAACTAAATTTGGGAACCATTAACATTCATATTAAACTGAATAATTTCCATTGCTGATGAAAGAAATCCAGGGAAAACTAACGTAATCTTTGTAAATAATATTAAACATTATCTGGCATATAGTCAAAATATCTGTTTAATTAATAAGTAAGCTATTGTTCTGGTCTCATCTTAAATATTTTCTCATCAGATAGTCTTTTCCTGACATCTTAAGTTATAGTTCTCCTGTTACTTCTCATTCTATTTTCCCTTTTCATTTTCATCACAGCCCTTTTCTCTATCTAATATTTTCAAGTTTTTGATTTACTTGTTTATAGCCTGTCACCACCTATTAGAACTTAAGCTCTAAGAACAAATTGTCCTATATGTGTTAGACATTTAATAAATGTGGAAAAACTAAAAACAGAGGTGTGAGAATTCACTGGAAGGATGCTGAAGTAGTTTACAGAAGGAAAATAAATAAATTAACAAAGTAAGGAGTAAAGTAGCTCTGGAGTACTCAATGACTGGCTCCAGGAACTTGACTCCTCCAAACTTTGCTGACTTTATCTTATCACTGCTTATCTCTCTGGGCTTCATTCTCTGCTACCACAGATTGACTTTCTCCAAAACGGTAGAAAACATAGCTGCCAGGAGTCCAAGATTCACATTCTCTCAATTCCAAGACGTGAAAACTAGTGGAATGTCTCTTCTACCTTCAATTTGTTTTAATCCTGAGAAAGTTTCTGAATGTTTCACTTTGGTCTGAGCACTCACCTTTCAGTCCAGGTACTTCCACAGGAGAAATAAAGTATTGCATTTGGCCCAAGATTGGTTATGCACTCACCTCTGCATCCCTAACAAATTTGTATCTACTGGACCCATTCCATTCATGAACATAATACATCTCTATTTATTTGAGTTTTCTGTTTATTATGTCTCAACAAAGTTTTTAGTTTTCTATATATTACATTTTCTTGTTAACATTACTCTTTGGTCTATTTGTATTATTACTGTATATTTTATTTTTTCTTTTTCTCAGTAATTAGTGCAAGTAATAAGGAACACGTGTTGAATAATTTCTATACTTTTTCTTGGTTACCTTTCTAAACTC
Source organism: Rhinopithecus bieti (assembly GCF_001698545.2). Classification (NCBI taxonomy): domain Eukaryota; kingdom Metazoa; phylum Chordata; class Mammalia; order Primates; family Cercopithecidae; genus Rhinopithecus; species Rhinopithecus bieti. The sequence goes on along the minus strand of NW_016805238.1, from coordinate 657,830 downwards.
TCTTCTTTGGAATGCCATAATAAAATCTCTCCTGATTTCAAAATCACAAAATAATAAATCTGTACCTTTTGCAGTGATGTTGTAAGACTTTTAATAATTAATTTATTCTACTTACTTAAGAGTCTTCTATGAATTGTTTGCACATTAACTCTGTCAAAATTTCACAATTTTAAAGAATAGGTGACTATAAATGAAAGTGACTTTTGAAAGCAAACATTCAAAGACTTATACTTTAAATATGTGGCTATTTCCCCCAAAGTTGTCACCTTGCAAGTCATAGTAAACACTTACGGGATATATGTCCAGTTCCTGCTCCCTTTACTAAGGACTTCTCCCAAACCCATACAACTTCACTCCAAGTATTGACCTTTGTATTAGGTCAACTCTGTTGCCCAACCACAGTCAATTAGACCAGAGTTGACACTGAGACAAAGAGTACTACTGAGCTCTCTCTGCTTGGAATTTGTCACTGAGAACCTGAGACAACTAATGCGCATCAGTTATTGGTAGGTGCTGAGTTTCTGTATTGAGGTCTGGGACTCCATTTTTTGGTCAGCCATCTCCCCCCATCACACCCTCATGACACATGTATCAAAAAGTAGAAAAATTAAACAGAAGAGGAAATATGCCTACATCGATCCATTCTGGGCTGTATATCAAGTTCCTTGAGATACATCAGAGCACCTAGTATAAACGGATACTCAATAAATACTGGTTGAATGAGTGAATAAATATCATCTTTTCTTCCTACTCTGCTCCATCCCCCCAAAAAAAATTCCATTTTCACGAACTTAACCTTGCTAACACTCTTATCGCACACACCTTGCCATCATCATCTACTTCCAGTCTCTGGGCCACTGTTAGTTTGGGCTATTTGTGCACTACATAAAGAGGCTATGCCCAGGGAATGTGGAGAGTGAAAATCCAGCTTATTTTCTGCTCTCTTGCTGTGAACCCTGGCAGGTGTCCACCCAAAGGGAGTATATTTCCCAATTTACACAGACTCCATACAGGTGAACAGAGGCCCTTTCTGGACTGGACTTTGTTATGGGTTGAATTTTGTATGTTCCCCCCATGCTGGTGTGGGGTGGGCCTCATATTGGAGTAGGGCCCCTGCTCTAATATGGCTGGTGTCTTTATAAGAAGAATACCATGTGAAGACAGAGACACACAGGAGGAATGTCTAGTGAGAAGGAAAGCAGATTTTGGAGTTATGCAACTGCAAGCCAAGGATCTGCAGAGATTTTCGGCAAACCACCGGAAGCTAGGAAGAGGCAAGGAAGGATTATCTCACAGGTTTCAGAGGGAGAATGGTCTTATCAATGCCTTGATTTCTGACTTCTAGTCTCTAGAACTGTAGAATAATATGCCATTTTAAACTACCCAGTTTGTGGTTCTTTGTTATGACAGCCCTGGAAACTAATACACATGCCTGATACCGTCTTACTTCATCAGGTGAGGCAGAAAAAAACAGAGAGAAAAAAAACCAAATACCCTGCCCACCATCAACTTAGCAATTACCTTTTCCCTTGCTTCATCCTTTTTTCTCCTCTCGTTGAATAAAAGACTGCTATTCCAAGGAAGAAACTACAGCGAATTTAAGGTTGTTCTCTCTACATAACCAGTGATAGTTGATTGGCACCTGAGCTTGCACAAAAAGCATATTGTGGGATCATTTTTTAAGCTCAAAAATTTGACTATGCAAATTTCCTTGCTGCCTACTACATAGAACTACCCTTTCAAAATATATGCAGAGATTAGCTCTAATGGCTGTCACAAATATGCTTTGGCAAGCTTATTTCTGGGTTTCTAAACTCTCAAAAATAGAATCTTCCTGATACAGGAATAAACCTGAAACATTCCAACAACAAAAACGTTATTCACCTGTCTGTAAGATCTTCCCATGTCTGTCTCATAGACAGGCGGGAGAAAAAATAACTAGTTAAAATACAACTTTTTTTTCTTTTTAGGCAAGGTCTCACTCTGTCACCCCAGCTGGAGTGCAGTGGTGCGATCATGGCTTACTGCAGCCTCAACCTCCCAGGCCCAGGCGATCCTCCAACCTCAGCCCCACAAGAAGTTGTGACCACAGGCATGGGCTACCACGCCTGGCTAATTTTATTTATAAAATACAAAAATATTAATGGCCAAAGAAACAATGAGATATATTCAGGCTAAGATGTGAATATAGACCTCTTTGATCCTCTCCAACAGTAGTCTCACACTGACAGAGGAAAGTAGTTCAACAAAGTAAACATAATGGTACAACCAAACCATGCCCTTTAGAATGGACAACATGCCATCATTACAGTTTAAACTTGCATCCATTAACATCACTGGGATTGCTGAATTACAAAATTCATCACTTAATAACAAGAACACTTTCAGAAATAACTCAGATCAGGGTTGTTGCAGCCATTGCTCAGTTGGCTTCATTTTATGAATAGAATTCATTGTGCTTGCCCAAATTGCTTTTCTATTTTTTCTCTTTGCCAGGGAGCTTAATCAAATAAGTTATTTATTTATTTATTTATTTATTTCAGAGACAGGATCTCACTCAGTTGCCCAGGCTGGAGTGCAGTGGTACAATCACAGATCACGTAGCCTTAAACTCCTGGGCTCAAGAGATCCTCCCCACTCAGCCTCCCAGCAGTTGGGTGGCATAAGCTACTGTGCCTGACTCTAAATAAGTTATTTTTAATATAATTTACCATCAAATAATAATTGTTTTTAAATTTTTTAGAAAAGAAAATTGTTGTGCAAATATTTTCTAATTCTAGAATGTTTGCAAATCCAGGCTTATATTGAAGCTAGTAAATGTAATACAACAAGCATAGAAAAAAAAATCGATTCAGCTGGCCGTTCCAGGCGACAGACTTTGCATCCCAGAACCATGGCCCAATTTGTCCGTAACCTTGTGGAGAAGACCCCGGCTCTGGTGAACGCTGCTATGACTTACTCAAAGCCTCGATTGGCCACTACGCCAATTTTGGTACTACGCCAAGGTTGAGCTGGTTCCTCCCACCCCTGCTGAGATCCCTAGAGCTATTCAGAGCCTGAAAAAAAATAGTCAATAGTGCTCAGACTGGTAGCTTCAAACAGCTCACAGTTAAGGAAGCTGTGCTGAATGGTTTGGTGGCCACTGAGGTGTTGATGTGGTTTTATGTTGGAGAGATCATAGGCAAGCGTGGCATCATTGGCTATGATGTTTGAAGACCAATCTTTAACATCTGGTTATATTTGATTTATTATTTGAGTGTTGTTAGACCATGTGTGATCAGACTGCTATCTGAATAAAATAAGGTTTGTCAAAAAAAAGAAAAAGAAAAAAAGAAAAAAATCACCTTTGTGGTTGAATTTTTCCATGTATTTTAAGCCAGTCTTTTTTTTTTTTTAAGGGAGATGGTTGATAAAAATTTATTTTTTTACAGCCTTGACAATGTGAAATAGTTTCCATTTAAGTTTGAAAGCAATTATACTGTGAAATCCTAAATTTTTTAAGCAAATTATCCTGAAGGGTAACATTTCTTAGTTAAACAATTTTAAGTTAGTCTTCTATGTATTATAAAGATAAAAACTGAAACTGAATGTAGTCACCAAGCAACTTTAAAAGAGAACGAATACAGAGCAGATAAGGTATACACTCATGTATGACTCTGAAACTGTCTCAACTACTCGGGATAAAAAAAAGGACGAACATTTTGAAAATTTCCAGACCCCTCTGAGTGCTCCTTTAAAACAAACAAACAAACAAACAAACATGCCTCATTTCTTTTTATTCACTTTTTTGTTCATTTACTTATTTATTCGAACATTTATTCAATGTTTGCTTTCTTTGAGGCACTATCAGATGCTTTTGCTTTATTATTCTATCTACATGAACTTTTGTCTTAAACTTATATGATCTTTAACGAAAGCCTGGTATTTGCCTGGAAAAATGAAAAAGTAGCATTCCTCTCTGTATTAGTCCATTCTCACACTGCTAGTAAAGACATACCTGAGACTGGGTAATTTATAGAGGAAAGACGTTCAATGGACTCACAGCTCCACATGGCTTGGGGGACTTCACAATCATGGCAGTAGGCAAAGGAGAAGCAAAGGCACATCTTACATGGTAGCAGGCAAGAGAGTTTGTACAGGGGAACTCCCATTTATAAAACCATCAGATCTCATGAAACTTATTCACTGCCATGAGAATAGCATGGGGGAAACTTCCCCCATGATTCAATTATCTCCACCCGGCACTGCCTTTGACACAGGGGGATTATTATAATTCAAGGTGAGATTTGGGTAGGAACACAGCCAAACCATATCACTCTCCAAAGGTATCAAGCAAATAATCTAGAGAAAACTATGGTAGCTTACCACAGACATTGGTAACTGTGTGAGATTATATGATTTGCTCATAATTCTTCCTTCCGTCCCCACAGTGCTTGCCAAGGTTCATCATGGGCAGAATAAAATTCCCACTTCATGGACTTTGGCCTCAGTTGTGTGACTTGATTTGGCCAATGGAATGATAGCCAATGTGATATAAGGAGAGGCTTTAATGTTTCATGTTGCCTTACTTGCCATTATACGATTCTGTCATCTTTGTGATGACAGCATGCCCTAAATAGCCATGGATCCCAGAGTGAAACAGGTGGAGCATACGTAAACCTGACCTGCAACTTGTAGCCACATCTACCTGAATCTAGAAAACTTTCACAGATCCATCAAGTTGAGAGAGGCAGAGTGGGGGCAGAGAGAGGACACAGAGAGAGAGAGAAAGAGAGAGAGAGACAGAAAGGTTTGCTGTTACTGTAAACCACCGAGTTTTGAGAGTTACGTATTATACAACAGAATTGCAGCAATAACTGACTAATAGTGCCTGAGAGCAAAGTCCTCCACATTCTGGCCCACCAGCTCACCTTAAAGCATAGGTTGCTAGTTTAGAAGCTCAGTCTGTGAACACAGTGTTTCTAACAGGTTTCCATGTTACCTCATTGTTAAATATAAAAGGATAACTAAGGGTCACCAATCATTTCAGGAAACTGTAAACATGAACATAGAGGGTAAGGTAAACAAAGAGAAGGAGATTGGGATACCAGAAGAAACAATTCAGGAAGAAGTTAACTTAAAGTGAATTTGAATTACTATCCTGAGATATACTTTTTTAAAAAATGTAACATAAAGTAAGAATAAGATGCTATGAAAAACAACAGTCATTGTATTACAACATACATATAAAGAGTAAATACTTGTTTATTTAAAAAAACAAAACAAAAAAACCAGTAGAATAGTTTGAAATGTAAACAAATCTTCCACAATGTAGAGAAAAGAACAGAAATGAGAAATATGAGAGAAAAGTAAGAAAGAGGGAATGAATCCTGATTGACAGGAGTATAAGAAAGGGAGAAATGGGAAACGGAAGGGAAAAAAATTTCAAAAAAAAATAATAAAAGATAATTTCCCAGAGCAGAAATATTGAGTCACCAAAATGAAAGATCCTTTTACATATCCCACATAATGAATGAAGAATGACTTAGCTTTCTGCATATCATTATAAAATTTCAGCACATCAAGGATAAAGAAACATTAAGGGCTTCCAGATATTTTTTTTTAAATGGTTATTGCTATGGTTCGAATGTGTCTCCCAAAGGTCATGTGTTGGAAACTTAATTCCCAATCAACAATATTGAGGGGTGGAGCCTTTAAAATGTGATCAGGTCATGAGGGCCCTACTCTCAGAAATGGATCAACGACCTTATCTCAGAGTGGGTTTGTTATAAAAGCCAGTTTGTGCCACCACCCACCCCTTACTCACCACTCACATTCTCTTTCCTACATGATATCTTTCATCATGGGATGATGCAGCAAGAAGACCCTGGTAAGACACAAGCCCCTTGACCTTGGACTTCTCAGCCTCCAGAACTGTAAGAAATAAATCTCTGTTCTTTATAAAACCCAGTTTGTAGTATTCTGTTATAGCAACACAAAATGGACTAAGAAAATCCTATAAAGGAGTAAAAACTTTTCATTAGTAATTCAGGGTGCTAGCTGACCTTGGAACAATGCTTTTCTAAGTTCTGGATAAAAAATATTAATCAGGCATGAAGGCAGAATTTTAAAAGTTTAAATATAAAACCTAAGAAAATGCACTTCTCAGACACCCTTTACCAGGAAATTCCTGGAGGATATAATCCCACTACATGAAGGATTAAACCAAGAAAGAGAAGGCATTCACCTGTGGCTCCTATCAAGCACAGCAAGGACAGAAAGTGCTTGTGCCTACCTGCCTAAAAAGTAGCCAGTCGATATTGGAACAGGAGAAAAGAGGACAGCCAGAGGAGGTACCTGGGGGGAAGGGGAAATTCAGGAGGTTTGCAAGTATCCTTGAAAATGACCTCAAGGTTCTGTTAGGATTAATAGTGCAATAGGACAACAAGGCAATTGGAAACCTAAAGAAAACAAAAAACAAACTACTTGGCTACTCAGTGAACATCATCATTACAGGTCGATGACTTCTACTGACTATTGATTTTTAGGACCAACATATAAAAAAAGCATAGAAGATTTAAATATGGTTACAGAATACATTGTAAATGTTATCAAACTTGACTTGAAAGTACAGAAAATGAAAAGTAGAAACTGAGAGGGTAAGAAAGAGCAAACAGAAATGAGTGTTAAAAACCCTCATCTTGAGAAATGGAGAATCAAATATATTGTCTGTGGTTGATGAAACAGGCAATACAAGTATATTACACACTTCTAAAATTTTAATCACAGTATGAGTTTACTAAGGCTGCCATAACAAAGAACTACAAACTGGGTGGCGTAAACAACAGAAATTTATTTTCTCACCATCCTGGAGACTAGAAGTTCAAGATGGGCAGAGTTCATTTCATCCTGAGGCCTGTCTTCCTGGCTTTCAGATGTCCCTTCTCTCCATGTGTCTTCATATGTTCTTCCCCCATGCGTGTCTGTGTCCTAATCTCCTCTTCTTGTAAGGACACCAGTCATATTGGATTACAGTCCATCCTAATGGCCTCATTTTAACTTAAGCACCTCCTTAAAGGGTCTATCTCCAAATACAGTGACAACCTGAGGTACTAGGGGTTAGAGTTTCAACATGAATTTTGGGGAGGATACATTTCAGCCTATAGCAATCACAAATGTATTTTTTTAATGTATTAAGATATGGATCTATTGAAAGAGAAGAGGAGGCGAAAATGGATAGCTTGATAATGTCTAAAACTGAAGTGAAGAAATGGTGGTAAGCACATATAATTTAGAGATATGGCACTAATTGAGGGATGCCACACAGAGTTGTACAGATTGGTAAGGGTACAACTGAATATGGCAGTCCTGACTGACCACAAGAATAGCTTCTTTCCACCCCCTCCCAAGACGGAGTTTTGCTCTTGTTGCCCAGGCTGGAGTCCAATAGCGCTATCTCAGCTCACTGCAAACTCCACCTCCCGGGTTCAGGCCATTGTTTTGCCTCAGCCTCCCCAATAGCTGGGATTACAGGCATGCACCACCACGCCCCGCTAATTTTTGGGTTTTTAGTAGAGACGGGGTTCCACCACGTTGGTCGGGCTGGTCTCGAACTCCTGACCTCAGGTGATCCACCTGCCTCGGCCTCCCGAAGTGCTGGGACTACAGGCATGAGCCACAGCGCCCAGCCAAGAATAGCTGTAGTCGTGAACAGTTTAAAAAGTGAAAAGTCGTTTGTTCTGGGGAATAGGACTGAGCCTGAGAAAAGCAAAAGCAGACTATTGCTTTTTCATGATAAACCACTCTGTATGAGTTTACCCTTAAATCATGTGTACGTATTACTTTGACTAAAAATATTTTAGGCTTCAATTTAATAACATAAAGAGATAAATGTTTCATTTTTCCTTTGCCTTCTCCTTGCCTCTGCCCCATTATAGTGATTGGAATAGACAGGAGTAAAGACTTCTAAGTGTTTTCTTGTCTCCAGACTCCTCCGACCCATTCTGTAACACCTCTAGATTATTCTGTTTCAAACAAATATATGGCCATGTCACTCTCCTGCTTAAAATATATCAGTGATCCTGCCGTTCCCTGCGTGATGTTCCTTACTCTGGGAAATAAGGTTTTCCAAGATCTGTCCTTTGCCTACCTCTCCACTCTCTTCACTAATCATTCCAGTATTACCACTGTATTATGTCCCCCAGAATGAACTGTTTGAGGGTTTCCCTACTCGTCATGCTGTATCTGCCTTTAGTCTTGTATTTATCTGGCTGAAATTCTATTTCTTCTTCTTCTAAACTCCAGTATCTCTTCTCCTCAACCTAATTGCCTTCATTCAGCTTACTTTCTTCTTTTCCTCCTTTATTCCAAGTTTATTGGCTTTAGACAAGCTCATTACAGACTTGGTTTTCCTCTGTCCTTTGGTAAGCTCTTTTTGTTAGTGTTGGTTTTTGTCCTCAAACTACATGTAGTGGCAAGACGGTTGTTGATATGGTTTGACTGTGTCCCCACCCACATCTCATCTTGAATTGTAGCTCCCATAATTTCCACGTGTTATGGGAGGGACCTGGTGAAAGATAATTGAATCATGAGGGCGATTTTCCCCATACTGTTCCCATAGTAGCGAGTAAGTCTCACCAGATGTGATGGTTTTATAAGGGGAAACCCCTTTTGCTAGGTTCTCATTCTCTCTGCAATTCTCTCTTATCTGCTGCCATGTAAGACGTGCCTGCTGCCTTCCATCATGATTGTGAGGCCTCCCCAGCCGTATGGAACTGTAAATCCATTAATTTATAAATTACACAGTCTCAGATATCTCTTTATCAGCAGCATGAAAATGGACTCATACAGTTGTAGCACAGTTAAAGGAAAAGAGGAAGGGTCTGTTCCCAAATCTCACTGTGTCTCACTGACCCTGACTAGGTAGTGTACCTGTGCTTGAGCCAATCCCTGTGGCCAGGGTGATTCGACCTTCTGATTGGCCAGTCCTGAGCCACCTACTCTAGTTTGCAGTCAGGGGCGGGGTCAATTCCATAGGAAGCAGATAGATTAAGAACAGGAGAGCGGATAGTCTTCAGGAAAAAATAAAGCTATTGTTTCCAAAAAGAAGGTTTACAAATGCTCTGCAACAAACACTACAGACAAACACCATGAACACAAGAGTAGGTTCTGTTTATCTTCAAAGACCCAGCACCTGATATAGCACTTGACCAACATTAGGTGTGAAAATGTTTGTTGAATTTTTTTTGTAAGGTGTTGCTTTCTGACAAAAAGATATACTTTATGATAAAGTATGTATCTTAAATACTGACATTTTAAAATTAAATTACCCAGTTTAAATGAGTTCAAATTGTTTAAGATATGTGTGAAAATGAACTGAATTTTATAGTTGGATATAAATTCTAATCA
>NW_016805238.1:642362-648219 GCF_001698545.2 Rhinopithecus bieti | reverse complement strand
ACTAAATTTGCAAAGTAAAATTCTGTCACATTTTATATATACTGTAGTTTTGTTTGAACTGAGAAAGTCATGAAAATCTATCCCAAAGTAGTTGACATTCTGGAGGGCTTTTTATTTTATGTTTTTTATCTTTCTTAACCTAAGGAGTGCTTGGAAACCTATGCTTTAATTGAAAATGCTGCTTTGGCAATAAGTTTTACATAATTCTCCAAGTGCCAAAATAAACTCTTGGATCAAGGGATTCATAACAGAAAAAAAAATCTTTCTTTTTAAATGTAAGAAAAAGTACATCTGAAGATTTATTCTCAAAAGTGAGTGTGTGCAAACCAGACTTCTTTGAGGAATAAAGGTGTGCTAACAAGTATTCTATCTTAGCATTCGAGAGTCCCCCAACAGCATGACACAACTATTTCATTAGCTGCATGTGGGTAACTTGATTCTTCTCACTCCCTCTATTCTTTGTAGAACCTATCTGGGCAGCCATTTAATGCTAACAAGCCAAATTCTTTCTTCACTTCTTCCTGCCAAGTAGTACCATAATTGTCATCAAGACAGGATCATCTGTTTCATATTGCTTTTACTTATGCTGAATGAAAGCACCAGTGCGATTTGCCATTTTATTTCAGCTCTTATTCTTGAAAAGTAGAAAATTGAAAAGTAGAACTGTGGTAAAAGAACACTTCTTTTTATTCCCTTTTCCAAATTATAAGATGGCGAATAAATTAACATTGTCCTATTTGATGCATTTTGCTATTTTATTGGAAGCATAAAATTACTAGAATGGAAAGGGAAGGTTTTAAGAAGAGAAATTGGTTGAAGGAGGGAGAAAAGAAAACTCTACTTAGTAGTATATGAGATCTTTCACAGCCCAGAACTCTCTGCCAAATATAGCCTCTAGCCACTGAGATTACGAAATACGGTTAATCTGAATTAAAATGTACTGTTTTGTACAATACATATAAAATTTCGAAGACAATACAGAAAAAAATGTAAAATATTTCAGTAATAACTTTCATATTGCTTATGTTTTAAATGATGTTTTAGATATATTAAATAAAATATATTCTTAAAGTTAATTTCACTTTTACTTTTTAAAGGCGGCTACTAGAAAACTTTAAATTCCACATGTGGCTTGCATTTGTGTCTTACATTATGTTTCTGTTGAACAGTGCTAGTACACAATTTACATGCCAAGAAGCTAGAATGTTCAGAGATGAGATATAAAGAGGTTGAAGTCATATTTAACAAGTATGCTCAGTGCTATTTTCTGTTTTGAAAGGCTTCTTTGGAGAAATATTTGTCTCTCTAGTAGAGGTCAGGATAAAGTAGGTGCATTTTTTCAGTAAAGTTGTCAATTGTTTTTGCCTGCTGGGTAGATATCTTCTCTTTTTCTGGTAACAGTGCACTGGTCGTCTCTGAGGAACTCTCTCCCTCCTTGATTTTGAGACCCTGTGGTTTGGCTGAGGCTGACCCATGATTCTAGAGTTGAATGTGTGACTCAGGCCTAACCAATCAGAATATTCCACTCCCATGGCCACAATAATTGACTCAGGAAATTGATAAAAGTTGGTAAATTGAATCAGTTCTGTGATTTCGAGTAATTACAGAAGAAGAGGTGTTGCTCGTCTTGGGGATTAAGTCTGCAACTACTCATGAACACCTTTTCCAGCACATGACCTGAAAATGGAAACCACCAAGAGGAGACAAGAAGAAACAGGTTCTGTTTGAATGCCTAGATCCATTCTGTGACTAAAGCTGCCACTTGGAATTTTTCAGTTTGTTTGTTTGTTTGTTTGTTTGTTTGTGGGAGTGGGGACAGGGTCTTGCTCTGTGGCCCAGGCTGGCGTGCAGCGGTGGGATCTCAGCTCACTGAGACCTCCACCTCTCGGGTTCAAGCGATTCTTATGCCTCAGCCTCCTGAGTATCTGGGATTACAGATTCTTTTTGTGTTTTTATTAAAGACAGGGTTTCACCATGTTGCCCAGGCTGGTCTGAACTGCTTGGCTCAAGCAATCCACCAATCTTGGCCTCCCAAAGTGTTGGGATTATATTACAGGTGTGAGCCACAGCACCCAGCCAGAATTTTTCAGTTTAACAAGTTCCCGTCTTTGATCAAACAAATTTAAATTTAATTTCTTTCACTAAGAAGTCTGATCAACATAAATAACAAATAATTGAATAAACAATTGCATTCATACAAGTCAACAAACATTCTTAGCATCTGTCTATGTTCAAGTAACTGCGTTGGGTGCTGGTGGAGGAAGGCACAAACTTTATTATTATTATTCACTCATTCATTCATTTATACATTCAGGAAACACTCATTGAGATTCTTTTGTGCCAAGCACTATCTTAGGCACTGGAGAAGAAAAGACAAAAATTAAAGTCACGGATATTGAGGATCTTTTATTTTTCTGAATTACATTAACAATGTGCCTATTACTAATTATTCTTGCTCTCCCCAATATACTTTCAATGTTCAGTTTTCCACAAGTCAAATCTGTTATATAATCTCTGTTCCATTTTGTACCAGGAAATTCTATTTTGGATCCCTCCATCACCTTACTTGCTTTTGGACTTGTTAATTTCTGGGTCTGCTGTCATCTCTGATCTGTAACTGCCCTCCCTCCCCTTAGGAATTCCTTGACTTTTTTCTTGTGTTAGATTCCTGCTTCCTAGATCACTATACCTCTTTGTTATAAGGAAGCACATCCTCCGGTAGTATCTTGAAAAGGGATACAGTATTTGTGAGGTCAATGTTTTGAGAACTTGCAAGTCTGAAAATCCATTCTTTTCCCACAATTGACTGATAGTTTGATGAAATTTAGAACTCTAGGATGGGTATCATTTTCAGTTATAATTTTGAAGATACTGCTCCGTTGTTTTCTGCTGAGAAGCCCAATGCTATTCTGATTTTTTTTTTTTTTTTTTTTTTTTTTTTTTTTTTTTTTTTTTTTTTTTTTGAGACGGAGTCTTGCTCTGTCGCCCAGGCTGGAGTGCTGTGGCAAGATCTTGGCTCACTGCAAGCTCCGCCTCCCAGGTTCACGCCATTCTCCTGCCTCAACCTCCTGAGTAGCTGGGACTACAGGTGCTCGCCACTGCTCCCGGCTAATTCTTTTGTGTTTTTAGTAGAGACGGGGTTTCACCGTGTTAGCCAGGATGGTCTCAATCTCCTGACCTCGTGATCTGCCCGCCTCTGCCTCCCAAAGTGCTGGGATTACAGGCTTGAGCCACCACACCCGGCCGCTATTCTGATTTTTAATCCATTGCACAGGGTCTCTATTTTCTTTCTCCCTAGAAGTTTTAAGAATCTTCTCATTATTTCTAGAGTCCTGAACTTCCATGATTATATGTCTTGGAGTGAAATTACTTAATCTGGAGGATTATTTCCCTCAGTTCTGGGAACTTTTCTTTATTATTTCTTTGACAATACTCTTTCCTCAGTCTGCTTTAATCTATCTTTCTGAAACCCATATCAGTCAAACATTGGGCTTCCTAGGTTGATTGTGAAATTTTCTTATCTCGTATTATCTGTATTCGTATTTTTAAAATATTACTTCAATGAAATTTTCTCATCTTTATCTCTCAGCACTTCTTTAAAATTTTGTTTTAATTTCATCTGACATATTTTTAATTTCAAGAGCTCTTACTTGTTTTCTCATTGTTCTCTCTAAGCATCTTGTTTCAAAGTAATTCTTTCTTTAATGATGCAATATCTTTTCTAATCTTTTTGAAAATGTTAATTATAATTAATTGGAACTTTTATTCTATTTCTTGAAACGTTTCTGTTTTTCTCTGAGTTTCTTTTATCTGTTGGTTTTGGTCTCTCTCTCTTTCAAGTTGGATATTTTCCTCAAATATCAATATATATTTATGAGTGAGGTCCTTAAACGCTTATTGAAAGGTCTGCGGAGTGGGTGAGTTTTCTGAGACTTTGAGTTTCTCTTGAAAGGGATCGTCAATTTTTTGCTGAAGGGAATAAACCTGGTTATAGGTGTTCCAAGAACAAGGTGGAGGAATTCAGCAAACTTTGACTGTTTAATCTGTGTTCACTCTACAACATTTGCCCTACCCTTCTACCATGCTTGGTGCCCTCCAATCCATAATCTTTTCAGTCCAATTTTTCAACAGGGTAAATTTCTTGCAGGGGTTGGGATAAAAATACTTGGCTACATTATGGTGGAGACAAAGTCTGGAGGAGCAGGTGGTTCCCACAGCTCCTTATATAACATTTCAACAAATCCCCAGGACTTCAGCTCTGACTCTGACCCTTACTTTCTGCTTTACAATCATTCTATTTCCTGAGAACAATGAAAAAAAAAAAAAAAAAAAAAGACAGATTCAGGGAGACCACTGATATTAAAAATAGTTACAGAGTTTTGATGTGGTTTGGCTCTGTGTCCCCACCCAAATCTCATCTTGAGTTGTAATTCCCATGTGTTGAGGGAGGGACTTGTAATCCCCATGTGTCAAGGGAGATAAGATTGGATCATGAGGGTTTTTTTTTGTTTTAAATAAAGGAAAGAGGTTTAATGGACTCACAATTCCACATGCCTGTGGAGGCCTCAGGAAACTTACAATCATGGTGGAAGGCAAAGGGGAAGCAAGACCTTTTTCACATGGCAGCAGGAGAGAGAAGAGCAAAGGAGGAACTTTCAAACACTTATAAAACCATCAGATACCACGAGAACTCACTCATTATGAATGAGAACAGCAAGGGGGAAACTGCCCCCATGATCCAATCACCTCCTTCCCTAGACACGTTGGGATTACAGATCCCTCCCTCAACACAATTTGAGATGAGATTTCAGTGGGGACACAGAGCCAAACCATATTGTTTCATAGTTAGATTTACTTTTCTTTCAAATTTCAGGTTTAGAGCTTAATGAATTTAGTATATAAAATCAGGTGGTTTTGCCTATTGAATTTGAAAGCCAGTAATAGGATAATATTAGGTTTTTCTTTACTTTCCATTGTTGCATAGGGTGATTATTAATTGTAATTTAATCTTATTATACTTAAATCTTCAAATATTATAACATTTTGGTTAAGTTAAAAAGTATTAAACTTTTACCAACTCCACATTTTCATTCACATCTCTTTTTTATAAGGGAAAATCACGACATAATTTAACTGCCTTATTCTTTTCTCTTTAATCACATGTATTCTCCATTGTCAGATTTCACAGTTTAAACAAACCTTTCTTATAGTAATATGTTAAAATAAACTTCTTTAATCCAGTGGATTTTACTTCAGAGGTTTATTGCGTGGCCTCTTTACCATGAAACATTGGTATTTTGTACTATTTTCATATAAAAAATTTTCTGCATTTTGAAACTGAGAGTCAAATCCTGTTGTCAACAGCCTGAGAAACAATTGTCAAGTTCATAAATTGTTCATATTTCTGTTTGCCTAACACGTGTTAGGAAGTAAAATGATATGCTTTGTTCATATAAATGTTATGACTTAGTTTGTATCAGGTGTTTCCACATGCAGAAAGGCCAAATGATGTCAATTTCTTGGTTTAAAATATACTCCGTAAAATGCAATTGTGTGACCACCTTTTGTCACTGTCTTGACATCGGGTGAAAGATAAGTTTGGGTTTACGAGTAGAATTTGAGAATAAGGGCAAGGCATGGGTGAAGGAAGCCCTATATCTTCCATATTTCTTTTCTTTAAAAAAATCTCCCAGGTGAGGCGATGCCTCGCCCTGCTTCAGCTCTCGCTGGTCAGGCTGCAGCAGCTGACCAGCACCGATTGTCCGGCACTCCCTAGTGAGATGACCCCAGTACCTCAGTTGAAAATGCAGAAATCACCGGTCTTCTGTGTCGCTCGCGCTGGGAGTTGGAGACTAGA
>NW_016805238.1:580099-640758 GCF_001698545.2 Rhinopithecus bieti | reverse complement strand
AAAAAAAAAAAAAAAAAAAAAAAAAAAACTCAATTAATTACTCTTTCATTTCAACTCAACAAAAGTCTCTTTGATACCTACTAGGTGTAGAATGCAAGTATAGAATGCACAGAGGTGGTGAATACCAGGCTCTGACTTCACAGTCTACAAGGTTATACAGAGAAACAATACGAAATAGTAACAAATAATTACACTACATGGAAAAATACGGTAAGACTCATGAGAAAAATAAAGTGTTCTAAGAGCATAGAACGTAGTAATAATCACCACTCAGTTGAGAAGTGTTCTTTATGGGAGTAGGATAGCATGGAATGTCAGACGGGGACAGCAAAAACCCCAGTTTGGTTGAATGATAGGTTAAATATTGAGAAGCCATAGTTTTGTGTGCTACTGAAAATGTCACTATCTATCTTCCCCAAAGATAGAGACATTATCAGTAGCCACTCCTGAAAATCTGAAAAAAATCCAGCTTCCTCAATTTCTGATTCCTTAATAGGCAGCTTTTCACCTTCTTTCCTGTTCTCCAGTGAAAAGCAGTAGTTAAACTTGGAAAGACAAAGATTCAAATTCTAGTTTCATCAGTAACTAGCTAGATAATGCTAACTTATTTAAGTTATTTAACATCCCGAAGTCAATTTATATTTCTTTCTGTCTGATATGGGGATAATAATAATGAAAGTACTTAATTGCATAAGATTATGGTAAAAGGTAAATGAATTAATAATGTGTATAAATGCCAAACTGATAGCTCTTATTATAGGAAAGAGTCAAGATTAGGAATCAGGAAATTGATCTTTAGTTTGGGTGTGCTACTAATAAGCCGTGTGACCTACATAAATTGCTTATCCTCTCTGGGCCCAATTTCTCTATCTGCAAAATTAGGGGATTGACCTAGATGATCTGTATTACCTCTAAACTGAGATAGTCTAGGTACTATAGATGACATTTTTATTTTACTTTGATACTGAACTGTGCAATTGGATTAAATTGGATAAAATTGCCATCATTGAGCCTTTAATACATTGAAATTTTATTAAAAGACTGAAAATGAAAGTGACAATAATGCGTTAGGCCAGAGAAGTGACTTCAAATGGACACAAAAAGAGTAGTGATAGATCAGGTCCTATTATCATGCCTGGATGCAAGAGAAAGTAGATGGTAAATGGTATTAAATTCAGGTGCCAAGCTCAAAGGTGTATGATTTTACGTAAAAAAAAATTAGAAAACATACTCACCCTAATTTTGGTATTAATTATCCTGACAGTTTAGGGCCTGAGTTGTCCTAATATAGTAAATCTTAGGTCCAACTATATGATATTTACTATAAAGACAGTAACAGGATATAACAGTAATATTTTTAAAGTATCCAATGACTGAACTCAACAATGAAAGTAGAGAACAAAAATCGGAGATGCCACCTTGATATAAGTGACAGAATTGGACCAGCTATCATGCCCATTATTATGTATACTAAGGATAGTCTTAGAATAGGAGAAAAGGAGACAGTATAATCTAAGAAACGAAGTACATTACCACTATATTTCTGTTTCTTGAATCATTATTCCTGTTGTAAAATTTTGTCTTTGTTCCTACAAAATGTATAAAAAGGTGTTGATAGTATTTGGAAATGCATCAAGAAGACAAAATCATCATATATTTTAGATATCTCTAACTATTTAACTGCAGTATTGAAAATAAATACATTAACATGTATGTATTTCAGTTAATGAAGTCTTTAGAGTCTGTACTTCCATAAGGAAGAAGATTATTGAGAAATCTTCGACTTATGAGCCTAAGTGAATCTAAGATGTTTGCGTAAAATTTGGTATAATATGACTATGTAGTTGATTAGAAATTTTCTGGAAAAGAAATTTGTTCTATGTCCTAAATAATTGGTTAATCAAATTTTTCTCTGAAGTTTTAATCTTTGATCAGTGAACTGTATTACCGGTCAGAACCAAAGGAAATATAGTAAAATGTGATTCTTTACAAGACAGATATAATTTACTCAAAAGATAGTTTCTCAGCATTATAAAGCATTGTACAGTTAAAGTATCTAGCAGTTATGCTTTACAACTGTAAATATCTAATGCACACAAAATTGTTTAGATTTTATTAAATTATAAAATATATCATTTTGTGGTATATATGGATAATATAGAATTGAGTAGGTATTTTACAATCCTACTAGTATATTGGATTGTTTATATTTGTTAAAAAATATAAGAACAGCTTTCATTTTGGGTTAATATCTCAAAAATATGACTCTAGTCATACCTCTCTGTAATTTTGTATTTCTCTATTGTGGAAATGTATTTCAAACTTCTCCAATGTATTTGTATTTGTTATATCACGTCCTCCTAAAAAGCACCCTAGCTTGATATTCGCTAACTGGTAAACAAATTAATACACTATTATTTGGCCCTGCAATTTATATGTCTTGGTACTGTCTAAGAACTCTATAGATGTGCTCATCAATTTTAGGCGGATAATAGTGAACTTGGATAGTTACTGATGGTAGTTTGATTGAAGTGATGACCCAGATTTGTGCACACCTTTCTGAATCTATGCCATTTGTTAGTGTCCTTTAATTCAGACTTTGGGCTTGACCATGAGATTTGCTTTGGCCAATAGGATAGCAGCAAGCAGAACATGATGCAAGCTCACTTGAAAAGCACTTCTACATTAGTACTTATCATTATGTTGTGCTTCACATGCTGCCACTGCATAAATTATTGGCTCTAGCTAGCCTCTAGATGGTAAGAGACACATGACTCAGTCATTCTCATTACCCCAGCAAACTGGGAGCCAAACTGTACACCAGAGTGAGGCCATTCTAGATCATGCAACTTCCAGCACTAGCAATCTCAGGTAAGATTTGCAGAGTTTCACCTGATCAGCAAAACAGCCCATCTGACCTGCACACTTGTGAATAATATCTAGTGGTTGTTCTTTATGCAACTACCCTATGGATTGGCTTGCTGCACAGCAATAAATAACTGGTACAACATGTATAGGAAGTAGATAGCAGAACAAAATTATTTCTCCAAAGAATATTAACATTTCATATCATATACCTGTTGTTATATGAAATGCCTTTGTGAGTAACTGGATTTTCAGTGTAGGAGACAATCTTTGATATGACCCTCTTTTTTTTTTTTTTTTTTTTTGAGACGGGGTTTCGCTCTTGTTGCCAAGGCTGGAGTGCAATGGCGCGGTCTTGGCTCACTGCTACCTTCGCCTCTCTGGTTCAAGCAATTCTCTCACCTCAGCCTCCTCCCACCTGTAGCTGGGATTACAGGTGCCCACCACCATGCTCAGCTAATGTTTGTATTTTTAGTAGAGATGGGGTTTCACCATGTTGGCCAGGCTGGTCTCGAACTCCTGACCTCAGGTGATCCACCCACCTGGGACTTCCAAAGTGCTGGGATTACAGGCGTGAGCCACTGCGCCCGGCCGATATGACCCTCTTTTTATACTTGACCTTATAGATAACTCAAACATGTATCAAACCAATAAATAAATATTAGACACCATATTAGTGCCTGGCCCAGCACTCGATGCTTAGAATGTAATGGTTAATCAGTTAGACTCCTATTTTCAGGTTCATTGGGTAATTATAATACATTCTGTAGTACTTGCCATGGAAACTTCTTTGCTCTTCAAAGTGAAGCTGAATTCCAAAGTTAACTCCATTTGTGTATTTCAGTATTTCTGGCCTTAATCTTTTATCTTCTCCCAGAAATTCTAGATATGTGATACTCATTAGTTCTGTTTATATCTTTAGTTCTCCTTCTTTTGGAGAATAGGATAACCTTGCACTTTTCCAAATGTGGTAGACTACAAAAGTGGCCACAAATTATTTCTTTCTCTCTGTCCAAATCCCTTTGTAATGTGACTTGCAGATCCTTCTATTAAGAGGTAGAATCTGTCTCCCCATATTGACTCTGGGCTTGGCCACGTGACTTGCTTTAGCCATTGGGACCAGAGCAAATGTGACTCAAACCGAGATTTGAAAAGTGTTTGTGCATGGGGACTTCTTCTCTTGCAACACTTTGGATCCCTCTGACTGCTACCATGTGAATAAGCTAGGGCTAGGGCTGGCCTCTTGATGATACTTGGCTTCATTGCTGTGTGTTCCCAGCTGACAGTCAGAGAATCCTCAGAAACAGAGCTGCCTTGCTGACAGGCAGCTGACCACAAACACCTGAGTGAGTCCAGTTGAGGCCAGCAGAAATGTCCAGCTGAGCCTAGCACAAATTTTCATTCCACAGAATTATGAGCTAAATGAACAGTTGGTGTTTTAAGGTATTAAGTTGTGGGGTGGTTTGCCCTGCCCTCAAAGCTTTCTAATATATAACTCCTTAAAAGTCAGGAATGACCATAAAATTTGCTTCATCTACTGAAATGTGTCACTTCTGGTAGAAGCCTTAAGAGTTGGACTGTGATTTAGCATCATCTTTCTCATTATGGTGACTGGGGAGCTTCCAAATGGCATAGCCCCAGAAGCATCAGTCCCTGGATGGACATGAGGCTTATAGGGTTTATGTTCTTTCCATCCTTTTCCACACTGACCTTTGGAAGATGGATAGTATACTATGAAATAAACTTTTGTATTAAGTTTTGTATTAAATCACTGAGGTTTTGAGTTTGCTGGATTTTGGGTTTGTTACTGGAGCAGAACATAGCACATTCTAACTAATGTATCAATTGGCACCCAGAAGGAGGTACAGTTATAACAGAAAATCTAAAATATGTGGCTTTAACTTAGAGGCTCAGTGGGTGGTAGCAAGGAAATTGTCAGAGGCTGGAAAGTTGGAGATGCTAACTGTCGTAAAACATTTGCTGAAACGGTTCATGTGTGTCTCCCAGTTTTCTCCTTTCTAAACAGGAATGTTTACCATATGCTGTGGTTTGAATTTGTCCACGAAAAAGCACGTGTTGGAAACATAAACTCCAATTCACCAGTGCTGGGAAATGTGGCCTAATGAGAAGTGATAGGCTATGAGGGCATAGTGAATGGATTAATGCCATTATCAAGAGAGTGGATTCTTTATAGCAGGATTGGGTTCATTATAAAAGGATGAGTTTGGCCCTTTTTTACTTATTTGCCTTCTCTTTGCCTTTCCACTGTGGTGCCATGTAACAAGAAGGCCCTTGTTAGATGCCAGTACCCTGATCTTGGACTTTCTAGGCCCCAGAACTGTGAGCAATAAATGTCTGTTCTTCATATAGATTACCCAGTAAGTGGTATTCCATTACAGCAGCAAAAAATAGTCTAAGACACCATGTCTATTTAGTCCTTATTCCATCACTGTGTGTGTGTGTGTGTGTGTGCGCGCGCGCGCGAGAGAGAGAGAGAGAGAGAGAGAGAGAGACTGAGAGAGAGAAAGAGAGAAGAGAAATTGCAAGTGAGAGAGATCGGGGGAGGATACCTTATCTTTTTAGTTGTCTATAACAAGAGAAGCTTTATCCAGTTCCAATATGGAGACTACCAAGCATCACCCAGAAATGCTAGGCTTTGAGATTAATGCCTTTACTGAACAGAACTTTTGGATTGTCTCACTTTGTGATAGGAGCAAATCTATTTTGTAGTGTAAAGAAAGTGAACTGTAAACTGGTGACTAGAAAGATAGATCACAGTAATCCTTGATACCATTTACCAATAAATTATGGTTATCTTCTTTTTGCACATATAATAGGATCGCACTTCCCTGCTCCCTTTTTTATATGCCCGTATAATTTGCTTTGGTCAATGAAACGTGAGAACTGACTTGTATCACTTTTAGGAAGAACCAGTTTGCCATTCTTCATCTTCCTTTTGCCTATTACACAACGAGGGACGTTCCACATGGAATGAAGCCCCCTCCTCCTGCCACCCAGAGATGAACATGTAGATAAGCAGGAAATAGTTTTTTGTTCTTGTTTTAAGCCACTAAGATTCTTGGATCATTTATTACTGCACCATAATTTTTCCCATCCTAACTAATGTAGATTACTATAAAAGCGATCAGGAAAACTGCAAAGGCTGATCCTCGTGGCAATTATGAGTGGAAGTGGTTAACTGAAACCATCCACTGACAATTCCAAAATCACCTTCACTAGTAATTTCACCTGCACTCCAATTGTGACCGTTCTAGAAAAGGTGAATATGCGTTCAGACTTTATTATTTTTAACTTATGAAAATGTAAAATTACATCTTCACTACTGAAGTCATAATGAGCAAAGAAATACTTTCTCATAGGAAGAAAAAGAAAGAAGGTGGTTAAGGATAAGCCACAAAACATGGAAGGTGGTACTGAACTCAGAACTTATGAGATTTCCAAGAAGAATTAAACATATTTCCCACGGACTTGTGAATAAATTTCCAGAAATACACAGTACTTCTTAGCAAACGTTGGGTGGCTTAGCTTCGGCTTGATCAACTGCACGTATATGGAAACAAACGCACAATCGCTCTGGTGCAAAAGTAAAAACTCTAATTGGAGTCTGTATTTAAACATAAGATTCCTCTCTCGCTCTCTCTGAAGAAGTCATTTTCTCTAGCACGGCGTAGAATTCATTCCATAACATTTGTAAAGTGCTTAATCCCGCGTCACACACTGTACTAGGGTCTAGTGAGTGACAGATGTCACGGTACAGAGGTCTCAGTGGGTCGCTGCCCTCCAGGAACTTATAAAGAAAATTTTCCTTCTGCAGTTTTCAGCCGGCTACGCCCAGTCCCCTGCAAGTAATTTTCAGTGTAAAAAACCCGCATCTTTTTCCCAGTCCTTGCAAGTATTCTCGCTTTCCGATATCTCTTCGCCTTGAAAACCGAAGTCACTCCGGGATCTCTCTCTGGACGTTTGGCAGTTATTCTAGATGTAGCCGAATGACCGGCTTGCCCTTTCCCTGCGTAGTGACAGGAAGACAGAGACCCCGGAAAGTTTCCAGCACTTAGAACACAAAGCGAAGCCTGAACCCACAAGGGGCCCAACAACTCTTGCGGCTTCCACCACCCTTCCATCGCGGAGCAGTCGGGTCAGAACCGGCCACCTGGGCAGCGCACGGTCCCGGGCGCAGGGAGCGACAGGCTCAGCACCCTCAGCGGCGCGGCGCAGAGAAGTTCCAGGCCAGCCTGCAAACCCGAGTGTGGGGGGGGAACCGATCTTTTCTTCTGGACTACAATGACCGGCAAGCAACGCGCCACGGGGCCAAACTCGGCTTCGGGATCCTGGCGCAATGGAGCCTGGGAAGTGAAGTATCCGGACTGTCGGAGTGCGGTAGTGAAGGCAGAAAGTAGGCGTTGCTAGTCCGCTCCACTAGCACGCCGGTTCCTGGCTGGGCTCCGGGTCTCTCGCTCCCGCTCAGGGTTTTCGCGGGCGGCGGGAGCGGTATGGCTCGCCTGAGTAAACTCCAGCGGGAGGGGGAGGAGGGTAGTGGGTGGGGAGGCGGGGTCAGCGGAAGCGGCAGGTTGCTTCCTCTCCTCTGGCTCCCTCCCCGCCTCTCCCTGAGGGAGCGGTGGGAGGGGGAGGGCAGGGCAGAGGGAAGGTAGTGACACGTGTCAATCAACCCCCCTCCCGGGGGGCGCGCGCTCCGGGGCTCGCGCCGAGGGCTCGCGCCCCTGCCTCGTGCCTGCGCTGCTCGTATGTAAATGAGGGCGCGTGACGCGGGACGCAGATGGACAAGGGAAGAGAGAGAATGGCCGCTGCCGCCGCCGCTGCTGCCGCCGCCGCCGCCGCCGCTCAGTGCCGGAGCCCTCGGTGCGCGGCGGAGAGGAGAGGATTCCGGCGGGAACTCGACTCTTGGCGCCACCGCCTCATGCACTGTGTAGGTAAGAGAGACGCGGGCCGGGGCTCCGGGCTCCGCGCGGCGACGGCTGTCGCAGCCCGAGGAGTTTGTGGCTGAGGGGTTTAGTTGAATCTCCCGTTCGGGTTAGTTCGGTGGGGGAGCGAGATGGGAGCGGCGCGGCGCGGCGGCCCCGGCGCTCGCCTTTTGTCTTGCGGGCTGCTGGCCCGGCGCGGTCCGCCCTCCTTCGCCTTCCCAGCTCTTGGGCTCCCCGGGAACTGTTAGTTCGGACCCGCTTGCTGAGCCCCCGCGGAAGCAGCCCGCTAGCGCTCTCACCGTAACTCCTCGGCGCCCGTCGCTGCCCGCAGTCGCCCGCCGTCCACCCTGACAGGAGGGAGGAAGCGGCCCGGTGGGTCGGCGCCCTGGCGGAGGGGAGCCGGCGGGCAGGGCGGCCGGAGGAAGGCGGGCTGGTCCGCGCCCCCGCCGAGCGCACACACACCCCCTTCTCGCCGCCGGGGCTGGGTGATCAGACGCGGCCAGTTCCCGGGGACCTGGACCTGGAGACCCCCCGGGCGCTCGTAGGGCGGGGCCGCGGATGGGCCGGCTGGGGCGAGGGGCGGCGGGGGCGTCGCCCGAGGGGCGGGGGGCGCCCAACTCTGCCCTCTCGCGCTCGGCGGCGGCGCTGTGTGTACCCCTTTAAGAAGGAGCCGCTTGAGCGCTGACGGTTGGGATTTGAAGTTCTTCCTCCCTCTTTGGAAGTCTGGACGGATGGGGGGTGTTGCCACGGCAACGACACCCTCCCCCCCTTTTCTGCTTGCGGACGCCCCGACGACTCTGGTCCTCTTTCACTGTCATGTGATGGACTCTTCCTTACACACACACACACACACACACACATACACGCATCGCCCTCCCCACCTCCCATCCCCATTCAACTGCAATTCCCTCTTTTTGGTTGGATCTGAATCGTTTTGCTTCAAACTTCTGGGCTTGGGGCTGTCACCCTGTGGATTGTTTAGGGTGACAGGAATGGTGGGACTCCCGACCTTGCTGCAGTCGCTTTTTTTTTTTTTTTTTCTCCTAAGTGAGAAGAATGCATAGAGCTGTTATCCAGCAGGTTGGTTTAGTGGGCTTAGAGGGGCTAACACGGCTTATGGAATGGGGCGCGTTGTGGGTGTTTGTTTTGGAAGGGGTTATGGGTGGGAGTGTAGGGGAAGAGGTAGAAAGGAAGGTTGTATTGTGGAAGCAGTGGATAGTGGCAGCAGCTTGCTCTACCGGCGAGCGAATCTTGGCATTTGGAGTTGGGGAGTAACCCTAGTGTCTTAAGAAAACAACTCTCTTACCTGATTTCCATCTGCTCTGGCACCACCTCGCACCCCCGACCCCGCCTCCCGTGTGTTTGGTTAACGCCTTAAGATCTTTTTTTCTCTAGTGGAAAGGAGATCGTATTAGGTTAAACTTAATACAATTTCAATTCAGCAATGTGTACCGCAGAATGCGTTGAATATAAGAAAATGTACGAGAAAGGAAGGTTACTTTAGGGGGCATTTAAGTGATGTTTAAATAATTTACTGCTTTTGTTTTACCCTTAAGAAAACTGTATTTTGGTCTTCCCTAAGGAAAGATGATGAGAAATAGCTTTAGTATTCATAAGTGATTTTAGTTTATGAAGTGTAAAAAATCTCTAGGTATTCTTTATATAAATTGTTTAAAAAACTAAATATTGTTGTTTGTGCTTCTTGAATACAAAATGGACTGTTTTTGATAATTGCTTATGTAAAGATCTCTTCTGGACACCAATTTAGAATTACTGAGCTCATTTAGGTAGAATTAGGTAGGATGACAGCTTTGCAACACTAGCTTATGATATTACTGTTAAGTTTTGCCAAGGCACAAAGTGATTTGAGGATGTCTTTTTATGTTTTGGAATATTTTGGGGTTTTTTTTTTCCTGATCTTGCTTATTTAGATACATTAAATATATAGCTTTGCATCGTAAAATATATAGACTTTTGAAAATAGTCAAACTTTAAATGAAACATAATTAATTGGATTTGATGGAAAAGGGAACTAGAATATCTTGTATATTCAAGTAAAATTGGAAGACATTGAAAGTTAATACTGTATTACACTTTTAATGCAATATGCGATTACATTGTATCGTATGTGAAAAGAAATTTTGTCCCTGGCTTCTAACTATATTTGAGAATTTTTTCCCACAGTCCCCATCCTAATTAAGCCCTATTAAAACCTGTCTCATATGTTGGTTTTGTTATTTGTTTATTTATTGAGACGGAGTCTCACTCTGTCGCCCGGGCTGGAGTGTAGTGATGCGATCTCAGCTCACTGCAACCTCCGCCTCCTGGATTCAGGCGATTCTCCTGCCTCAGCCTCCTGAATAGTTGGGGTTACAGGCGCCTGTCACCACGCCCAGCTAATTTTAGTATTTTTAGTAGAGACTGGATTTCACCATGTTGGCCAGTCTGATCTCCAACCCCATTGTTATTTAAAAATAAACAATAACATCCATTTAAACAGAGTATACGCTTGTTCATTGGGCTTTTTTAGCATCTTAGGTGTTAAGCACTTATTTATAGTGCGAATTGGGATTAAATGGAGTTTAGATAATTACCTTTTGCTGTTAATGTGCCTTACATTCATTACTTTGTAAACATATTTACAAAAAAGCCATATTCTTTTCCCTTTGCATGTGTATACATGCGTGAATATATATGCGTACACATATGTGTATATTCAGTGTGTGTATATATATATATGTAATATTCGGTGCTCTCATTGCTTACAACCATTTTTACAAAATAATATCCTTCTTGCCTTTTGGGGAAGGAAATGATCCAAACATCTTAATTTTAAGTGGGATACGGAATTGTAGGCAGCTTCTCAGGGTTGTACAGCAAATTAGTATTGAGCCCCTAATGAGATTTTGAATCTCAGTTCTTAGCCTAACTCTGATTCATTTTATAACTCATATAATATTCTAATTTTATAGGGAAGGAAGTTGTTTTAGTTGTCATGACTGCTTGTAGTTAGCCACAAAGGTAAACGTTTAACTCTTAATATGGAATGAGATGTTTGCCTTCCTCTAATTGTGGCATTCATCTCTTTATGTTAGATTTTTAACTACTGTTCTGATTCATTCCAGATAGTTTTCTTTTCATTGAAGAGTTGTCTTACAACCTTTTGTCCCAATTAATATCTGTTTACATTTTGGTACTTTTTATAATTTGACTCTTTTTCTATAATTAGCCTATACCGTACTGGGTTATAGTTTTCAGTAGCTCATGTAACAAATGTTTGAGTGCTTATTGGATATGGTAAATAGTATCCTAGTACTAACTATGATATTGAGAAATAACAAATACAGTCCTGGATCTTATGAAATGTATAAAATAATTAGCATTTGATAAGTCATGCAATTTAAAACAGGTCTAGGATAAAAGAAACACACCTGTGCATTTTTAAACATCATCAGGACTTGTATAGTCCATTAGGATATCTGATCTGGGAGACTGGCCAATATTTTAAAATTTTGTATTTTGGTGTAATTTCAATCTAAAAAGTTGGAAGAATAGAACTCCTGTGTACCCACATTTGTTGTTTTACATTTTGCTGTGTTTATCATTCTTGCTTTATACTGATCTCTCTATATTTTTTCAGAACAATTTGAGAGTAATTCAGAGACATCAACCTCTTTACCCCTAAATTCTTCAGTGTGTATTTTTAAAAAACAAGGATACTGTCTTACCTAATTATAGTGAGGTTGTTAAAACCAGAAGATTTACTGATATATTGTTATCTAATTTATAGTCCGTATTCAAATTATATCTGTTTATTTTTTCTGTTAGCTTTTTTCCCCCTTATTCTGGGATCCACTTCAGGATCATGCATTACATTTGGTAATTATGTCTCCTTAGTCTCTTTTAATCGGGAACACTTTGTCAACCTTACTCTTTCTTGACCTTGACATTTTAAAAGTACAGGGCAGCTATTTTGTAGAACATCCCTCAATTTGAATTTGTCTGTTGCTTTCTCATGATTAGCTTGGTTATGCATTTTGGCAGGAATACCACTTAAGAGATGTTCTGCCCTTCTTAGTACATCATATCTTGAGATTCATGATGTTGGTGTATACCAGTGTTGGTGATGTCAGCTTTGAAAATTTTGTTAAGCTGGTATTCCTCATATGTATCCCTGAAAGTTATTATTTATCTCATTGTAACTAATATGCAGTTTGTGGAAAAATAATTTTGGGGAACAGTATATTTACATAGTATAATCAAAACTTCACCCACAAGTTTGAGCATCAATCGATGATTATCTGACCTCATTCCTTCTGTAATTATTAGTTGACATTCTGACATAAGGTAATCTTTCCCATCTCCATTATTTATTCAGTTCTTTTTATCTATATGAACTCATGGATTCTTAATTTTATTCAGTGGTTAAATCCATTGCTGTCATTATTTTGGTTCACAAATTGTCCCAGGTTTGGCCAGTGGGTGTCTCATCAAGCTGGTTCCAGTGTATTTCTGCCAAAACAAGATATTCCAGATTAATTTTGTATTTTACCTGTCCAAGCTGTGGCATGAGCTCCTTTTCTGAATTTACCTCCATTCTTTTCAGTGGGAAATAGACTTAGATACCAAAATCTAAGCAGCAGGTGTTAGGACTGTTTTAAACCTGATTTTATGATACAGAAGCTGATAATCAGTGTAACCATTTTGTCTGAGGTAACAGCAGCAAAACAGAATGGCAAAGATTGGTTTAGAGTCGTTCTGTAAATTCCAGTATCTTTCCTACATGGCAGTGTTGTCCAGTAGAAATATAATGGAAGTAAAATATGTAATTTTAAATCTTCTAATAACCAGATTTAAAAAGAGTATTTTATTTAACCCAAGGTGTTAAATATATTATAATTTTAACACTAATCCATATAGAAATGATTGAGTTAGTTTATGTTTTTCAAAATATTAAGTCTTCAAAATCAGGTATTTTACGTTGATAGCACATCCCAATTTGGACTAGACACATTTTAGGTGGCTTAATAGCCACATGTAGCAAATGGCTATCACTTTGGATAGTTCAGTTCTATACAGTAGTTGCTCCAGCCAACTCTTGATACCACTTAATTAAAGCCTGTTGATAATAACCAAACCTATAGCATAATTTATTTTTCCTCAAATCTTTTATTTTGGTAGTATAAAACAGCAAATAAACATAAAGGTCCTAGAGCTAGACTACTTGTGTTGAATCCTATTGTTACCACTTAGCAGGGTGGACAAGTAGCTTAACCTCTTTATGGTTTAGTTTCTTAATCTGTAAATTGTAGATAATCAGGTTGTTTGCTAATTTTGTTAGTATATGTTGATATGTGTCTTTCATATAGAAAGCATTCCCTAGGTGTTTGCTAGTATTATGATTGGTTTACACAGGTTATTAGCAGCTCTGAACTCTTAACGTTTCTGCCAGTAGATTCTTTCTGGTAGGAATCCTGATGAACAATGAAAAGATCGTGGCACATGTTAAAGAAAAGATAGTAAGGGCTTGAATGGTCTGTATTCTAGACTATTCTAGAGCCGTGGAATTGTAGTTTTAGAATCCCAGGGTATCACTTAGTCTAATCCTGGCTTTTTGTGTTTGAAACCAGGAAGGCCTTTGATGCCAAAAGGATTATTTTGGCTATGTGGTAACTGAATACAATAAATTATTTTTAGCTCATTTAAAAAATGTATATCATACTAGATCATCTTGAAGTTAATTTTTGTTGGTATCTACTCTCTATTTTACTTTTCCTATTAGTCAACTTGCTGCTACTTTCTGGATGCTTCTTGTTTCCTGCTCCTATATCTTACCAGCTTCTCCCTCATCTTGTCACTGTTGCCATGTAAACCCCATAAGAGTAGATTTACTTAGAAATCTGGATTGATGGGACTGGTATGGATGGGTCTGCTATCCAAAAGACTTTGTTTATACAGCTGTTTATTTCAAGCACTATCAAATATGTTTTCTATTTTAAAAGCTGTAAATTGTGGCACCATCTGATAGTGTGCATTGGACAAATGGAATCTGTGATGCTGATGAGTAGTTGGAGAGTTAAGACATATATCAAGTCTTTCTGTAAAATAGGCATATTGATGAATTTTGCATGCAAATTTTGAAGTTCTCTGTACTCTTGGATCTTTTCATATATGAAAGAGTAAAATTCTGCCATCTTTGGAACCAAGCAGTGTGTGAATTTTGTAGTTTGTAAATGTTAGATATGGGCTACAGACTGGTCTTAACCAGTCTTTTTTTGTGTGATGCCCTCTTTGTGCACATACTACATCCCTTGTTTGGCTACATGGGTGCGCTGCTTCCTGATTGGCTGTGCGCATGATAAATTGCTGTTACGTGTCCTCTACATTCCTCTCATTTGTCTGACTTACAACCCTGGTCTTTAATTCTTCTACCATAGTGCAGTCTTGGAAGGAGCAACAAAGATATATAGATTTTTGGTTAGGTTATGTAACTTTTTATTCCTCGTTAGTAAATCTTATCTTTCAATTGTAATAACCTACATTTTTGGTGGGAAGTTTCTATCTTTTCGTTTTAGTAGTATTCTTTCCTTTTGGTATATATGACTAGCGTTCATGGCTGATAGATAACAGAGCACCAAGGACATAGGTCTAGAATTTTAAGGACCTGCCTAACTTTATAGAGTTCATACTTAAGAGCTGAATCTATAATCAGGTAATCTTTTCAAGAGTTTTTATTCTCCGTACAATCTAGATAAGAAAATGTGAATGGGGACCCAGATCAGCCTACTGCTACCAGTAGAAAACTGATTAACAAAATAATGCCATCTTTGTATTTAAGGAATACCACTTTGTTCTTAATTAAAGCAAAATAAAACTTTGTTTTGAGAATTTTGTGTTTGATAGAAAACAAAACTTAAAATGAGGAATTGTCTGTATCTCATCTCCTTTCCTTTCATATAGTTTCCCCATAATTGGCAGCAACTCTATCCTGCTTGCTTCATTTGCTTCTTACTTTTCTTCTTTTTTAACCTATCTGTTGCCAAGCTATTATTAACCTTCTTTACAATATCTTCATGTATTCTTTTTTTTTTTTTTTTTTTTTTTTTTTTTTTTTTTTTTTTTTTAATGCAGTAAGCATTAGGACAAGATCCAAGGATAAACAGATCCAGATAAGATTCTGGTTTATATCAGTGTCTGCATTGCTGGTTTTACTGTCTTTCAGTCTGACTTACAACCAATAGTAAATCATTGTTTAAAGTAGCTGCTTTGATTTCATAGTTTACAAAGCTGTAATATCTCCCATTTGTCTTTTTTTTCCATGAAATAAAAGCTGCCAGCCATGTTGATCTAGTTGGTCATGGTTTACCAGCCTGCTTCTTCAGTTTGTCTAGTTCCTTCCTTAGACAACTCAACCTTTTTCATAGGCTTTTGTTCTTTTTTATCTACATTACTCCAAATTCTTATCTTTTTAGTTATATCTTCTACCCTGCATCCTTAGTCGCCTTTAAAATTCAATTGCAGGCCGGGCACGGTGGCCCATCCCTGTAATCCCAGCTCTTTGGGAGACTGAGGTAGGCAGATCACTTGAGCCCAGGAGTTGGAGACCAGCCTTGCCAACATGACAAAACCCCATCTCTACTAAAAATACAAAAATTAGCTGCGCATGGTGGTACATTCCTGTAGTCCCAGCTACTCGGGAGGCTGAGGCAC
The DNA here is from genome assembly GCF_001698545.2 of Rhinopithecus bieti. Lineage (NCBI taxonomy): Eukaryota > Metazoa > Chordata > Mammalia > Primates > Cercopithecidae > Rhinopithecus > Rhinopithecus bieti. Next base: position 625,243 of record NW_016805238.1, on the reverse strand, counting down.
GAGAATTGCTTGAACCCAGGAGGCGTAGGTTGCAGTGAGTGAGATCATGCCACTGCACTCCAGCCTAGGTGACAGACCACGACTCAAAAAAAAAAAAAAAAATTCAACTACAACCTGGAGTCTTTTCTATTTATTGAAAAGCAAATTTAAGAGCTTTCTCCGTTAATTTAAATTGGCCAATTCTTTTCTGACCACTGTGCGCAAGGTGTGCACATAGAAAGTAATTTTGTCCAGTAGTCTTCATGTTTAAATTATAAACTGTTTAGGGACAGTAACTAATAAGTCCTCACAAGTGGTAGAAAGGACTTAATGGAAATAATCCAGTTTCTTCTTAGCCCCTGTCATTGTAACATTAGGCACAAATCATTCCACTTTTTACAGATGGAAATCTGTGAAACTGGGATAATATCTGTCCTCAAATGTTTGCCATTTTTATTCTTATGAAAGATGCTATAATATTTATGTAGTAGTGGTATCTGGGCTGAAGGTATAAATTAGAAAATTACCAGCATAAAGATGATACTTAAATCCACAGAAATAGATGAGATTACTTAGGAATAGGGAACAGTATATCTAGAGTATAACTTGAGTATATTAGAGCTAGTTTAGATAGTATAAGTAGTAAATGACTCAGTACCACACCTTAAGGAATCTTAGCCTTCCTTGGGCAGAAGAAGAGAAACCTCAAAGTAAGGTCACTGGCTGAAGAGTAAAAGGAGGGAGTGGTATTACCAAATCCTAGAGGAAAGAGAAAAATACTATAATAAGGAGGGATTGTTATGTGTTGATGAGATGTCAAGTACCATGAAACAGGGAAATGTACATTGTTTTTGGCTCTAGGTGACCTTGACTAGATGAATTTCAGTAGTGATGGAGATGGCAGCCATATTATAATAGGTTAGAAAGTAATTAAGATATGTGTAAGTGGAGATAACATTTGTAGTAAACTACTAATTTAAGAGCTATGTTTTGAGGAAGAACTGATAAATGGAGCAGTAATTGGAGACATCTGGGGTCTAGGGATGTTTGTTTTTTAGATGGGCGTTACCATTTACCATACTTAGTAAGATGGGGAATACTGTTCTGTATCAGTGATAACCATGATTCTTTTATGTGTTAATTTCATTAAACTGAGAGCTGATAGTAACAAAATACTTACTAGATAAAGAAATTGGATAGGCTTGGTTTTAATCTCTTAATAGAGATTCTACATGTTTTTTCCCTTCAAAAAAGTTTTTTAATCAAGTTACTGAGATGCGGTATGTGTAACATTGGTGCATCACACATTTTGAAAGAATGTTCTTTTCTACAGTTAATTTACTGTTGTCAGTCATCAGTTATCTTAAGTCCTACATGTGACCATTGCTTGGGGATATAATTTTATGTTTCTTCTTTACTGGATTCTGAACTAGAAATAGACTTCGGAATCAAAACTCAAAATATTAGCTTTTTAAAATGGTAAGGTTGCATTGAAGAACTTGGCTTGGAACTGAGACCAAAATTAGACATTAGATTGCCTTACTCCCTAACTCCCTGAATTGAACTTAGCAACCTATCAAAGACAGTACAGCTGGAGCCACAGGCCTCTTAAAATACAAGGAAGCTGTACCCTAGTGAGTTTACCATGTGATTTGCTTGTTGGTAGGAGTGAGCAGGAGGCTTGGCCATGAATGAAAAATGATTTTTAAAACATTAATCCATCCCACTAGGGACCAACTATAAGGATGTTGCCAATATTAGTTATTCTTCCTTCTTTTGGGAGGACTGAATAAGTGGTAGAGAAAAGAGCCAAGTTGATTCCAAAGTACTTCCCCGAAGAATGTGAAAAGTGTTCGTGGGAGTTCTATTTTATGGGAAAGACAGTAACTGTGGTGTGGTTCAGAAAGCTTACTGTTTACACGGGAATAGGATTTACCTTGCTTTTAAAGAGTTCACAGTAATCAGGGATGTTAAATATTAGACTTCGTATAATGTAATGGAAAGACAGAAGTGGGAACAATTAATTTTGACTTGAAGGATTCAAAATGACTAGGCTTCAAAACATTGAGTGAAAGCAAGGATTGACAAACTTTCTCTAAAGGACCAGACAGTAAATGTTTTAGGCTTTGTGGACCATCTGGTCTCTATTGCAGCTACTCACCTCCACTGTTGTAGTGCAAAAGAAAGACATAAATTAATAAGCATGGCTGTGTTTCAGTAACATTTATTTATGAAAATAGGTGGATTTGGCCTATGAACCATAGTTTGCTGATCTCTGAGGTAAAGGATGCAGCAGGAAAGTACAGGGGAGGGAATGGGCAGAGAGTATAAGCAAATATATTTAAGTATAAATAATAATATATTCTGAAAATATTTAGCATTATAGTGCCATTGGTTTATAGGGTAGCAGCAGAAAGTAGGACTGGAAGTATAAATTATGGCTTCTACAAGGAGGAAATTATAAGCCTTTGAAGTTTTTTTTTTTTTTTTTAAACGGGTAATAAGCATGATCAGATAAGTCAGCTTATTTTCATTTGGAACATCTGTTGTTGGTGCAGGTTTGAGGGCTTTTTGTTTGCAATAGTTTTAAGAAGCTCAAATTAAAGCAGCCCTTTTAAATCAAAACTGGAAAAATGAGCAGTCTTCATTCACTTCAGTGTATTAAGACATTCTGCTTGGGCTCTAAACAACTTGAGAAATAAAACAAGGAGAAAGAAGGAAGCCAAAATAATCTTTCTATTACCGATATAGGCCAGGTTAGAGGACTAGCTTGATGGGGGAGTCAGGTGGTCTGGCATAGCTGACTTATCCATCCAGCCCTAGGCGCAGTAGAGAAGCAGAGCCGAATATGAGTCTTTGGAGGTTTGTTCTCCTTTGAAAGCTCAACCCTAGGGGCAAGAGGAACAGAACTGAGCTCTTCCTCAAATCCAAAATCACCAATTGGATAATTCACTTTACTTACCTAAGGGTAAAAAGAGGCTTAGGTTGTGCTTTTGACACATCCTTCCTCATAGAAACCAGGAGCAAGGGAAAGGTATTATAACAATCACAGCTGTTAATTTTTGCAGGGTTGTATCTGGGGATAAGTATACTGGAAACAATATAACCGTTAACATCCTGAAAACAAGTCAAATTTACTTGTTCTGGATATTTAAAAAAATATGGCCGGGCTCGGTGGCTCATGTTTGTAATTCCAGCGCTTTTGGAAGCTGAGACAGGCAGATCATATGATGTCAGGAGTTCGAGACCAGCCTGACCAACATGATGAAACCCTGTCTCTACTAAAAATACAAAAATTCGCCAGGTGTGGTGGCAGGTGCCTGTAATCCCAGCTACTTGGGAGGCTGAGGCAGGAGAGTCGCTTGAACCCAGGAGGCGAAGGTTGCAGTTAGCCGAGATTGTGCCACTGCACTCCAGCCTGGGCAACAGAGCAAGACTCCATCTCAAATATGTATACACATACACACACACATACATACATACATACATTTATGTACACAGACACACACATATATATGCACACATATGCACAAAATGTGTATTTTTGTGTTTGGAACAACTGTATTTTTTAAACTCTCAAAATAAAATTAGTAGAGTTTTTTCTTCTTTTTCAATTAACTAGATTTTCCACAGGCCTATGTATGATACTTAAGTAACATGTATGTTTCGTTAGAAAGAAATCCAGTGCTCTCTTCTGTATTATACTTTTCAATTAACTTTTTAAACTTAGAAGGAATTAGTGTAAAAGAATAATGTTTCTTTACGTGGAAAAAAGCAGGTACTTTGACAAATAGATTATTGTTTTAATTAGCTCTGATCATAGGTGCTTATACAGTTTATTCAGTGGTGTCTCTTTTTTAAAAAAATATAATTAATTGTTCTTCAGTGTGTCTTCTCCTCCCTTTCTGAACAGCTTAGGACTAAAACATCATGTGGGAGAAAACAAGGGTAGGTATCCACCTCAGATGGGGTGTGCGGTAGGCAGAGCCACATCATCATTTAAGAGGAGTGGGATCTCAGAGCCTGATGGTGTGAGGATGGTGTCCATGGGGGAATGAAGGGTAAGGAGCACCTCTCCATTGGAAGGCATGCTAATGCAGGATATTGGATCCCAAGCAGGGTGATATGGTGTCTCTGAAGTAGAGTGGCCTGATATGGGGGAAGGTCAGCTGGTCCCAGCAAGGAGGACATCTACTTAGGATGGGATGACACCCTGAATGAGCTCTCAGGGCCCCAACAGATAGCAGGGGATAGGGAGTGATCCATGTAGGATTGCAGTCTGGTGTAGGTATATTGAGGCTCAAGTGAGATGAGGAGGGAGTCCATACATGGAGGTGTCTGAGTCCAAGGTGTTAGAGCTTGAGGGTAGAAGGAGAAAGGCCTCTCAGTGGAGGCTCGGTACAATATGGGATTTCATAGCCTGAGCAGGGTAGGGAGGATTTTCTTGTAGGAGGGATGCCAGGCATGAGGAATATGGACCTGAACAGGTTGAGGAGATTATATACATGGGGTAGGGATTTTGGGGCCAAGAGAGTGTCCATGTAGGGAAAGGGAAACAGCTACAATGGGAGATTGGCTACATACATGGAGATTGATCACATAAATCAATATTAAGAATAATGGGAGCCAGGCTTCTCATTGAGAAGGGAGTTACAAATATAAAAGTAGGGAAAACTAGAATGCTGTCTTTGGTGTTGGATAGGAAATGAAGTACTTGTGTGAACTCATGGTTTTCATCATATATCAATATAGAAATATATGTGTGTGTATACATACACATGCCCTATACTGGTCATTGAGAAGGGGCTTAGGAGCAGTGACACTATGATAGCAGTGAGCATAATGTCTTACCGTTAATTAACGGTTTTAATGGTTGTTTTTGTGAGACAGTTGGGAAATACTAAGAATTCAAGAGTGGTGGATCATTATGTGGACATTTACTCTCAAATGGTTGGGAAGATAAAAGCCTTACTATACTTAAAACTTTTTTTTAAAGTTAAAGATTGTTAAAACATAAAAGTAAGTATTTAAAAACAGTGTCATTAGTCTACGTATGTTCTTGTGAATTAATCACTTTTAATCCTAACTACCATCATTAGTAATATACATGTTGTCTTACAGATTTTCCAGCACCAATAATTGCCCCTTGAAATAATGATAGATAATATTTATTGAGTGCTTACCATGTGTTAGGCAGATACTAAGTTTTTATATGTATTATCATGTATAATTTTGCATATGAAATAGTACAATTTTTATCTTCATTTTACAAATGAGAAAATACAGGCTTAGAGAGCTAAGTGTCTTGCCCAAGTCTTTCTGACTAGCAAATACAAAAGTAGAATTCACATCCAGTCTTAACCGCTATACCAGGTCAAACTTCATTTAAAAATTAGCAAGTCTCATCCTTTCTGGTCAGATTGTTACATCTAAAACTTTAGTAGTGCTGTTTTCGTTTTATTTTAGAACTTGAGTTTCAGGGTGGGAAAAAGTATTCTGGGTTTAGGCCTCCTCAGCCTTTTTGTTCCTGTCTTGGAGTGAGAGAGAACTGGGACTTCTGTATTTGAGTGCACGGTGTCAGAGATAAGGATTCCCCTGTGATGGGTTAGTCAGAGAAAATATCCACTAATTTTTTTCTTGCTTTTACAACTGGGAATGGATGATGATAAGAACATGGAGTTAGTGGGCAAGGCTTTTCCATAGCACAGACTTGCAGTGTTAAGTTTTAATCTGAGTATAAAGTTACCTTCTATTCTGATTCTAAGAATGATGAGCAATACTTTTCCATCTCTTTTGAACTTTCCCCAAGAGTGGCAGATGAATTAATAGGATATAGCTAATTGTTTCATTTTAACCTTCCTTTCCTTGTACTCATCTGTGCCAATTTAGGGTATGGAAAAGTAGTTTCTTGGTAGAATCCTATATATTTTTTGTATACTATTTTGGCATCAGCCCACTGATCACTTTTTTCTTCTTTGCTTTCTTAACCTTTTAGTATTTGTATTCTGGCATAGCACATAAATAGAGTAGAATTTGCCTATGAGTACATATTAGCTTGCTTGTCTAACTTTTCACTCTTAACAGTCTGAGCCCACAGATCCTTTCATACCCTGTCAGAGTGAGTTTCTGCTGACCTACTCATTCTTCAGACCCATTCTAAAATTGCTCCCTTTATTTTATATAAAGAATAATAGTATTTTCAGTGTTGAAAGAAGCATGGCCATCTGCTAAAATCCTTTTGCATATATTTTCTCCCTCATAATTTTTTTCAGTAAGTATTTATGGACAGGGCAGTGTACTAGGGGACTCGGGTGAATTACATTATCTTCATGCAGCACAGTCTCAGGTGAGACTCGGGTGAATTAGATTGTCTTCATGAAGCACAGTCTCCTGGGGAAAACAAGGCTCTCTGACTACAGAATATGATAAATGCGATAATAGGAGCATATACAGTATTAAATGTGTATAAAGTATTAAATTTGCATAAAGGAGGGGAATGGTGAGGTTTCCTTATATGAGTCCATGAACAATCATAAGATGATTGTGGGAAATGAGAAAAGATAGTTTGTTTAATTGAACCTGGTAGTAATTATTTTAAATTGTTTTACTGTGGATTAGGCAGTAAGTGCTTATACTTAGAATTTATTTGATTTTCACAACAGTCTTATAAGATAGGAACTATATTTTTTATCCTACTTTATAGATAAGGAAATTAACTCACACTATAGGTGGAGAAAAACCATTGGAAGAATTTTAAGCATGGGAGTGATAATTTAATTTGTGGTTTTATAAGATTACTCTGCTAGTATGGAGAATATAACAGACAAATCAGGAGATGTCAAGATAGACCAAGCAAGTTTTGAGGGTCTGAAATAAGAGTAGTAGTGGAAACGGAGAAGATGGGGAGACTATTACAAGAGGAGTTACAATAAACAGATTTTAGTTGTTGATTAGATATGACCATACAGAAAAAAGGAGAAAGAACAGAGGATCATTTCCAAGCTTCTGTTTAGGAGGCCTAACTGGATTATGGGACCATTATCCAGAACAAGATATAGAGCATTGTATTCTCATATAATATATAATAATAATATTTCTGATATGGTTTGGCTGTGTCCCCACCGGAATCTCATCTTGAATTGGAACTCCTACAATTCCCACATGTCGTGGTAGGAAACTGGTGGGAGTTAATTGAATTATAGGGGTGAGTCTTTCCTGCGCTGTTCTTGTGATAGTGAATGAGTCTCACAATATCTGATGGTTTTAAAAAGGGGACTTTCCCTGCACAAGCTCTCTTCTCTTATCTGCCTCCATCTGAGATGTGCCTTTCACCTTCCACCATGACTGAGGCTTCCCCAGCCACATGGAACTGTAAATCCCATAAACCTCTTTCTTTTGTAAATTGCCCAGTCTTGGGTATGTCTTTATCAGCAGTGTGAAAACAGACTAATACAGTAAATTGGTACCAGTAGGGTGGGGTGCTGCTGAAAAAATACCCAAAAATGTGGAAGTGACTTTGGAACTGGATAACAGGCAGAGATTGAATAGTTTGGAGGGCTTAGAAGAAGACAGGAAAATGTGGAGAAGTTTGGAACTTTTTAGAAACTTGTTGAACGGCTTTGACAAAAATGCTGATAGTGTTATGAACAATAAGATCCAAGCTGAGGTGGTCTCAGATGAAGATGAAGAACTTGTTGGGAACTAGAGCAAAGGTGACTCTTGTTATGTTTTAGCAAACAGACTGGTGGCATTTTGCCCCTGCCATAGAAATTTGTGGAACTTTGAATTTGACAGAGATGATTTAGGTTATCTGGCAGAAGAAATTTCTAAGCAGCAAAGCATTCAAGAGGTGACTTAGGTGCCGTTAAAGGCATTTGGTTTTAAAAGGGAAACAACATAAAAGTTTGGAAATTTCTCAGTCTGACAATGTGAAAAAAAGAAAATCCCATTTTCTGAGGTGAAATTCAAGCCCACTGCAGAAATTTGCATGAGTAATGAGGAGCCGAATGTTAATCCCCAAGACCGTGGGGAAATTGTCTCCAGGTCATGTCAGAGGTCTTCACGGAAGCCCCTCCCAACACAGGCCCAGAGGCCTAGAAGGAAAAAGTGGTTTCATGGGCCAGATCCATGGTCCCTGTGTTCTGTGCAGCCTAGAGACTTGGTACTCTGCGTCCAAGCCACTCCAGCCATTACTGAAAGGGGCCAACATAGAGCTCGGACTATGGCCCCAGAGGGTGCAAGCCCGAAGCCTTGGCAGCTTCCACTTGGTGTTGAGCCTGTGAGTGCACAGAAGTCAAGAATTAGGTTTAGGGAACCTCTGCCTAGCTTTCAGAAGATGTGTGGAAATGTGTGAATGCACAGACAGAAGTTTGCTGCAGGGCTGGGCTCTCATGGAGAACTTCTGCTAGGACAGTGTGCAAGGGAAATGTGGGGTCGGAGCCCAGAGCCCCTGCTGAGACACTGCCTAGTGGTGCTGTGAGAAGAGCCCCACTGTCCTCCAGACCCCAGAATGGTAGATCCACTGACAGCTTGCATCGTGTGCCTGGAAAAGCTGCAGACACTCAACATCAGACTGTGAAAGCAGCTGGGAGGGAGGCTGCACCCTGAAGAGCCACAGGGGCAGAGCTGCTCAAGACCATGGGAACCCATCCAGCGTGACCTGAATGTGTGACATGGAGTCAAAGGAGATCATTTTTGAGCTTTAAGATTTGACTGCTAGCCAGGTGTGGTGGCTCACGCCTGTATTCCCAGCACTATGAGATGCTGAGGCGTGTGGATCGCCCAAGGTCAGGAGTTCGATACCAGCCGGGACAACATAGTGAAACCCATCTCTACAAAATTACAAAAAATTAGCTGGGCGTGGTGGCAGGCACCTGTAATCCCAGCTACTCAGGAGGCTGAGGCAGGAGAGTCGCTTGAACTGGGAGGTAGAGGTTGTAGTGACCTGAGATCACGCCATTGCACCCTAGTCTGGGCAACAAGAGTGAAACTCTTGTCTCAAAAAAAAAGATTTGACTGCACTGCTGGATTTCGGACTTGCATGGGGCCAGTAGCCCCTTCGTTTTGGCCAATTTCTCCCATTTGGGATGGCTCTATTTACCCAATGTCTGTTACCCCCATTGTATCTGCTAACTTGCTTTTGATTTTACAGGCTCACAGACAGAAGGGACTTGCCTTAGATGAGATATGGGACTGTGGACTTTTGAGTTAATGCTGAAATGAGTTATGACTTTGCGGGGGGGGACAATTGAAAGGGCATAGTTGGTTTTGAAATGTGAGGACATGAGATTTGGGAGGGGCCGGGGTGGGATGATATGGTTTGGCTGTTTCCCCATCCAAATCTCATCTTGAATTGTAATTCCCACAATTCCCATATATCATGATAGGAACGTGGTGGGAGGTGATTGGATTATGGAGGTGAGTCTTTCCTGCTCTGTTCTCATGATAGTGAATGAGTTTCATGAGATCTGATGGTTTTAAAAAGGGACATTTCCCTGCACAAGCTCTCTTCTCTTGTCTGCCGCCTTCTAAGACGTGCCTTACACCTTCTGCCATGACTGTGAGGCTTCCCCAGCCACATGGAACTATAAGTCCAATAAACCTCTTTCTTTTTTAAATTGCCCAGTCTTGGATATGTCTTTATCAGCAGCGTGAAAATGGGCCATATATGAATTCATAACATATTAATAAACATATATGAATATATGTTTTCACATAATATGTATATTTTCATATAGTATGTGTGGTAGGTAGAGTCAGCATATATACAGACTGAAATCGGATCAACACATTGCTATTTGCTAGTTTGTCTTAAAGCCAGTTATTGCAGGGATAAAAGGATATGTACAGCAAAACTTCCCAGAGAAAGCAGTCACAGAATGGAGTTTCCCTCTACTTATAAGTTTTGTGCTTTGGTTCAAAAGCTTTTGTGTTTCTGCTGCAGGAATGCATGTAGCACCTGTGCATTCTTGCATTCTTAACATTTGAAGATCCACAGGTAGCTTTGGACTTTAGTTATTGTTGTGTGTGTGGTGTACCCCTCCCCCAGGTTTCATCACTTACTCTGTCAGGAAAATTTAGCCAAGTAACTTTATGTTGTATTTTATGTTGTATTTTTGTGTGATAGGTTGAGTAACTTTATGTTGTATTTTTGTGTGATAGGTTAAATAATTTTATAACAAATGTTATTTGGAAAAGTTACACCTCAAGTCGGTTTTCAGTTGATAGAGTGAATGAAACGTGGTTCAGAATTGTAGGTCTTAGATCCCTATAGCTTTGACATACAGTGACTACATCTTAAAACCTAAAACACTTTCTTCATCTTCATTTCTCTATCTCCCTACCAGTTTCCTATCCCAATGTTTGACTTGCTCGCTCGCTCTCCACCTATATGTCTCTCAGGTATTCTAATATTAAGATATTTTGCCATTACTTTCTGTGGCAAAAACCACAGTTACTTTTGCACCAACCAAATATGTACCATACCTAAAAGTTAAATCTTGATCTCCCTCTGCCAAATACAAAGTCTGTTTCTCTGGTGTTCTTTATCTCAACGTACCTAATTTCACAAGTCAAACACCTGAAGGTCATTTTTACTTATCTTCCTTCTCATCTCCTATGCCAATCCACCAATTAATTATGTTTTCAAATATATCTTAAACCCATTCATTTCCCTTTATTTTCACTCTAGTTGAAGTCAGCCTCATTTCTTACTAGACTGCTGCAAAAAATTCTTATGTGGCTTCCTATCTTCTCCTCTTATTCTTCTCTAGTTTAATCTTCCATGGTGCAAAGAAAAATCTGTTTAAGTACTTTGCTCTGCTGTCACCCTTTAATGACTTCTGCACCAACGACAAAAGCATAGAGGTATGATATATTCTGTTCCTGGAAAATTATAACACCCCCAAAAAGTTGCAATGTGGCAGAAACCATGGCTGTACAAAAGTTGGCTTGAGGTCAGATTGTGATTTAAAAAAATATATGTTGTCCTTTGGACTTTGGTTCTTATTCTGTTACTAATTGGAATTAAATTGATATTTAAGTTTGTTTTTAAGCAGTGGGATTCATAGAGATGCCACTTTCCACATTCCGTTTAGTGAATTTACTGGTACAATTCTCTTTTATACCAACCCTGTGCAAATTCTGATTACTCTTTCTTTGGAGAAATCAAAAGCTTTCCTGAGAGAATACCTTCCCAAGAGAATATAGGAAGACTTGGGCTGAGTTTTAAAAATCATGATGGTAAATATGTACAAAATAATGTACAAAAATAGAAAGCATAATGATTCTCAGTGTTTCTGTGACCCAGCTTTAACAATATAATAAATTCTGGCTTAATTTTTAATATAAAAATTATCAGTCAAAACATTTTATATGTTGGTTGTCTGATGTACTGTAATTCATTCCATGTTCTCATGTGAATAAGTGCAAATTACACATTTTCTTGGAGTTGTAAATTTACAACAGAAGGTGGAAAGTATTAACATCATGACATGATGTCTTACACTTGCTTTTAGCCTAATATTAACTATTTTTGTTTGTACTGTATGGTTTAGTAATAAACCAAAAAAGTTGAATTCTAGAACCCAGAAGCTTTTTTTTTTTCTTTTGTGAGAGGTGGGAGTGGTGGTGATGAGAGCAGCTTATGTATGAAATGCGTTTTGAATAACTCTAAAACCCAGTAAGAAAGCATTGTTTATATCTTGGATGTATCTGACAGTTTACATTCATGAAGCAAACCAAAGAAGATGTTGCTTATTATAGACCTATAGCATCTGCTGAACAGTGGTTCATTGTTTTTCAATCTTGTAGAGCCACCAAGTTAATGGTGGTGTAACTAAAGGGTAGAAAGCCCTTAGAGCATTCATCTTACTTGGTTGTTGAAATAACAATATCTTAATGAAAATGTTTTCCCATTAGAGTTATATTTGTCAGCACTCATGATAATTTGGTGCTTATGTCTTGGGTGTTTATTAAAGATCCACACCAAATTATGCCTTGGAAAATCTGAATTTTAGAGAAACAAACGTGTGTGGATGGATATAGATAAACAGAGATATATAGATATGTGTATAGGACTATCTATTTGCATATATGTATATAATTTGTGGTTAGTAACAAGTATAATGATTCTGGGAGACTTTTTTTTAATTTTTGTTTTATTTTAATTAACAGTTAAGGAGAATATGCCCTGTTGCCATTTGTGTAGAATTAAAATTCATAAAATGTATTTCATTGTGATTTTGTAGTAAATTGTGATCTTGGAGTTAACACCTTATGTTCACATTGTAGATGTTATTTATTAACTGTGTAACCTTGCAAAATTTATGAGCTATGTTCTCAAAAATATTTGCATACTGATTTCCAGCTCTGTGCCTTTCTCCGTCTTTCATTCTTTCTTTATACAGAACTTTTCTCTGCAAGAATGGTGATAGCCCCTTTCTTCTTGACTTCTTTTTTTAAGTTCTTTTATTTCATAACTCTTCTAAATTCAAATGTGTTCATATTACCCCTGAATAAAAATCTTCATTGGTTCCTCCATTGACCTTAGGATAAAGTCTTAAATTTATAATATGGCTTAGAAAGCTCAGCATAGCCTACCCGCTCTGTACTGCCTTAGCCTTTCTGTTTTTCACTCTACTTTGAGCACTGCAATCAAAGAGCATATCAGTAGCAGAGTAATTGACTAGCTTTTATTGACTACCTATTAATAGCAGCTTTTATTGACTACCTATTAATACTTATGCCAGGTATGTGCTTTACACATATCCTTTAATCCTCACAATAATCTTGAGTATAGGCATTGTCTTTAGCATACACTGAATCCTTTTTGGTTTTATTTGTTTGTTTATGAGACAGGGTCTCACTTTTTGCCCAGGCTAGAGTGCAGTGGTGCTGTCATAACTCACTGCAGCCTCAAACACCTAGGTTCAATCAGTCCTCCCACCTTGGCCTCCCAAAGGGCTGGGATTATAGGTGTGAGCCAACTCACTTAGCTTGAACTCTTTTTGGATTCTCAAGCACTATGCCTGTGGGCTTTTGCATATTTGTTTTCTTTCTGGATTGCAGTAGCTGCTGCTCCATTGCTACTTTTTGTAAACTGTTGTTTCTAAATAGAACTACATGGAAAAAATGTATCAGATCATGATCTTACACCTCAGTGAATAAAGTGAACATACTGTTATAACCACCTCCAGATCAAGAAATGGAACCCCCAGAAGTCTCTTCATATCCCCATCCAGTCACTAATCTCTCCCACTCCCCATAAAATATGAATAGTATTCTGACTTTTTAACACAGTAGATTATTTGTGCCTGTTTTGGGAAACTTTGAAATGGGATTATATAGAATGTATTTTGTGTTTAGCTTCTTTAACTTAGTACTTTATGTAATTCATTCATGTGGTTGCCTATAGATATAGTTGGTTCACTTTTAGTGCTCTATAATATTCTGATATGTAAGTATATCAGAACATTTATCTTTGAAGGATATTTAGGTTGTTTTCATTTTACATTCTTAGAAACAATGCAGTGAACATTCTTAGACATTATACATTCTTAATTTTGATTCAACTCCTGGTATATTTTTAAACTTCATTTTAGTTGTCTAGATTTTACTTTTTCCAGGAGTCCTTTTTTAACCTCTCCAAGTTTGAGATTTGCACCCTTCTTTGTGCAGTGATCATCATTCTGTTTCCCCTATCATAAACATTTATGCTATTTTTAATTGTCTGCTTGCTTTTTTCTCACCAAGTTCAAAGTGTATGTGTGTGTGTCCACAAAGAAGTGTACCATATTTTCCCCTTCCCTATCTTTCTGGCACCTACCAAATACATAAGTATTTGTTGAGCGAATGAGTTTTTAATATTGTCACTCTTTCAGTGCAAAAAAAAAAAAAAAAAAAACCACAAATCTAATGGAAATTGAGTAATAAACTTAGTTACTTTCTGTCTTTGTTTTGCTCAGTTAGATGTGCAGAGTTACCTTAAAATGGGTTATTGTCAAGTTATGCTAAAATTTTTTAATGTGCCAGGCATCTTGTCCCTTTTGTATACTCATTCTACCCCACAGCTATTGTATAAAGTGTTTCTGGATATTGTTTTTATTACTTGTGGGACATTGAACAACCTTATTTGTAGTGGACTTAGTATGTGCTCTTCATGGGTGGTCTTGAGTGTTGAAAATTGCCAAAAGACATTTGGAAACTGCCAAAAAGACTGAGAAATTGTATCAAAAATGAATTGAGATTTTAAGGAACATTGACTTTCTTCCCCTACTTCCCACCTACTAGTGTCCTTAAAACAATTTCTTCTTACCAAGTTGTCACTGAATTTAGGTTAAATTAAGTCACTGAGATAAACCAGAGTTTGTAGTATATTGTGCTTTTGCCTTAAAAATTGATTACTCTTGCAGGTTACTTATTTGTACTGTCATATGCTACGTAAAGACATTTTGGTCAACAACAGACCACATGGAAGAGGGTAGTCCCATAAGTGTATAATGGACTTGAAAAATTCCTATCACCTAGTGATGTCTTAGACATCCTAATGGTTGTGGTGCAATGCATTACTCACATGTGTGTAGTAATGCTGATGCAAACAAATCTACTGCCCTTCAAAAATATACCATATACAATTATGTACAGTACATAATACTTGATAATAAGTGAATGTGTTACTAGTTTATGTGTACTATGCTTTTTGTTGTTGTTTTGTTTTGTTTTGTTTTTTTGTTTTTGGAGACAGGGTCTCACTCTGTCACCCAGGTTAGGAGTGCAGTGGTGTGATCATGGCTCCTGAAGCCTTGACCTTGTCGGTCTCAGGTGATCTCCCACTTCAGCCTTCTGAGTAGCTAAGTTTCCCGATGTGCACCACCATGCCTGGCTAATTTTTGTAGTTTTCATAGAGACAGGGTTTCGTTATGTTGCCCAGGCTGGTCTTGAACTCATGAGCTCAAGGGATCCACCCACCTTAGCCTCAGACTGCTGGAATTACAGGCGTGAACACCATGTCCGACCATGTACTATGGTTTGTTATCGTTATTTTAATTTTAAAAAGTCCTTCAGGAGATATTCCAGAAGAAGGCATTGTTATCATAGATGACAGCTCCATGCCTATTATTGCCCCTGAAGATTTTCCAATGGAACAAGATGTTAAGGTGGAAGACAGTAATACTGATGATCCTTACCCTGTGTATGCCTAGGCTAATGTATGTGTTTGTGTCTTAGTTTTAACAAAAAAGGTTAAGTTTTAAAAAAAAAAGTTTAAATAGAAAAAAGTTACAGAATAAGAATATAAAGAAGTTTTATTACAAAAGAGCCAAAGATTTTTTAAAATTAAAAGTTTATAATGTAAAAAAATTATAGTAAGTTAAGATTTTTGAAAGAAAATAAATTTAGTGTAGTCGTACAATGTTTATAAAGTCCGTAGTAGTATACGGTAATGTCCTAGGCTTTCACATTCACTCATTACTCACCCAGAGCAACTTCCCATCCTTCAAGCTGCATTCATGGTAAGTGCCCTATACAGGTGTACTATTTTGTATCTTTTATACCATATTTTTATTGTTCTTTTCTTTGTTTAGATATGTTTAGGTACACAAATATCCTTGTGTTACAATTGCCTACAGTATTCAGTACAGTAACATTCTGTACAGACTGTATATAGTAGGCTCTTCTCTTTAGGTTTGTGTAAGTACACTCTGATGTTTGCACAACACAACAACAGTAATAACACCTCAAAGATGTATTTATCAGAATGTGTTTCCATTATTAAGCAATACACGAGCCCTTTATACTTGAATCTTATTTCTTCAATTTGCAAGAGTATTTTGTTTTCATTTTAGTCTTGTTTATCCGAATTGTGTTTCTCATCTGGAAGATTAAAATTTTCCACTTTGTTAACCATGTGTCGCATGCTAACACTCAAAACAATAATGGCTGAGTATACCTCTACCATCCAGAATTTGTCTTCTCTGAAATTAAAATTTTCATCTTTGTTTTAACCAATGTGTCCATTACTAACACTCAAACAATAATGGTAGTATACCTTCTACCATCCTCTTTCTTCCAGTTTTTCTTAGGCTTTAGCTCTTTATTCTTGCTGATCTCAGACGTTGTATGCATCTTTATCTTTCTTTCCCACTAAACTATGAGTTTAAGATAGGTGTTTATTGGAAGCTCAATAAAACTTAAAAAAAAATGACGACTTTTGTCACTTGTTTTAGTGTTCTCTAAAGCATTATTATTTGCCACAAGTGTTCATTTGTATATTAGTCATTTTATTATTATTTAAAACTGTTCTGCTTCTTTATTGAAAAAGCATTATGTTAAGTAAACCCTTTATCAGCCATAAAATTCAATTACTTTTATTAGGTGAATCACTGTGACAGATCCGGAGGGTAATATAAAGGCAGTAATATTGTTCCTGTTGTCAAGGAGCTAAACATTCTAGCCCTCCCCAACCCACCCTTTCCCCAAATTCTCAAATCATAAATGTAATTAGAATGTGAATGTGCTTGGAGAATGTGGTGTTGGTAACAATGAATTCCAACAAATAAGATTGGAGAAGGCATTGAGACTATAGACCAGTACATACTTGTTTGTATGTTATATATTAACAAACTGTTGTTTAGTGTGGTTAGGTAATCGTTCAGTTTGTGATAAAACTAGAAGAAAACGTTTTAGTTTAGTTTGGAAGACAGGACACTTGACAGATGAGCAAAGATGGGTAAAAAGACATTTCAGATAGTATGTGCAAAAGTTCAAACGTTTAAACAACGTAATGGATTAGTTGTTTCTTGTAAGTACCTGTAATTTACTTATGATGGAATGGTTGGAGAAAGGCAGGAGTTAGATCAGGGAAGGCTACGTATGCTATCTGAGAATATTTATAATTCATTTTGTAGACAGTAGAGAGGTAGAATTTAGTATAGACTTTTTCCTTTCTGAATGGTAAAAGTTGATTAGAACAACGATTCTGATATCCATTATAAAAGCCTTGAGAGAGAGATTTTAGTGAACCTTGAATTTTCTGTACTACTGAGAAAGATGTTCAACAGAGTTGAATCTTTAATATATCAAACTTACTGTTTGGAATTATGAAACTTTTTTTTTTCAATTTATGAACGATGTCAGTCTCTGGAAATTTTACAGAGGAATATAGTGTATGTTCAGCTACCTTGCATTTAAAGGAATAATATATGACAGATGAAATTGAAATTCCCATCTGTCATTTGCCAGTCCGTTTCCCTTTCCTCCATCCTGGAGGTGTATATTTTTCACTCACTATCAGTCTTCTATAAAGTGTTCGTAGTCTTTTCTGTAAGTTATTTCAGTATAATGAATCAGTTATACTTTATTTACTGGGTATATTTTATAAGAGTTTTTCTGTGTCTGATTATTTTACTCAACAAACCTCCTATTTAAATTGTTTCTTCTTTTAAAGCATGTTATTAACCCCAGATTTTGTCCTTTCATTTCTCTGTACATCTAGATTATTTAGCTACATTTGCATAAAATGTACGTATCAGTGCTATAAATATAAAAATTCTAGTGTTACAACTTTATAAGTAATAATTTACCAAGTTAGTAAAAGATAAAGGGAAATAATATGGATATAGCCTGTTTAGAATATATCTCCTGAATTTGTGCCTAAGAACTTAGGTGTGAGTAAATCTGGTTCACACATTTGAATTGTATATTTCTAGTTTCTGACAGCATCCAGCACTTGTTTATTGCATTACATTTTATCAAGAAGTTCCAATGCAAATTAATTTGGTGTCTGGAACATATGTGTTTTACTAAATGTTTTTCTTGAAATAAGTAAATCTTCATATGAGGTGTTGATAATATTCCAAGTCTTAAAGAAGAGGGATCAGTGATTCAGATAGATACATTTGTCCAGAATTGCTACAGCTAGTACCATGGCAAATCATGGACTCCAACCTGAGTCTTCACTCCATATTCATTACATTCTATATTTCATGAGAGGGCAAAACAAACTTATATAATATTAGATATAAAACTCAGGACACTAATGAAAGGGTGAGACTGGTTTCCCCAACAGTTACGAAGAAGCATTTAAATAGAGTGAAATATTCTAGTATCAAATCAGTTGTGTTTAAGCCTTCAACATGGAAACCATATATCTTGTACATGTATTTATTCCTCAGTAATTCTTTATGACTAGTTTGGTTTCTACTTGTTGCATAAGTATAAAATAGGGAAATCAGTGGATAATTAAAGTGTTCTTTGGATTTTTCTCATTTAGTGTCTATTTAGATACATTGATCCGGTTTCTTTAATGCTGAGTTTCTCAGCCTTGGTGATAATGACATTTTGGGCTGGTTAATTCTTTTTTATTGTGAATTGTTTTGGATATTTAGCAGCACATTTGGCCTCTTCCCACAAGATGCCAGTAGTTTGGGATTAAGGAGACCAGGACCTTGTAATAGCAACACCTTTGTTAATGGAGACACTGTAGTCCTTAAGTCATAGCAGAAAATACATCTGACATATGCCTAAAAGAAAGGACTGAACAGAATAGTAAAAAAAATGCTTAAAAGAAAGGTAGTAGTTACCCTGAAACTAAATAAATTGAAAAAGCACTAAACAGAACCAGACAAAAAAATGGGTTGTCTGTCTTAGAAGAAAGTAGGATGTAAATAAATATAGCATTGTGGCTGTGAATTTCAGAAAGTTACCTGATGTGAGGAAAGATAATTATTAATAATAGGCAGTTTTTAACTTGCAAATTGGGCTGCATTCTAAAAGTTGTTTTGAGGATGAATATATTTGGTTTCAGAGTGAAATTTTTCCCTCAAACATTTATACAACAAATATTTGAATAACTAACATGGGCCAGGCATTGGGCTGGCATAACCAGCAAGATGACAGGCTGCCTACTTCTTTAGAGCTTATAGTATTTTGTGGCATTTATCAAATAAAAAAAATCACATAAATGTTAATTTATGTGTTTTTTTTCCCCCTTCTATTACTCCCCTTCTCTCAGTTTGAGTTGAGGGCACAACTCTTGTCTCTTTTTACTCACTACTGTATCCCCAGAGCACCTGGTAAACATGCAAATATTTGTTAAATGAATAATTGATTAGTTGAAAGAGACATTAAAAAATTACACATGATGAAGTAGAGTTATGATCAGTGCTCCAAAGGGAATAATAAAGGGGGTTATATAATTTAAAGCGTGTAACAATAAATCGAGTCTAAAGCAAAATAGATTAGATGAAACTTTAAATTGAGGCAGTGATTCTTAAACTATGATTTTTAAGAATGAGTAGGAGTCATCCAGACATGTTTTAGGAATGGAAATGGGGGTTGGAGTGTATTGTGACTGAAGAAACAGCTTCTGTGAATACCTGAAGTATCCACATTTTATAGGGTTTGGGTGTTGGCAGGTGCGGGGGTTAGGGAGTAGCATGATATGAGATGGAATATTGATTTTTCTTCTATTTTGTACTGAAATATGGAATATTATAAAACAAAATAGCATCATGACAATGTGGCAATGAAAATAGAAAAGCAACTTTTAAATGGTAATTTTAAAATATTTTGATTCTGATACTTGAAGAAATCACTAAATTATTTCCATTTAATTGTATTGCTCAAAGCTATCTTCTTTCTCTCAGGTAAACTTCTACCGCCTAAATTTACATTCTTGTTTTTCCTCTGATGTATTTCTGCAAGCTTTCTAACCATCCTGTCTTCATTCTTTTCCTTTTTCAGTCTATCTGCCATGTGCTGCTTGAGCAGTCCTTTCTGAATGTAAAGCTAATCCTGTGTCTTGACTTCATGGTTTTCCATGGTTCATTTGGCTTTCAGGATAAAAATTAACTCCTTGGCAAAACATAACTAGGCTTCTCAGGATCTGTGTTGTACACGTCTTCAGCCTTTTATGTTGTCTTCCTTTCATATCACATTCTTACTCCTTTTTTTTTTTTCAATTTGTAGACATAGGTATTTAAATTTAAGTTAATTAGGCCGGGTATGGTGGCTCCCGCCTGTAATCCCAGCACTTTGGGAGGCTGAGACATGAGGATCACTTGAGGTCAGGAGTTCAAGACCAGCCTGGTCAACATGGTGAAACCTGCCTCTACTAAAAATACAAAAACATTAAGGCAGTTGTGGTGGCACATGCCTATAATCTCAGCTGCTTGGAAGGCTGAGGCAGGAGAATTGCTTGAACCCGAGACAGAGGTTGCAGTGAGCCTAGATTATGCCACTGCACTTCAGCCTGGGTGACAGAGCGAGGGTCTGTCTCAAATAAATAAATTTAAATAAAACTAAATAAAATTTTCTCAGCTACTGTGTTGAACAGCACAGATTCAGAATGTTTCTGTCATTACAGAAAATTTTATTGGATAATGCTCTTCTTAAGCACATCAAGTTTTCTTGTCCCTGTGTCTTTATACATGGTGTTCTCCTTTTCTAAATGTGTAATGTGCCCTTCCTTATTTTGCCTAGCTAACATTTACTCTTCCATTAAGACTCCACTTAGGCATCATCATTTCTGGAAAATGACATCTTTTCCTGTCTCCCCTAACCCTAAAGTCTGTGTGTTGTTACCTTTTGTCTTAATGTCTTTTTGCATTTAAACCCAGGAGTCAGTGCGTAATAGCAAAATTCTAACAAAGTATAAATTACAGTTTTACATTTATGAATATGGTGCATGGATTTACCAGCATGTGAGTGACACTTAAATGGATCTCTCATCTGAGTACTGAGTAAAGAAGCACTTCACTAGTTAAGTGTGATCTTAGGAAAAGATAGAGTCAGTTTGTTTGTTATGGAGGTCAAAGTTATCAGATTTGCTCCTTGACTGATAATAATTGCATACACTTAAGCAAATTTTAAAAAGTAGAATTGAATCTAGCAACTCAAGAATCTGTTCAGAGATAAAGAGGTAAATTTACGGGTAGATAGAAAAGCATTGTATCAGAATTATACAATGTAATTAAATCAGACGTATTTTCATTATGAAAACACAGCATTAGATTTGTAGCCATCAGATCAGTTTTAATAGCATTATGATAAGCAGTGATACAGTCTGGCTGTGTGTCGCCACCCAAATCTCATGTTGAATTGTAATCCCCACGTGTTAGGGGAGGGACCTTGTGGGAGGTGATTAGATCATGGGGGTGGTTCCTTCATGCTATTCCTGTGATAGTGAGTTCTCACGAGATCTGATGGTTTTATATAAGGGGCTTTTCCCCACTTCACTCAGCACATCTCTCTCCTGCTGCCATGTGAAGAAGTACACATTTACTTCCTTTTCCACCATGATCGCAAGTTACTTGAGGCCTCCCTAGCCGTGTAGAACTGTGAGTCAATTAAACCTCTTTCCTTTATAAATTACCCAGTGGGTATTTTTTCATAGCAGCATAAAAATGAACTAATATAAGCAGATTGGGGAATATTGAAAACGTTGTGGTATGTACTCTGAAGTTTATAGTATGATTACTTGTCATCAGAAAGTTTTACCTCTGCTCCCCTTTTATCCATTACTCTACATCTTACCATCACTTTGTGTGCTTCACTTCTGTAATCATAATTTCAGATATACCTCTCTGTGAGGGTGAGGGTGAGGAGAGATTAGATTGAGCAAAGTTTAAGGCTTCAGATATGGTATTAGTGGGTATTACAAAATATTTTATTTTTTTTCTTTTTTAAGGAGGGCAGGCTTGAAATTTTTGTCCACAGCTGGTCTTGTGCCCTAAGAAAGGGGCAAAAGACATGTTCTGCCTCTTGTCTATTTGTAATAAACTTGGTGACTGTATTTTATTTACCAGAGATCTGGATACATGTTCTAAAAGAGACGGGTTTTAAAATTGTGGTTTTGGGTTTGTTCATTCAGCAATATGAGGCTATCATGGAATAAGTTTAGATGCCAAATAGGTATCAGAATGGCTTATGGAAATAATAGATTTCCCAAGATATTTCTGATTTCAAATATTCCAACTTGGAATGTGTGACTGTCAGACCCCCAGTTTTCTGAACTCAGTTGACTCCAGTTACATTTGGGATTAGAAAAGCTTCTTTGATATAGCTTAGATACTTTGAATTGTGTGACACAAATAGGTATGGTAAGCATTTAAAGATGAACAGATATTAATGAGGAATGGTTTAATTAGAGGCTCCTTCCTTGACGACACAGAATTTGAGTTAGACAGAAGAAGGAATGGAGAAGAACAAGGAGTAGAGGCCTTAAAAGCAAAGAAGATTGAATGAGTAGAGTATTGGGGAATAATTGAAACAAAGGAACACCAGAGTAGAGTGGAGGATTAACTAGTGATAAGAGAGATTATGCAAGGTAAACTAGGACTAACTTAACTTTTTTTATTAATCTTTTATTTATTAAAAAAATTTATTTCTTTGAATTTTCCTAAGCTCTTCTATAAAATGTTATATTGATGTGAATATACCTCATTATCCTTACATTTACTCTCAAAAGCTTTTATTTTATTTTTTTTTGAAGGTAGTTTTCTGTGTGTCCTCTGGAACATGATTTTGCTTTCGAATCATTGTTGTGCCCCATACAAAATGCCTTTTATTTTGAGGATCATGGACTTTTTAGTATGGCATGAGTGTGCTAAAAGCCAGATATCTTTCCACATTCACTGGTGGCTTTGACACCTAGTTTTTAATCTGCCATCCTTACTTTAAACGCTGATAGTGCAGTCATCAGTCAGGGCCAGGACGGGGCTAATGCCCTGTGTGGAGATGCTGCACCACTGGCAGAAGGCCGAGACCTGCTTACCTGTACCTGTTCACTTGTAATAAAAAGAATTCTCTCAGGAAAAAAAAAAAAAGATGGGAATTTAATATATGAATTTATAGTCACTGTCATTAATAATGAACTTTACCCTTAGTGCATATCATGATACAGTAAGCAGAATTCTAAGACAGCCCTCAAGACCAACCCTCCCACCCCACACCACTCCCCCACCTCATGATTAGTTTGTTACAAGGCACAGTTGACATTAAGAGATTATCTGAGTAGGTCTGACCTAAACTTAAATGAGCCCTTTTAAAGCAGAGAGTTTTTTTTTTTTTTCCTCCTGCTGGTGGTAGAAGAGGACGTGGGAGATTCAAATTCTCTGCACAGTTGATGGCTTGAAGATGGAGGGAGCTACGTATTAAGTAATAAAGGTGGCCTCTAGGAGCTAGAGGATGGCCTTTGGCTGACAGTAAGAGAATGAGGACCTCTGTCCTGCAACCACACCAAACTAAATTGTGCTAACAAGAAGGAACTTGGAAGCAGATTTTCCCCAGCACCTCCAGATGAGAACTCAGCTTGGTCAGCCAGCCACATCATACCAGGCTTCTGACCTAAAGAGCTATGATGAATAAATTTGTGTTCTTTTAAGGTGCAGTTTGTGGTCTTTTGTTATATCGCGGTAGATAAATAATACACATGCCTTGAATGATCAACTAATGATTTTTATGACTTGAACAGTATGAAGACATTTTATAGTATTTTAATTTTATCTTTTTCTTTTTTATTTTGAACATATATGCAGATATTGAGGGTATACAGTCAAGTTTTTACTGATGGGATTTGTGTTCCAAAAGTTTGGGAGATACTTCTGCAGACTCTGTACCTAGAATTTTTCAATATCTGAAATCATAAACTCTAGTGTAATTTACTGTCTACTATTTTCTCGAACTCAGTAAACTTGTTTTGGTGTCATTGAAACATTTTGCCCTTGACACTGCCCATCTCTTTCCCCATTTGCCCAATTAACAAATTCTTTTACTCTGGATCAAAATAAAAAGAGGTGCCATAGAAGGAAATCGTTATTCTGATAAAGATATGATATCTACAAAAAATCTACAGCAATTATTATATGTGACTTCAAAATGTTAGAAGAATTTCATTGTAATCAGTAAAATGGAAAGGATGCTCATTATTTCCAGTTTTGTTTAACATTACCTTGAGGAGATCATCAAAACATAAAGGAAAGTAATTTGGAAGAGGAATTACAATTGTTGTTTTCCACAGCTATTTGTATAGAAGTGTAAGAGAATCTATAGATATACTATTAAAGCTGGTGGATAGTTCAGCAAGTGTTTGGATATAAATTGGCCACATCCATGTAAACCAAAAAGAAGGTTTTTTGTTTTGTTTTGTTTGTTTTGTTTTGTTTTGTATTTATTCATTTATTTTTGAGATGGAGTCTCACTCTGTCCCCCAGGCTGGAGTGCAGTTGTGCAATCTCGCCTCACTGTAACCTCCACCTCCCAAGTTCAAGTGATTCTCCTGCCTTGCCTCCTGAGAAGCTGGGATTACAGGTACACACCACCACGCCCAGCTGATTTTTGTGTTTTTCGTAGAGATAGGGTTTCGCCATGTAGGCCAGGCTGGTCTCGAACTCCTGACCTCAAGTGATCCACCTTCCTTGATCCCAAAGTGCTGGGATTACGGGTGTGAGCTGCCATGCCCGGCCAGAAACAAGATTATTTTTAAGTTAACATTTTTGATGATTATAAAAACTATAATGTAAGCAAGAATAATTCCAATAAACAATATACTAGACTTTTATTAAAGAAATGATAAAATGTTACTAAGAATATTTTTAAAATCATAAAATAGTGATGTTTAACACACTGCGGTGTTAGCTTAGGAGTAGATGAGCAGATGAATGGAAAGTCTAAAAAGAAAGTCAACAAAGAAACATGGGAAACATAGCGAAACCTTGTCTCTACTAAAATAAAAAAATAAGCCAGGTATGCTGGTGCATGCCTGTGGTCCTAGCTACTCAGGAGGCTGGATCAGGAGGATCACTCGAGCCCAGGAAGTGCAGTAGTGAGCTATGATAGTGCCGCTGGACCTCAGCCTGAATTCCAGAATGAGACCCTGTGTATTAGTTTGTTTTCACACTGCAGATAAAGACATACCCGAGACTGGGCAATTTACAAAAGAAAAGAGGCTTACTGGACTTGGCAGTTCCACGTGGCTGGGGAGGCCTCACAATCATGGCGGAAGGCAAGGAGGAGCAAGTCACATCTTACGTGGATGGCAACAGGCAGAGAGAGCTTTGTGCAGAGAAATTCCCATTTGTAAAACCATCAAATATCAGAGATTTATTCACTATCACCAGAACAGCATGGGAAAGACCCGCCCCTGTAATTCAGTCATCTTCCACCGGGTCCCTCCCACGTGGGAATTATGGGAGCTACAAGATGAGATTTGGGTGGGGACACAGAGCCAAACCATATCATCCTGTATCAAGAAAAAGACAATCCACAGGCTTGGAGAAAATATTTGCAGATGGATGAATATCTCATAAGGGATTTGTGTTCAAAATAACTCTCTCTTACAGCTCTATAATGAAAAGACAAATAACTCAATTGAAAAATGGGCAAAAATTTTAATAGACATTTCACCAAGGAACTTACATGAATTGCCAATGAACACATGAAAAAATGTTCAACATCATTAGTCACTAGAGAAATGAGACTGCACTTTGCATCCACTAGAATGGCTATAATCAAAGTGTTGGTAAAGATGTGGAGAAATTGTTATGGGAATGGTGCAGGCATTCTGGAAAGCAGTTTGTCAGTTTTTTTAAATGTTAAATATAGACTTATCATAGACCCAGCAATTATATTCCTATAGACCTACCTAGTAGAAATGAACATCTATTCCATGTAAATTTCATAGCAGTTTTATTCACAATAGCAAAAAATGGAAACAACCCAAAGTTTCATTAGCTAGCAAATCAATAAACAAATGTAGTACATCCATACAATGGAATACTATTCAGCAATAAAAAGAATTGGAGTACTGATGTATGCTACAACATGATGAATCTCAGACACATTATGCTCGGTGAAAGAAACCAGACACAAAAGTGCATTCTCTTTATATACAGTATCAGAAAAGGCAAATGTATAGAGATGGAAAGTGAATGAATTTTATGGTAGTAAATTATTATTTTTTTAATTATACTTCATGTTCTAGGGTACATGTGCACAACGTGTAGGTTTGTTGCCTATGTATACCTGTGCCATGTTGGTGTGCTGCACCCATTAACTCGTCGTTTATATTAGATACTTCTCTTAATGCTATCCGTCCTCCCTCCCCCCAACCCCACAACAGGCTCCAGTGTGTGATGTTCCCCTTCCTGTGTCCAAGTGATCTCATTGTTCAGTTCCCACCTATGAGTGAGAACATGCAGTGTTTGGTTTTCTGTCCTTGCGATAGTTTGCTGAGAATGATGGTTTCCAGCTTCATCCATGTCCCTACAAAGGACACAACCTCATCCTTTTTTGTGGCTGCATAGTATTCCATGGTGTGTATGTGCCACATTTTCTTAATCCAGTCTATCATTGATGGACATTTGAGTTGGTTCCAAGTCTTTGCTCTTGTGAATAGTGCCGCAATAAACATTCGTGTGTATGTGTCTTTATAGCGGCACACCTTTGGGTATATACCCCAGTAATGGGATGGCTGGGTCAAATGGTATTTCTAGTTTCTAGAATCTTGAGGCATCGCCACAGTGTCTTCCCCAGCAAATGGTTGACACTAGTTTAGCGTCACTGACAGTGTCAAAAGTGTTCCTTATTTCCCACACCTCTGTTTTTTAGCACCTGTTGTTTCCCAAACTTTTTAAATGATTGCCCATTCCTAAGCTGGTGTGAGATGGGTATCTCATTGTGGTTTTATTTGCATTTCCTGCTGATGGCGAGTATGATGAGAATTTTTTCCATATGTCTGTTGGCCCTGGCAATAAATGTCTTCTTTTGAGAAAGTGTCTGTTCGTATCCTTTGCCACTTTTTGATGATTGTTTGTTTTTTCCTTGTAAATTTGTTTTGAGTTCTTTGTAGGTTGCTGGATATTAGCCCTTTGTCCAGATGAGTAAAGATAAGGGCAAAAATTCCCATTCTGTAAGTTGCCTGTTCAGCTCCTGATGGTAGTTTCTTTTGCTGTGCAGAATTTCTTTTAATTTAATTAGAATGCCATTTGTCAATTTTGGCCTTTTGTTGCCATTGCTTTTGGTGTTTTAGACATGAAGTCCGCTTGCCCATGGCCTATGTCCTGAATGGTATTGCCTACGTTTTCTTCTAGGGTTTTTATGGTTTTAGGTCTAACATTTAAGATCTCTAAATCCATCTTGAATTAATTTTTGTATAAAGTTTATAAGGAAGGGATCCCCAGTTTCAGCTTTCTACTTATGGCTAGGCCCAGTTTTCCCAGGCATCCCATTTATTAACAGGGTATCCTTTACCCTATTTCTTGTTTTGTCAGGTTTGTCAAAGATCAGATGGTTGTAGATGTGTGGTATTATTTCTGAGTGCTCTGTTCTGTTCCATTGATCTATATCTCTGTTTTGGTATATGGTAGCAAATTATATCTCAATAAAGCTATGAATGGACAAGAAATACAGACCCACATCATTTTGAGACTTCATGAGTAATAAAAGTGGCCTGAAATCGAATGGTGCTTCAAATAAAATTGATTTTCTGTTTTATACTGTTTATAAGTTTATAAGAAAAAATTAATTCCAATATATTAAAGAACCACACGTGAAAACCAAAGGCACCCTCGTATTCACACGTAAAATTATTTTCGACTTTCAAAAATTTTTCTTACATAAGAAAAAATAAACCATAAAACAAGATACAAAAAAAGATTAAACTATGGTACATTAAACCAAAAGAACCACTCAAAAACAAAATGAAAAGTGAAGTCATAATTGGGAATGTTTGCAATTTATGAATTTGATAATTATTGCCCAGAATACATAAAACTATGCCTGAATTCTTAAAAGGCCAACAGTTCAGTTGAGAAGTGGCCAAAGCTGAAATAGCAATAGTTGAATTCAGAATATAGATAGAAAAAAAAAAATCATTGAGATTTGGGAGAACAGCAAAACCCAATCAACAGAAAGTAAGAATCACAATAAAATGATATAGGAGCTGACAGACAAGATAGCCAGTATAAATAAACAAACAAGCAACACACCTAACTGATCTGATAGAGCAGAAAAACACACTACAAGAATATCACAATGCAGTCATAAGTAGTAACAGCAGAATAGACCAAGCTGAGAAAGTAATCTCGGAACTTGAAGACTGGCTTTCTGAAATAAGACAGTCAGACAAAGAAAATAGAATGAAAAGGAATGAACAAAGTCTCCAACAAATACGGGATTATGTAAAGAGGCCAAACCTACAAATCGCTGGCATCCCTGGAAGGGACAGGGAAATAGAAAACAACTTGGAAAACATATTTCAGGATATCACCCATGAAAACCTCCCCAACCTCACTAGAGAGGCCAACAGTCTAATTCAGAAGATACAGCGAACCCCTGGAAGATTCTGTGCAAGGTCATCCCTATGACACGTAATCATTACATTTTCCAAGGTTGGAATGAAAGAATGTTAAAGGTAGCTGGAGAGAAAGGGCAGGTCATTTACAAAAGGAACCCTATCAGGCTAGTAGCAGACCTCTCAGCAGAAACCCTACAAGCCAGAAGAGATTTGGGGCTTATACTTGACATTCTTAAATAAAAATATTTTCAACCAAGATTTTTATATCCAGCCAAACTAAGCTTCCTAAGCAAAGGTGAAATAAGATCCTTTTTAGATAAGCAAATACTGAGGATATGTGTTACCATCACACCCGCCTTATGAGAGATCTCAAAAGGAGCATTAAATGTAGAAAGGAAAAATCATTACTAGCCAATAAAGGAACACTTAAGTACACAGACAAGTAACACTGTAAAGCAACCACACAAACAAGCCAGCATAATAACCAACAACAGAATAACAGGGTCAAATCCATACATGTCAATACTGATATTGAATGTAAATGGGTAAAATGCACCATTTAAAAAGCAGAGAGTAGCAAGCTGGATAAAAAAGCAAGACCCAATGGTATGCCATCTTCAAGAGACCCACCTCACACACAGTGACACCCATAGGCTGAAAATAAAAGGATGGAGGAAAATCTACCAAACAAATGAAAATGAGAAAAAAGCCAGGGTTGTAATCCTAATGTCAGACAAAACAGACTTTAAACCAACAACAATCAAAAATGGCAAAGAAGAGCATTAAATAAGGGTAAAGGGTTCAATTCAACAAGAAGACCTAACTATTCTAGATATACTTGCACCCAGCAGAGGAGCAACCAGATTCATAAAGCAAGTTCTTAGAGACATACAAAGATACTTACGCTCCCACACGATAAAAATGGGAAAGTTCAGCACTCACCTGAGGGTATTAGATCATCAAGGGAGAAAATTAACAAGATATTCAGGACCTGAATTCAGCATTGGACCAAATGGATCTGATAGACCTCTATGGGACTCTCCATCCCAAAACAAGAGTACATACTTCTCATCACCACATGGCACATGGCACATCACATACTTTAAAACTGACTGCACAGTCGGACTTAAAACAATCCTCAGCAAATGCAAAAGAATAAAAATCATACTAAAAACTCAGACCACAGCTCAATAAAATGTAAATTAAAACTTTAAAAAAATCACTCAAAACTATGCAATTACATGAAAATAAAACAATGTGCTCCTGAATAGCTTTTGGATAAATAATTAAATTAAAGCGAAAATCAACAAGTTCTATGAAACTATTGAGAACAAAAATACAACACACCAGAATCTCTGCGGCACAAGTAAGACAGTGTTATGAGTGAAATTTATAGCACTAAATGCCCACATCAAAAAGTTAGAAAGATCTCAAATTAATAGCCTAATACCACAAGTGAAAGAACTAGAGAAGCAAGGGCAAACTAACCCCAAAGTTAGTAGAAAACAAGAAATAACCAAATTCTGAACTTAACTGATGGAGATTGAGACAAGAAAAATGATTCAGAAGATCAACAAATTCAGGAGTGGTTTTTTGAAAAAATTAATAAGATAGGTCACTAGCTAGATAATACAGAAGAGAGAAGACCTAAATAAGCACAATTAGAAAAGACAAATGATGTTACCACTGACTCCAGGGAAATACAAATAACCATCAGAGATGACTACAAACATCCCTATTCATACAAACTAGAAAACCTAGAAAAGATGGATAAATTTCTGGATATATCCACCATATGGTATATCTGGTGGCTATACCTCCACCCCCCACCACTGAACCAGGAAGAAATAGATTCCCTGAAGAGACCAATAATGAGCTCCTAAATTGAATCAGTAGAATACCTTACCAACCTAAAAAAGCTCAGGACCAGATAGAATCACAGCCGAATTCTACCAGATACACAAACAAGAGCTGGTACCATTGCTACTGAAACTCTTCCAAAAAGTACAGGAAGAGGATTGCCTCCCCAACTCATTGTATGAGGCCATCATCATCCTGATACCAAAACTTGGCAGAGACACAACAATAAGAGAACTCCAAGATGATATCCTTGATGAACATAGATGCAAAAATCCTCAACAAAATACTTGGAGACTGAATCCAGCAGCACATCAAAAATTTAATACACCACTATCAGGTAGGCTTTATCCCTGGGATGCAAGATCGGTTCAATGTATGCAAGTCAATAAATTTGATTCATATAAACAGAACTAAAGACAAAAACCACATGATTATCTCAGCAGATACAGAAAAGGCTTTCGATTTATTGATTCAGTTTCCCTTCATGTTAAAAATTCTCAATAAACTAGGTATTAAAGGAACACACCTCAAAATAATAAGAGCCACATATGACAAACCCACAACCAGCATCATATTGAATGAGCAAAAGCTGGAAGCATTACCCTTGAAAACTGACACATGACAAGGATATCCCCTCTCGCCACTTCTGTTCAACATAATGTTGGAAGTGCTGGCCGGAGTAGTCAGGCAAGAGACAGAAATAAAGCACATCCAAATATGAAAAGAGGAAGTCAAACTATACCTGTCTATAGATGACGTGATTCTGTAACTAGAAAACCCAATAGTCTGCGCTCAAAAGCTCCTGCAGCAGATAAACAACTTTGACAAAATTTCAGGATACAAAAGCAATGTACAAATATTACTCTCATTCCTGTACACCAACAACAGCGAGCCGAGAGCTAAATCAGGAAGTCAGTCTCATTCGCAGTTGCCACAAAAAGAATAAAATACCTAGGAATACAGCTAACCAGGGAAGATGAAACATCTCTACAGTGAGAATTACAAAACACTGCTCAGATAAGTCAGAGATGACACAAATAAAAGGGAAAACCTTCCTTGCTCATAAATAGGAAGAATCAATATCATTAAAATGACCATTTTCCCCAAAGCAATTTACAGATTCACTGCTATTTCTATCAAACTGTCAATAACATTCTTCACAGAACTAGAAACAACTATTTGTAAATTTGTATTGAACCAAAAAAGAGCCTGAATAGCCAAGGCAATCCTAAGCAAAAAGAACAAAGCTAGAGGCATCACATTACCTGACTTCAAACTATACCACAGGACTACAGTAACCAAGACAACATGGTACTGATACAGAACTAGACATATAGACCAATTGGATGGAATAGAGAGCACAGAAATAAGGCCATATACCTACAACTGTCTTATCTTCAACAAAGCTAACAAAAACAAGTAATGGGGAAAGGACTTCCTTTTCAATAAATGGTACTGGGATAACTGGCTAGCCATGTGCAGAAAATTGAAACTAGACCCCTTCTTTATACTTTATACAAAAATTAACTCAAGATGGATTAAAGACTTAAATGTAAAACCCAAAACTATAAAAAACCTTGAAGACAACCTAGGCAGTACCATTTAGGACATAGGCATAGCAAAGATTTCATGACAAAGATGCCAAAAGCAATTGCAGTGAAAGCAAAAATTGGCAAATGTTAACTAATTAAAGAGCTTCTGCACAGCACGAGAAACTATCAACAGAGTAAAGAGACAACCTGCAGAATGGGAGAAAATATTTGCAAACTATGCATCTGACAAAGGTTTAAACCAGCGTCTATAAGGAACTTACTTAAATTTACAAGAAAAAAAATTTCCATTAAAAAGTGAGCAAAGGACATGAACAGACACTTTTCAAAAGAAGGTGTGCATGCAGCCGACAAGTATATGAAAACAAGCTCAATATCACTGATGATTGGAGAAATACAAATCAAACCACAGTGAGATAACATCTCACACCAGTCAGAATGGCTGTTACTAAAAAGTAAAAAAAATAACATGCTGGCAAGGTAGCAGAGAAAACGGAACACTTACACACTTGGTGGGAGGATAAATTAGTTCAACCATTGTGGAAAGCATTATGGGCAGTTCCTCAAAGAGCTGAAAGCAGAACTACCATTTAAACCAGCAATCCCATTACTGGGTGTATGCCCAAACGAATATGAATTGTATTGTAAAAGACACACGCACGCATATGTTCATTGCTGCACTATTCACAATAGTAAAGACATGGAATCAACCTAAATGCCCATCACTGATAGATTGGATAAAGAAAATTTGGTGTGTGTGTGTGTGTGTGTGTGTATACGTATATATATACACACACACATACACATATGTATATATACATATACATACACATATATGTATATACAAACGTATGTATACATATATATGCATACACACACACACACAAACACACACACACACCCCATGGAATACTATGCAGCCATGAAAAAGAACAAGCTCATGTCCTTTGCCAGGGATGTAATTGGAGCTGGAGGCCATCATCCTTAGCAAACTAACACAGGAACAAAAAATCAAATACCACATATTCTACCATATAAATGATGAGAACACATGGATTCAAAGAGGGGAGCAACAGACACTGGGACCTGCTTGAGGATGGAGGGTGTAAGGAGCAAGAGGATCAGA
The DNA here is from genome assembly GCF_001698545.2 of Rhinopithecus bieti. Taxonomy (NCBI): domain Eukaryota; kingdom Metazoa; phylum Chordata; class Mammalia; order Primates; family Cercopithecidae; genus Rhinopithecus; species Rhinopithecus bieti. The sequence goes on along the minus strand of NW_016805238.1, from coordinate 592,437 downwards.
AAAAATAACTATTAGGTATTAGACTTATTACCCAGGTGATGAAATAGTCTACACCAAACCCCTGTGACATCAGTTTGCTTATATAACAAACCTGCACATGTACCCCGAACCTAAAATAAAAGTAATAAGAAAAGCCTGGATGACTCTAGCCTGTCATCCAGGCTGAAGTGCAGGAGCATGATCATGGCTTAGCTAACTGCAGCCTCAGCCTCCTGGGCTCAGGTGATCCTCGCACTTCAGCTTCCTGAGTAGCTGGGACTACAGGTGCATGCCACCACTCCCAGCTGATTTTTTTATATATATAGAGAGAGAGATGAGATTTCACCATGTTTCCCGGACTCAAGCACTCTGCCCACCTCAGTCTCCCAAAGTGCTGGGATTACAGTCATGAGCCACCATCTCTGGCTAAAGGAAATCTGAATATTTAAAATATACTGAAACTCAATAATCAGAGAACTGCAAATTAAAATGATAAATAATTTTGTATTCATGAGTTGGACAAATACGAAGTCTGATGATAACTTTTGGTGACCATTTGGGGACAATAGGAACTCAAACATTGCTGGTAAGATTGTTAAGATGATTCAGCCATACAATGCAATATTTATTGTACTAAAGTTTAAAATATTCATACTCTAGGGTCAAGTAATCCTACTTAAAGATTTCTACTCAGTAGAAACTACCAGTCAGACAGGATAAGCCATTTATGGAAGGTTCCAATGCAGCAGTGTTTGTAATAACAATAACAAAAAAGTTATATAGCTTTCAGTAGGGAAATGGGTAACTATGTACTTATACAAATGAACTCTATAGTATAATCAATCTTAAAGAACTATGAATTTTGGTCTTTGGAAGGGTTATCTAAATCAGTGGTCCCTAACCTTTTTGGCAGCAGGGACCAGTTTCATGAAAGACAATTTTTCCATGGACAGGGGCATGGTTTTGGGATGAAACTGTTCCACCGTAGATCATTAGGCATTAGATTCTCATAAGGAGTACACAACCCAGAATACTCCACAAGTGCAGTTGACAATAGGGCTCGTACTCCTATGAGAATCTGATCTAACAGGAGGCACAGCTCAGGAGGTAATGCTCGCTTGCCCGCTGCTCACCTCCTGCTGTGTAGTCCCTTTCCTAACAGGCCACAGACTGGTACTAGTCCATGGCCCTGGGGATTGAGGACTCATGCTCTGAATCAACCTTTCTTCTAAAAATGAAAAGTGCTGGATTTTTAAAAAGTTTAAAATGGCTAAGAATTAAAAGACAGTTGAGAATATGCAAGCTAATTTTAGACGTAAGTAGAAAATGAGAGGTAAAAAGCTGCTTAAGCTTGAAGTCTTTGTTAGTACCACATATTTGTGTTTTCATGGCTGTTTAAACAAGAGGATCACAATTCTAGGGCCATAGCCTGTCCAAATAGTTCTATGGGAGATCGTCTTTACATTAAGCTGTGACATCAAAGAATTATGCTTTAGGATAAACACAAGTAGATGTAAATCATCTTGCCTTTCCCCAGTCCCAGAAGCTTGCCTTGGTGATGATCAGAGCAGGAAAAGAAAAGTAAAGGTAGAAAATATCAAATATTGAACTTGCCACAGACCAGCCCTCTAGTAGATCTGTACCCTGAGTCAATCAAGGAACTTCAAGTCATGAAATTAGTTTGAAGCAGGGATGAGTTTCCTATTAGTGTTGTAATGAATACCACAAGTTTAGTGGCACATGACAAATTTAGTATCTTACAGTTCTGGAGGTCAGAGGTCTGAAATGGGTCTCACTGGGCTATTATCAAACTGTAGGCAGGGCCATGTTCCTTTATGAAAGGTCTAGGCCAGAATCAATTTTCTTGCATTTCCCAGCTTTTGCAGGCTGCTAGCATTATGTGGCATGAAGTCTTCTTTTATTTCCAAAGCCAGCAGTGCTGCTTGATTCTTTCTCACAATTTCATCTCTCTTTTTCTGACTCTTCTGCCTCCTCTTTCCCCATATAAGGACCCTTGTGATTATGTTGAATCCACCAGGATAATCTTATTTTAAGGTCAGCTGATAAACAACCTTAATTCCATCTGCAGCCTGTTTCCCTCTTGCCATGTAGCATAGTTTGCTCAAGGATACTGGGTGCTGGAACTCTCTGGGGGAGAGCACTTCCATTCTAGGCCTCAGGGAATTTGATCTTTTGAGGGCAAAAGCCAGTAAGTACTGAATTAATTGCATGAAGAAACAAGGCAAGATGAGCAAGAGGCATCAGACTGCAGAAACAGACTCACTCAAGAAAAAGTATTGAAATGATTAGATACCAATTTAATTTTTAATACTGATTTTAAAATATTTCATATTTAAAGAAAGAAATTATAGACCTAAATATCTGCAAGGTATGGAGAGCTATTAAAAGTTTTAAGTTTTGAAGAAACAGAATAAAGCTTGTATAAATTGTTGAAATTAACAAGTCAGAGGATGAACATCTGCCTCTGTGCATGAGGGAGTAACAGAGTTTGGACTTACCTTCTCCTGTAGACAGCTAAGAAACTGGACCACATATGCACAGACAGTGGAAAACAGGGAACACGAGACTGGTCCCTGAGAATAAGGAAACTAATGATTTAGGCCATATGATCATGCCAGCTTTTTTGCTTGTAGGTAATTTGCAGATTATAGCACAGGCAGGGTTGGCCTAAAAAGAGCCCAGTGGGCTTGCTGACTTAAGAAGGCAGAGATCTGCCTTTAGTGTATTCTGAGTGGCTGGAATTTATGAGGGCATTGTACCAGAATGGAGAGAGCTGCAGAGAGAAAGAGCTCAAGAAATCAGCATGCGGTGGTGCCCTTGAATCTGGCTGAAAACCAGTTCGTGTGTGTAGGGTGACATCTATAACACCTGACAAATAACACCTTTGGGAAAGCAGTTTCTGGGACATATAATGCAAACAATTTTCAGAACTTATACAGGACTGGTAATCATTATTCAAGTTCCCACCACCCAAAGTGAAAGCAGTCATCGAAAACTTTTTTTTTTTTTCTTTTTGAGACAAGGTCTCGCTCTATTGTCCAGACTAGTGTGCAGTGATGTGATCATAGCTCACTTCAGACTCCCAACTCCTGGCTCAAGCATTCCTCCACTTCAGCCACCCAATTGGCTGAGACTATAGGTGTGTGCCACCACTCTGGGCTAATTTTTTAGATGTTTTTGTAGAGAAGGGGTCTTGCTTTGTTGGCCATACCAGTCTCAAACTCTTGCTCAAGCAATCTTCTTAACCTCAGCCTCTCAAGGTCTTGGTGTTATAGGCATGAGCCGCTGTGCCCAGCCCTTTAAAACCTTCCTTAAAACCTCAAAATGAACTTTAAGTAACTTACCTTCCTGAATAAACATGGTCTGACTCCCTTTAAAAATGGGGAACCCAGCACTCACAATATAAAATTCACAATGTCTGGCATTCAAGCAAAAGTACTAGCAATTCATAATTGGGGGAAATACCATCAGTAGAAATAGAACCAGAAGTAATAGATGATAGAAATTGCAAAGAAGTATATTAAAACTGCTATTAAAGTTTGCTAAGTTATGTTAAGGACTAAAAAGATAACATGAACATAATAAGAGGGAAATGGAGGATTTAGGGTAGAAACAAATGGTTTGCTGCATCAAATAGATACCAATACAGAAACAAACAAACAAAAAAAATCAGTCCTCTCACACCATCCACAAAATGTAATCAAAATGGGCCACAGACCTAAATGTAAAATTTAAATCTCGATAACTTTTAGGAGAAAGCCTTTGCATCCTTGGGGTAAAGGAAATGATTGTTAGAGCAGAAAAACCACTGTAAAGAAAAAACTGGGTAAATTAATTATCAAAATTAACAACTTCTGTTCTTTGGGAAACACCATTAAGAAAACAAAAATGCAAATGATAGACTAGGAGAAATATTCACAACATATATTATTAGACAAAGGAATTGTATCCAGAATACATTTAAAAACAAAATAGGAAAGGCCCTTATAATGCTATGATAAAGTGTCTGACAACCCAATTAAAAATTTTGCAAATGATTTGAACAGAGGTATCTGAAGTAAGCCTGTGAAAAGATGGTCAATAGGGAAATACAAATTAAAACCACATGGAGACATGAGGATATTAGAATGTTTTCTACAAATCACTCCATTTATTTATTTATTTATTTAAAGAAAAGCAAAAGAAAAACACAACTAACCAAGTTGTGATTGGGATGTGAATCAGACATGGTAACTTTCATACATGGGTGGCAGATGGCAGGAATGTAAAATGATACAATAACTTTGAAAACAGTTTAGTTTCTTAAAAAACTAAACATAACCCTACTGTATAACCCTACAATTGCACTGTTAATTACTTACACAAGAAAAATGAAAACATATATCCACCAACTTCTGAATAGATTAAAAATTGTAGTATATCTGATATAATGGAATATACTGAGAAATAAACTAGTGATAACCAGCAACAATACAGATAAAGCTCAAAATTATTCTATTGAGTGAAAAAGACCAGCCCCCGCAAAAGAGTCTGTTCTGTAAGATTCGATTCTCATGAAAGTATAGAAAATAGAAACTAATCTGCCATAGAAATCAAAATAATTCTGCAGAGTTAGTGACCTCAACCAGGAAAACCATGCCAAGACACATAATCATCGAACTGCTGAAAATCAATGATAAAAAGAAAATCTTAAAAGCAGTCAGAGAAAAAGGCACATTATGATGTACAGAGGAACAGGGGAAAGAAATATTGTAAACTTGCCAGCAACTCTGCAAACCACTGGACACTTAAAGCACATCTTCAGTGTGCCAAAAAAAAAACTGTCATCCTACAACTTTATACCCAAAACAACATTTTTAAAAAAATGGAGATGAATGATTTTGTCTTTTAAGAAAACGGTAGCTAGTAGAAGATCTTTAAGCATAGGTCTACAAACACACACAAAAAGTGACATTGTGAGTAAATTTAAAAGACTTTCTAATGTTTTAATATAGCTAAAATGTTTTTAAGTAAGTTATATATAATGACATTTTATTCTTGCATACTATGTATTGATTCTTACATTACATACTAAGTAGTACTATAATGTTTTAAAGTAGATGTTGAAAAGCTAAAGTGAATTTTGTAAACCTTAGGGCAAGCCCTAAAGAATCTAGAAGAGGTATAGCTATTAAGTTTATGGTGGCAACAAAATGGAATTCTTCAAACTTCTCATTTAACTTAAAATAATGTTGTGGAGTGGAGAATAGGGAGGGATATATAACAGAGGAAATAAATAGCAAATAAGATGGTAGATATAAACCCAACGATTTTAATACATTCAATTTTAATGGTCTAAACACTGTCCTCAAAAAACAGATATTTTCAGACTGGATAAAAATGCAATATTCAACTCTGTTGTCCACAAGAAACTCAATTTGAATATAAATACATAGGTTAAAAGTTAAAGAATTGGAAAAAAAATACGTAATGAAAATGCTGCTAATCGTAAGAAAGCTGGTGTAGCTGATATAACAGTAGACACAATAGAATTCACAACAAGGACAAGGAGGAGCATTTTATAATGATGATACCAATTCACAGAGGGGACATAAAAATATGCAATATAAATGTACCCAATAACAGAGCATCAAAATACATGAAGGAAAATTGGCAGAAAAGAGAAAGGACAGAAAATCATGAGAGATAAAAGACCCAAAGAACATTATCAATCAGCTAAATCCTAATTAACATTTATAGTACATTCCTCCCAATAAGTACAGATACATTCTTTTCTGTGTTACATGGAATATTCACCAGTGTAGATCATATGCTATCCATAAATTCAGTCTCAGGAAATTTGGAATGACTATAATCTTACAGTCATTTTTACATGTAATCTTACATGTTTTACAACCTCAAAGAATCTTGTACATTTCAATAACAGGCTGGGCCCAGTGGCTCGTGTCTAATCCAAGCACTTTGGGAGGCTGAGATGGGTGGATCACCTGAGGTCAGGAATTTGAGACCAGCCTGGCCAACATGGTGAAACCTTACCTCTACTAAAAATACAAAAACAGCTGGGCGTGATGGCATGTGCCTTTAATCCCAGCTACTCGGGAGGCTGAGGCAGGGGAATTCGCACGTACCCAGGAGGTGGAGGTTGCAGTGAGCCGAGATCGCGCCACTGCACTCCAGCCTGGGTGACAGAACGAGATTCTGTCTCAAAAAACAAAAAAAAAGAATTCAGCAAAGAGAAAGATTTCTGAACAATACCTAAATATTTGAAATTAAGCAACACATTTATATCCTATGGGTAAAATAAGGCATCACAAGGGAAATTATAAACAGTTTGAGCTAAATAAAAATAAAGAGACAGTATATCACAGTTTATGGGATAGAGCTAATGTAGTGAATAGAGGGAAATTTATAGCTTTAAATGATTTTATTGGAAAAGAACAAAGGTCTCAAATCAGTGATCTAGGCTTCCACCTTAAAAACTTAGAAAAATAAGTTTGAGTGAAAATAAAAAATAATTAGAAAGAAGGATATAAAGAGTAAAGGGCAGAAATGAAAAACATAGAAAATGAGTGATGAAGAAAGAAAATAATTGAAATCAAAAGTTGATCTTTTGTAAAAGATCAATAAAATTACTCAATTTTAGTCAAGTAATCAGTGAAAAAGGAGAGAAGATACCTAAACTGGTATCAGGAATGAAAGAGGGACACAACTACAGATTTTTCAGATGTTAAAAAGGTATTAAAAGAATTTTTTGAGCAACTTTTTGCCAATAAGTGCTGTAATTTATACAAATTACCAAAACTGAATTAATAAGAAATTGATAGCCTGAATAGTTTTTTTAGTTTTAAAAACTGGGCTTATGATTAAAATTTCACCACGAAGAGAGCTCCAAGTCTGATTAAAAATTAATAAATATTACAGTACACAAACTCAAAAAATGGTGAAGGTTGGATCATTTCCCAGTTTTCTTTATGAGGCCGGCATTACTCTTACCAAAACCAAGTAAAGCCATTACAGGAGAAAAGATGCTCTGGAAAGCGCTTTGGGATATTCCAGGTAATTACTCAGAAGGTCACAAGGGTACCGTTTGAGTTGATGAAAATAATTTCTGTCTTGGTTGTGTTCTTGGCAAAATGAAAGTATGGATTTTCAAAAGTTACTGAACTTTATTTTAAAATGGATACCTTGTATTATATGAAAATTATACCTCAATAAAGGTGACTTTTTTTAAACAAAAAGATGTATTTGTCAGCAGTTTGAACCATAAGAATTTCATGAAGTGGAATTTATAGTAGAAGAAATTAACTAAAATGCAGTAAAGAAAGCCAAAGAGACATAAAATGCAGAAGAGAGATAGTGGCATGAAGGCTATAATGAGACCAACTAATACACTTTTGATCAGTCTTAGGAACTGTGTTATCAGCAACAGATGCTCACAAATGCAGTAATATTTTTGAAGCAAGTTGATGACAGAAAAATAGAGTATCTTCTACTATAAAATAGAATAACCCTTCTATAGAAGGATTTGGGCTTAATCTGTCTGAGTCTTTACCCAGTGTGATAGCTTGCTCGGGCAGTAGGTAGTTCATTCACTTTTTTACCAGGAAATTTCTGCTCATGGGAACTAGTACTGTCATTTCACAAAAGATTTTATTTCATTACCTATTTACCAAGTATCATGGTAGCTACCTTACTTTGTGAAATCTAAGACATTATTAGTTGTAGGATGCATCAGTAGTTCATGTTTTATTAAATGAAAAACTGTGGCTAGTTTTTTGCTATGACAGTAGATTTTAAGATGAGTCTTGATTTTGGAGATGTTAATGTTTTTCAAAAGCATCTTATAACTTATGAAATATTTCTATAGAAGTATTAATAATGTTTTATAATTTAGGAATACCACTGAGAAAATCTACTTTTTCTTTGATTTATAGGGTCTGTCATGCCATGTTTAGTTTTTTCCTCCCAAATCCATACACGGCTTACATTAGTTCCTTTTCTTAGCTTCTCAATTATTTTGCCATCAGGATTATATTTTTTTTTCTTTGGATGTCTGTAGTTGATTGTTGCTTAAAATTAAATATGTTACTTCAAAGTCAAAAATTGTAAAATCTTAAAACTAGTATGTCCAGAAAGTGTATTTTTGAGAAATTAATAAACTAGGGTTTTGTTAACTTGACAAGATTTTCAGTAATTTTTTTTACCTAAAATTTAGGGCAATCTATAGCAATGACCAAATTGTTGTGTTTTAGTTTTTACAAGTAGGTTTAAATTGTATACATCATATATTTAACAGAAAGATTTCTCCCTATTGACACTCATACACTCATTCTTGTAATTGATGTTAAAGATGCTATTTTTTGTATTTACTTTTTAACACAAATATAAACATAAATAATACATGTCTTCTAATTATTCTTCCCCTCTCTACAAGATTATTACATACAAAATCTGCCCATAATATTTTACCCAGGAATATTTCTAAATGATAAAGTTGTTTAGTTGTTTTAGTAGTGAATATTTGCATTTTGATATTTTAATTTCTTTACAGTCATGTAATTTCTGGTAGTCATTCTGTGACTGTTATGTTGTATATTGCCTAGTTCAGCGTAATGCAGCTAGAGGAAAAATCCTTCTGATATATTAAATTAATTTGCTGATTGATACAGAGTTTATGACTTTAAATTGTAAAATGTGACTTTTCTAGTAGTTAATATACTTTTCTTTCTTTAAAAACACAGGTTTTGAGAGTATTTTAGAAGGGCTTTATGGACCACGGCTACGAAGAGACCTCAGTTTATTTGAAGGTAATTCTTGAAATTTTATTTAAAAATTGTCATTTCCTATTCTATTTTAACAAATGAAAAATTGTTGTTCTATACTAACTTTATATTAAGCATGAATTTATGATCCCATTTAATTAAAAAATATTTTAAAATTAATAAAGTAATCCAGATATTTTTATTACATATCATATTTTTTAAAAATTTTGTATACTAAATCAAAATAGAAAATAAAGCTTGTTTGGGGGTCAGTGATGTAGTTTAATTTTTGTTGTTTTATAAATTCCATGCCCTAACTTAAATAAGATTTTTAAAAAGTTAATTAAATTAATTGAGTTAGGTAATTGCTTAATCAAATTATTAAACTTTAATTGAATTATTTGATTCAATTTAAGTAAATGTTCAGTTGAATAATTGCCTTCTAAAAAACTATCACCCAAATTTTCACTTTTGTTTGTTCTTTTAATATTTTTCTTAGTGAAACACTTGTGAATATTGGGAAGGAAGAAATGGCTAAGTGAACTAATGTACATTGACTTCCTTTTATTTGTTTTTGTTAGGACATCTCTTTCTAATATCTGAAGAGCTAGAGTTGTAAAACATTTTTTAAATGAGGAATTTATAGAAAATATTGAGTAGGGCTGGGCGCGGTGGCTCAAGCCTGTAATCCCAGCACTTTCGGAGGCCGAGACGGGCGGATCATGAGGTCAGGAGATCGAGACCATCCTGGCTAACATGGTGAAACCCCGTCTCTACTAAAAAAAATACAAAAAAACTAGCCGGGCGAGGTCCCAGCTACCCGGGAGGCTGAGGCAGGAGAATGGCGTGAACCCGGGAGGCGGAGCTTGCAGTGAACTGAGGTCGCGCCACTGCACTCCAGCCTGGGCGACAGAGCTAGACTCCGTCCCCCCAAAAAAATAAAAGATATTTTTTCTCATTTTTACTGAGTTTGGCAGTCACTTAAGTCACTTAAACCTGTAAGGTCAACATATTTCTAACCTATAAACTTGACTCTTCACTGGCATAGTTTTCAAAAATAAGTAGAGCCTTTGTTGCTGTTGTTCAAAGGAGAAGTGTCCTTGGTAGTGATATTGTAGTAATGATGCTAATATTTGATCAATTAAAAATTTTTTTAACTTAACGTGAATACATTTCTTATTAGGCATGACCTGCTTTGATTTTCTTTCCAACTATCATATCCAAGGGATATTACTAAGCAGTAACTTTCAAGATTTTCTTAATTTCTTAATATAAATTTTAAATATTAAGTACGATTTATTATTTCAAGATTAGATTGTGTTCCCAAAGTGTTACATCCTGCTTGTAAATTTTTTTTATATAATTACCATCATATTTTACACAATTTAGGGCAAAGAGCAAGTTTACTATCAGATTGAAAGTAATTTATTTTTAATGATAAAATCTAATGCTTTTAAAGTATGGTTGGGAAAAAGGATTTTTTGTGTATATGCAATTTTGAGCTCATGTGTATTACTAGTACAACCATTCTGAAAGAAAGTTTTATCAATAAATATTCAAAGTTTAAAAAAACACATATCTACACTGTATGTTTAGGTATCACAAGAAAATAATCAGATAAGTATGCAAAAGATGTATTCCGTATAAGGCTGCTCATTATAGTTCATTTAAAGTTGTTTCTAGTTTTGTTTTCTATTATGTATTTAAAAAGGGGCTATTTAATATTTTATATTTATAATTGGGATATATGCAGTTATTAACAGTTTTGTTGAGTTTATTAATGACGCAGAAGAATTGTTAGACTGAAGAAAAGCAAGTGCAGTATATATATAATGTATATTGACTCATTCTGTTTTTGTAAACAAAACAAAAACTAAAAAAGAAAGTATGTATGTTTTCATTGTAAATGGACTAGAAGGAAAACACACCAACATGTTTGTCGTGGTTATATTTGAAGTATGGATTATGGATAGTTTTGGTTTCCTTTTATATATGTGGCTTCTTCCAAAATCAAACATGTATTACATAATTTTAAAATATGAAAATTATGAAACTTTTAAAAGCACACTTTGTATTTTCTTACTGAAACTCTTACCAGTATTGGAAAGGGAGGTCTATGGCTGACTAAACTAAGATCATTATCTAGTTTTACCAACAATTAGTTTTTTCAGTGATTTTGATCATATTATATGTGTAATGCTAGTGTGGAATATCAGATGAACTTTATCCGATATTTTAAATTATAGAACCATGAAGGAAATAGGATTTTATTTGGGTTCTCATATGTGTAAACACTTCTTTCACATATAACCTGTGTTTTCTTAAACTGTCCTTGGAATGGGAATGAGATCTTCCAAGAATATAGGAACATAGCATGTTTTCAGTCTTTCCCATGAGGTTTTCAAAGAACTTGTGGATTTTCTTAAATGTATTGCAACAGCTTTAAGGCCTTTGAGGTTCTCAAACCTTGAAGACAAGGCATTAAACCTTGTATTCGTAGTAACTAGTCAGTGCTCTAAAGTATCTTTATTGCCCCTTGAAGCCCTCGGACTCCTGGCTGCTGTTGGGCAATGTAGGTTACAGGTTTGCAGCTGTTACATTCTATTGCTCATGATACAGGCAGCCTGCTCAGATTGCCACTCCAGGAAATACTACCTTGTGTATTCAGAGTTTTATATTTTACATTATACTGTTCGCTATTTATTATAGCCTCCTCTTCCAAAGGCTGCAGCTCAGATACTCTTGGAAGCTTTTGATCTGTGATGTAATTGCAATACCACATAAACAGGTTAGCTGTTTTATAGCTTGTTTGGAAATGTAGAGCACAAGGAGAGAACATTTTTGTAGATATATCTGAAATTTTGGAGTACAGTTCATTTACAAAATGAGTAGTGTTGGTGTAGATTTTCTGCTTTGATTTTTGAATGAACTATTTCTGGATCTTGTATCTGGTCAGTTTTATGTGCTGTTCCACCATACTATGGTACTTTCCATTCTACTGAGACACAAAGTATCACTAAGGATCCTTCTCTTTTTTGTATAAATACATGTTTTAAGTTAAGGAAGTGATAGTGGTGATGGTGGGAGTAGTCAGAAGTTTACTGCTCATCTTTATTAATGTTGAGCAGGGTAATTCAGTTTTGAATCACAAAGCTGAAAGTGCATATGAAATATATCCCAACAAAATATTATCAGTCAGATGGAACGATAGCCATACACAACATGACTTTAAGGGTGGAGACTCCAAAATGTACCCATTCCAGTGTTTTATTATTCTTTTGGCTTAAGAGAGCTTTTTTTCTGAAATCTCTTAATTTTAATCATTTCTTATTTTAACATAGTTTTGCACTGAATTAAATATTTTTGTCTGAAATATTTAAGCAATGCTAATTTTAGTTTAACCAGTTTTTCTGCTGAGTTTGCGAATGAACAAAGGAAAAATCTAAAGAATCAAGAATTTAACCCATGCTTGATGTTTCTTCAGCCATCCTTCAAGATAATATAATTCTTGTATATTCTTGTATATTATCCTGAATTCTTTTTAGTTATGAAATTAAATACGTATTATATACATTT
>NW_016805238.1:508143-576488 GCF_001698545.2 Rhinopithecus bieti | reverse complement strand
TACACTTTTAGTTTGCAAACCTACTCTTTTCTCTTGAAAAATATATTCTAAAGTTCATCCTACTACCTTAAAAATCAACTTTGGCACAGCGTTTTAAAGGTAAAGACTTTTTATCTTACATGCTCTTGTTTTGAGAAGTTTACATTTTAATTTTGAATTTGATTCACAACCGCCTCCAGATTGAGTGGTTTTGAAAGAAACTTTTGAGTGCTACTTATTTTTAATTTGTTAGAAACAAAATCTTCTTTAGTCTGTCTTGTGACTGTCCTTATGAAGAAAGCATAATTATTCTCTTTTTGGAGTGAGGTCTCCAAAGAAGTCACAAACTTCACACATTTGTGTACTTTTAGAAAAGTTCCCAGTACTCTATGCCTGTCTTGCTCCTCCATCTACCCTAACTGCACTTCTGCCATCATAGGACTTTTTAAGCATAAATTACCCGTTTCCTACCTTAATCTTTTATGTCTTATTGGTAGGCCAGTTTCTTTCATCTAGTTGGGGAAAGGGGTCATCTGATTTTATATACTTGGCTATGTATATTTACAAAAATATGAATAGAATGTATGTCGCATGAACCTCAATGCATTATGCCAGTGGAAACTGATAAATGCTTACTGTTTTTTCTCTAGGTGTGGCAACATATCAAAGGCATTATTTGTATCAGAGATTTGCAAGTTACAGCATGTGGTTTAAATCCAGCTTGTTGATTGTTTTTGAATGGCTTATGAACTAAAAGTGGTTCTTACATGTTTTAATGGTTAAAAAAGTTAATATTTCATGAAAATTATATGAAGTTCAAGTTTAATTTTTCAGTTAATAAAGTTGTATTGTACATAGTCTCACTCATTCTGTGACTATGGCTGCTTTTGTACTATAATGATGGAATTAAGTAGTTGTGAAGAGACCGTATGGCTTGCACAAACCTAAAATATTTATTGTTTGGCTGTTTATAGAAAAGGTTTGCTGACCGCTGACTTATAACACTGAAATTTAATATGCTTGGCTTAATAGCATTTTTTCTACCTGTTAACACTATGGAGACAATAAAACTACTTTTTAATAACATTTGTTTGATGAAATATTTTCAATGCTTATTTTGTGTTAGATGCTGTGATTAGCAGTAAGGAATAAAAGGTGCATAAGTAAAATCTCTTCTTACTAGGAACTCATGGCCTAGTATTTACTGAGAAGTTGATAGTTTTCTAATATGAATCGATGATTATTTATATTATATAATTAAAACCAGAGAATCTAATGCTATTTTATTGTTAGTTACAAATTATATTAGCCCTTATCACATATGTATGTTTAAGTTGGTGCAAATGTAATCATGATTTTTGCCATTACTTTTAACATTCGAAAGTAATGTCAATAAAAAGTAATGGCTAATGGCTGGGTGCAGTGGCTCACTCCTGTAATCTCAGCATTTTGGGAGGCCGAGGCAGGCAGATCACTTGAGGTCAGGAGCTTGAGACCAGCCTGGCCAACATGGTAAAACCCCATCTCTACTAAAAATACAAAAATTAGCCAGGCGTAATGGCGGGCGCCTATAATCCCAGCTACTCAGGAGGCTGAGGCAGGAGAATCATTTGAAACTGGGAGGCGGGCGGAGGTTGCGGTGAGCCGAGGTTGTGCCAGTGCACTCCAGCCTGGGCGACAGAGTGGAACTCCATTTAAAAAAAAAAAAAAGTAATGGCAAATGGCAAATAAATCTAAAGGCAGAAACTGCGATTACCTTTCCACCAACCTGGTATTTGATACATACTTACCTGAGGTAAAGACTCCCCTGAGTATAGTCATCATAATGCTTGTAATACAAAGACTGGAGAAACAGGCTAAATATTCAGTAATAAGATTTGGCTAAATAAATTGTAGTGCATCTTTTGTTGGACTATATTAACCAAAATTACTTTGAGTATGGGAAATATTTGTGGTAAATAAGCATAAAGGTATAATATTATTTTAATTTTTTAAACTAAAATATTTTAGAGCAATTTTAAATTTACAGAAAAAAATTGAGTAGAAAGTACAGAGTTTCCATGTACTCTCTTTTCCTCTGCCTTCAGGTCCGTATATATTAGCACATTTTGTTGAACCAATTGATACATTATTATTAACAAATTCCACAGTTTACACTAGGGTCACTCTTTGTGTGTTGTTCTGTTTTATGAGTTTTGCCTAATGCACAGTGCCATTAATCCATCATTATAGTATCAGACACAGTGCATATTGCTGCCAAAAAACGTCTCGTAAACTCTACCTAGTCATACCTCCCACTTCCCCAAACCTGTGGCAAACACTAATCTTTTTATGGTCTCTAAAGTTTTGTCTTTTTTAGAATGTCGTATAGTTGGAATCACAGTATGTAGCTTCTGAAGATTTGCTTCTTTCACTTAGAAATGTTCATTTAAGGCTGGGCACGGTGGCTCAAGCCTGTAATCCCAGCACTTTGGGAGGCCGAGACGGGCGGATCACGAGGTCAGGAGATCGAGACCATCCTGGCTAACACGGTGAAACCCTGTCTCTACTAAAATACAAAAAACTAGCCGGGCGAGGTGGCGGTGCCTGTAGTCCCAGCTACCCGGGAGGCTGAGGCAGGAGAATGGCGTGAACCCGGGAGGCGGAGCTTGCAGTGAGCTGAGATCCGGCCACTGCACTCCAGCCTGGGCCACAGAGCGAGACTCCGTCTCAAAAAAAAAAAAAGAAATGTTCATTTAAGGGTCCTCTATTACTTTTCATGTCTATTTATTGCTGAATAATATTGCCTTGTATAGATGTACCCACAGTTTGCTTATTCATTCACCTATTGAAACACATCTTGCTCACTTTCAAGGTTTGACTATTAGGAATAAGACTTCTATAAACACTCACAGGCAAATTTTTTTGTGGACAAAATGTTTCAACTCATTTGGATAAATATTTAGGAGTGTCATTGATAGACTAAGAAACTGTAAGGGTATCTTCAATGGTAACTGTACCATTTTGCATTCCCACCCACAATGAATGAAAGTTCCTGTTGCTCCACATCCTCACCAATATTTGATGTCAGTGTTTTGGATTTTAACCATTCTAACAGGTATATAGTGGTATTTCATTGCCTTAATTTGCAGTTCCCTAATGACATGATATTCAGCATCTTTTCATATGCTTAGTTGCCACTATGTATCTTCTTGGGTGATGTATCTATTCAGACAGAGTTTGATATTTGGACAATGATGGATTCATAGAGTAAGTGAAGAAATATTTCCCCTGCTACTGTTTTTAGAGACAGATTGTATGGAAATCATCTGGGTTAGTGCTTTCTGTTTCAGGTTTTTAATTATTAATTTCTTTAATAGATATAGGGCTGTTGAGGTTATCTATCTTACCTTGTGTGAGATTTGGTAGTTTGTGTCTTCTGAGGAATTGGTCCATTTTATTTAAAGTTGTCAAGTTTGTAAGCATGATGTTGTTCATAATACTTATTTATTATCCTTATAATGACCATAGGGTCAATGTGATGGCCAGTCTTTCATTTCCAATGTTAAAACTTTGTGTTTTCTCTTTTTTTCTTGATTGGCTAGCCAGACTGGGCTGGAGGTTTATTAATTTTACTGATTTTTTTCCCCAATGAACCAGCTGATCCTAGTTTTTTTAAGTGACATAAAATATAAACTAGAAGAATCTATAGCAAAATGTTAATCATTGTCTATGGATGATGGGATTATTCTTTTCTCCTTTGTACTTTTCAATATAATTAATGTGTAATTTCATAATGAAAAATTAGTTTTTAGTTGTATCACCTACTGATCAGTATCTTTCCCTCAGACCAACACAGTTATAACCAGTGTTTCATTATCTTCATGAAAATCTAGCTCAGTATTCTTCTTTTCATTTTCACTGAACTTTGTCTTTGGAAACGCTAAATTTACAGCCTGTGGATAAAGGGACCAAAAGCATTAAAACACTCAAAATTATTTATTAATAATGAGGTTATTTAGAAGAAAATAAAATAACATCTGTTGAGGTATTTTACACATGCTTTAATTTTACTACAGCTTTAACATACAATGATTATTCTCTTTTTCAAACAAAGAATCTAAAACTCAAGAGAAATTAACTTGCCTGACTGAGGCTACATGAGTATGTGGAAAAGCCACAAAAAGTTCAGTACTAGGGTTCTCCTATTTCAAAATCTGGATTAGATAAAGTGACTCAAGGCAGATTTTAACTATAAGAGTATATATCCGTGGTGGAAAGGTTGATCTTTGTCATTCATTAACTATTAGTTTTCATTATGACATCACCTTTTACTAATGAAGCTATTTCTATGAGATATATAATTTAACATTTTTTGAGTTTATGCATTACAGTTTCAAAAAGAGAGATAACATATTTTAGAGATGAGTATCTTACTCATTGTTTGAGATATTAAAATGAATGTTTTATTTCAGCATTTATTTAGTTTTTAATGACATGAAAGATAACCTGGGGAGAGTGAAAATCTGGCCTAGAGTTGATTTTTCAAAAGCTATTTTCACATATAGAAAAATTTATCCCACCAAACATCATTTGTCTGGCTTAAAATAAAAAGTTAATATAGAAAGAGTGATTAAATATTTGTAGGTAAAGCTATACATTTTGAACTCAGAAAAATTTAATGGTCTTTATATTCAATTGATTTTTCATTGCCATTTATTTGACTGTGTAAGCATTTGTTATAATTTACATTTTCTTGAAGAACTCCTAAAATATCTAAAATAAGTAACAATCTCAGCATGCCTTGATACTATCTTAAAACTGGCAATTGTCTTAATCTAAAATTGTTGGCCCTTGATCGAGGATATTTATCACTGAAACTTTATGAAACCTTATAGCTATTTTTTAAAAATACCCCTTCCTGAAGGCTACAAGCTGTTTTCCAAAAATTAATGAGACACTGATTTTTTTTTAAAAAAGGCAGTAAGATTTCCTTGACCTATCAAAATTATGTTGTGCTTGGCATATGAATCATGTTTTTGGCACAGCAGTTCCAAAACAACTCCAGAATCTTTTGCATGCTTATGGATGATCTGGTTCAGCTGGACTCCAGGCTGTGAGTGGGGAATAACATTTTCACATAAGTGTTAGGTCCCAAGTTCCTCTTATGTTGTATGGTGATTCTGTCCTAGTGAGGGGGTAAAAGTTTGAAACCTACATAAGCCTACATAGCTACAGTTCTATAGGAGCTGGGTTTTTAATTATATGGAATGTTGAAACTTTTTGATTTGTCAGATTTTACCGAAAGTGACCAGTTTTCTTAATGAAAATTTAAGTAAAATCTTTCTGTAAACTGACCTTATTAAATACAACTACAATGATATAGGATTAAAAAATAATGACTGGTAATTCTATCTTGTTTATAACTGGCTTTTGTATGGTGCTTCATAGTTTATGAAGTATTTTTACATTTTTTCATTTAATCCATAAGTTAGGTGATGTGATCCTTATTCACATATGAGATAATCAGAACAACTTTGTGGCTTGAAAAGCTTAAACTAGTAAGTGGGATTCCACCCCACATTTTCAGAAACTTCAAATCTAGTTATCTTTCCATTACCCTACACTGCATCTTAGTTCCCATTCCCTGCTCTAAGTTTATGTAGATATTAGTAATATATTTGTGTACTACTGCAGAAATTAAAGGAAGTTGTTACTATATTCTTTATATTCCAACATACTATCTTCTTTTCTGATCAGTGTTTCTGGGTTGATTTGGGGGAGTCCTAGCTACTGATCCCAACTAGTATTTATTCATTATCATTCCAAAAAAAGAAACCCTTTATTTTCTGTGCATTTTAGCGGAGACAAGTATTCAGCTTCATTATATATTTCAAAAGTATGAAAATTGCGGTGGTAGACCAGTGTTTTTCAAATTAGTTGCAGTATAGCTGCTTTAGATGGTAATGATTTTGTGTTTGAGGTTCTGCATATGAATTTATTTGGGAATAGCAATTGGGGAGAGTTTCTGCTGCAAGGGTTAAGTTTTAAAATCATGTCTATGCCAAATATATTTAGGATGACAATGTTATTATGCCTTCATAAAATTCAGTAGGAACCATTTTTGTTTTCCAGAAATTCTCTAATATATTACAACAGTTGGAATGTAAGGAATATTCTTCTGGGAAAAAAAATTCATGTTTTATATTAAATAATATACTTATTTGTTTACCTGGTTTTTACTCTTAATTCTTGTAACAAAGCCTTTAAACAAGGTAATAAAAAACCATTCTGACTTTTGAGCTATAGACTTTTACTTGTTTCCTTGGGCATCATTCCATTTTCTGAAATCTGTGGGCTTTTCTGGTGCTTTCTTCTATTTCTCTATTTTATGTTGTCTTTCATGGTGTGCAAAGTTTATTTCCTCCAGATATCTCCCCCTTTGTTCTGATTTCTTTCATAGCAAAAATAAAATTAAAGCACAATGATAAGTTGACTCTTTCAGAAAGTTAGATGACATTTAAAACCCTATTGTTGGAAAATTGTTAATTTATAACCAGCTCATTGTTCTTGCTATTTTGTCCCATAATAGTGCAGATTACTCTCCTTACAGCCTTCTCTGTTTATTTCTAGATGTCATGAGTTTAATTTTAAAGTTAGTTCTTCTCCCCTTACTGTTAGTTTTTAAAAAATTATTATGTGAGCCATTGCTGTGGAGAGTGGTAATTTTATTTGTTTTAATAAAGTTAGTATATTTAATGAATTTTTTCCCTCTTTTAAAGACTGTGAACCAGAAGAGCTGACTGACTGGTCTATGGATGAAAAATGTTCATTTTGTAACCTACAGAGAGAAGCAGTCAGTGTAAGTTTTAGTGATATGAAATTATCTTTAAACTAATGCACAATTGTAACACAGTTTTTTTTTTTAATCTCAATTTGTTTTGAAAATTTGTGACTCATAGTGGAAGTTTAAATATTTGATTTTGGTAAATGAAAATAATATTTTAAAGTCTTATGTTAGAAATCTAACATTTAGCTTAACTTGCAGGTAAAAATCCTAGAAAACTCTTCTTTTTTTACTTATTTAGTTCACATTTCTTTCTTACTGTTCCCTGACTCATGAAGTTTAGTTCAGGTCTATTTTGTATTTAGGTATAGAGGGATGAGCTTGAAGGCCTACTTTGGTCTGAGACCACCCTACAGTCTGATTTCTTAGAAATTAATAGTAGGGGAACAATGTGCTACTTTTAGCCTTTCACTTACTCTTGAAGTCTTTTGGATGTCATAATTATCTCCTGTGTAAATGATGAAATGTGTAAGTGTCTACTGTATACAGGGCATAAACTATGCAACCAGCATCTTCTTGTGTGGTGGGAAATCCTGATTTCTTTTCTACCGTTGTGAGAAGGGCTGAGAAGAAATGAAAACTTGAGAACTTGTACCAATTTTGGTCAGATTAGTGGGTAAACACAACTGCTTTGTTGTTAAAACTCTGACAGGATTACATTACTGGCATGCCAATACAGTGAATTTATTCACCAGTATGTCTTATATGCTCTTTTTTTTTTTTTTTTTTTTTTTTTTTTTTTTTTGGCTATAGTTTTGCTAAGAAATAAGGTTATTTTGACTCTCTATCAGAGCTATTTCTTTTTTCCTGACTCTTATTCTGAAATTTGTGTTCTCTCTCTCTAATTTGATACAATTTAAAGGGTAGATCAAATGAGCATTTAGAGCATTAATTTTTTGTCTTTTTTAATGGAATTTCATGTTTGAATTAAAAAATGATTCTGGATGTTGTTGTTTTCTTACACTTTTAGGATTGTATACCATCTCTTGATTCTTCACAGTCAACACCGACAGAGGAGCTATCATCTCAGGGCCAGTCCAACACTGATAAGATTGAATGCCAAGCAGAAAATTACCTAAATGCACTCTTTCGAAAGAAAGGTAATATTGGTATGCTTTGTCATTTAAAATTTCCAATAGAGATATAAAATGTTTGAATTTTTTTTACACAAACGGTTTTTATATGTCAACCTCTCTACTTCACTCTTTATTATTTCTTTCTTTATTCTTAATTTTTATATTTTTAGGGACAGTAGGAGTCTCAGTCATTCTAGTACTAGTCTTGTATTAGGCATTCCTCTTCAGCATTCTGTTTTCAAATATCTCTCTGACTTTATCACACATTTTCCTCATCTACTATAGGCACCTTTAAAAATTTTTCCTTATGCTTCTGATCTTTCTTATTGTATTGCTGTCTTGAACACTTCAAAATTTGTTTGATGTTCAATAAGTTATATAATACTATATTGCAAAGCCATACCTGATAATGTAATAGTTAAATCACTTATCAGCGTGGTTGGAGTATATTTACTGACTTGCTATTTCAATATTTATTTGGTAACTTGAATTTGCTTAGTAGACATTAAAAAAAAATCAATGTTCTTTTTTATTTCTTGTCTCTCCAAACTACTCAAACCAAAGAGCTTTTGTTTTACTTGTTCCCTTACTTTACACACATATATCAAGCAGCAGTAGTTTTTATATTTTAGTTACTTGGGAGAATTAGAGAAATGTAGAACCTTTCATGTTTTGTTCTTGGCTGTTCCCACAGTAATAGAGTGTCTTATTTTTACCACCTGGACCTTTGTAAGTTATGGTGCATGTTTAGGTTGGGGGATTATCCTCTCTCTCAACTTTGAGATTAAGAAAACATTACCATATTGCCATCATCTACTTGTTGACCCTATTTTACTCCTCTTTGGAATGAGATATCACCAGATATTTTTCTACTAAATTGATAACTTTCATGTTTAAATCAATAATGTTTAAAATAGTACTTGCCTGTGACACAAGAGTCTTTTGTTTAGTCTTAAGTGTTCTTTTATATGTTGAAATATGGAAATCCTCTTATTAAAAGAGTCATTAATATAATTTAAAGGCCTAAAATTAAGAACTATATAATTTTTAAGAGCAAAAGACTGAAAATCTTTTCTTTTGTGTTACTGTTGAGAAATTCGCATTATCTTTAAAATCAATTTTTTTTTCAGAATTTTTAGTACAGTGTTAAAAATGTTATACAGCCAGGTGCAGTGGCACGTAACTATAGTCCCAGCTAATAGGTGGGCTGAGGTGGGAGAATTGCTTCTGCCCAGTTGTTCAAGACCAGACTGGGCAACAAGACCTCATCTTTTTAAAACAATAATTTTACATGCTTTCTTTAAGGATTTTATAACATTAATTTAGAAAATTTTATTCTGTTAGTATTCACTTACAGGAAGAATTATGTTATCAGACTTGTATCACTAAGAGAACTGGAAGAAATGTACATATTTACACACATGCACACAGTAAGTTTCATTTACCTTGGAACTCATTACTCAGTCTCTTTTTCCTTTGAGTCATTTGTAATGGTAATAACTAGAATTATCAATAGTAATAGCCTTTAATTTTTGATAGTATGGAGTTAACCTATGCTCCATTGCCCTATTAAGAGTAATCAGTAAAAACTTGGTACTATTTCAGCTGATTCAAGCATCTGGGTCTCCAAGAGGTCTCCTACCAATGGTTGGGTGAGTGTTCTTGGATATTTAGTGACCTCTCCATTTCTGGATTTCTTCAACATCTTTTGAAAGATTGCAGAGTTTTTAAATTAAAGATTCTTCTTAGTGTTTTGCTTTATTTTGGGCCTTTGTTAATTTCTTTATTTGTAATTCATCACTTTCCAAATTTAATTAAACATAAAAGATTTTCTGCTTGTTTACTTGGGCTTTTTAAATTTGCTTTCAATAAAATCATTTTAGAGATTTCCAAATGGTCTGACCAAGATGGGGCTAGAAGATAATAACAATATCTTTTAAATGGTCTTAACTCCTTTTTTAGTTTGCCATTTGAGTTCTACTATTAACTCTACTTTGAAGTGAAAGGCAAGAAATATTATTTTAAAGACAGGAAATACTTCTGAGTCTTTGGAGTAGCATTTTAACATGTTGTTAAAACATCTTTTTAGTGCAGATTTTTTTTCCCCTGAAAATATCCCAATGCAGTCATTTTTAGGGATCCTGGATATGGATAGCATTAGTATTCCTGGTACTTTAAATCTTTTGCTTAGTTTGAGGAACATATGCATGTTGATCATCTTGCTAAAACATAAAGAACTCTTTTAATATCCTTATGGTAACTAATTTATTGTCTTTCCCAACTTATGCTTTTTGAGATGCTGCTAATGATAAATATAAGCTATTACTATTGAGAATATCACTACCTGGGATAATGATGATGATTGATATCATCAGTTGTGATTGAGAACTAACCCTTTTTTATGCTCTATCTCATTTAATGCCAAAACAATACTAAGAGGTAGGTACTGTTTAATAGGTAGGAACAATGAAGCTTAGAGAAGTTAAATACCATGATTTTTAAATGTGTGCTGAACATTTGAGTCATCCAGAAGAAGTTAAAAAAATGAACAGTGTTCTGTGTGAGGAGCACCTAGATTCTTTTCAGTACTAAGTAGAAAACACTTCCCATTCTCCACTAGTTAGCAGACTAGGATTAGAATTACTTTATTTGAATTAAGCAGACTAGAGAGGAACTATGAGGAATATTCTATATTTCTCATAGGTTTCTATTTTCTGTTCATGTGGCTTCTGAACAATTTCATTGATTAATTCCCTTGTAGTGCTTAATAATAGATAGGTTGTAGGAATGCCACTGGCATTAAACCTTCTCAAGACTGGAAGAAGCATATTGCTTAAATACAGCTCAAGCAATTCATTGTATTTAGAAGCTAGTCAAAAATACTCTTTCAGGGTTGAATAAGTCAAATGCAAAGAAGGATGTTCTAGGACAAAGGTGAACTTTTAACTAATTTTGTATATTCTTTACTTTAGAAATGTTTAAAAATTGAATTCCTCTAGAGATTAACACTAAAATTAAGTAGAGTGCTAGAGTAGAATGGAAATCTCCATAATAACAGGGACTTTGTTTTGTTTATTGCAGAATCTCAGCAACTAGGACAGTACCTGCATCTTAGGTCCTGAGTTAATATTTCTTGGGTGAATAAATGAATACTAAGATAAACTCTACCTAGCTATCTTTCAGTTTCTCCAAATATTCAGTAGTATTAGTACTTCATTTTTTCTGTTTTGAAGAAGTAAATTATTTTGTACATACATGTAGTTACCTTCCTCTGCTTTGTACTTAAAGTATTACTGGGTATAGTTTGAGTATCAGTCAGTTTGTTTGGAATGTTGATAAACGTAGGCATATACCTATAAAATGCCTTGTCCACAGGTATCCTCATGAAATGTAAACTAAGTTATTTTGACCTTTAGCTGCAGATTCTGTAATCACCTGAAATGTTTAAGTCACTGGCTTATGATTCAGGAAGATGTCTCATCTTTTATTTTTAAATTGAAGGCTGCTGGACTTGACTAAATTGGACAGATAATATGTATGTAGTAGCTGAAAGAATCATACTGCTATCTATATAACAAAGTCATCCTTCATCAAAATGTAATATGTTTTTCCTGCTTTAATACCCACACATGCTTAGTATTCACGTACCCACAATTCTGTGTTTTTTTCCTGAAGACCTTCTTGATGAATTTGATGCCGTTAGTTGAAAGCTCCTATGAATGAACTCTTTTCCCTTAAGTTAATTGATAGCCAGGTTTTATATTAAAAACTTTTTTTTTTCCCGTACCTTTTGGAAACACAGGCCCTTTTTCTTTCAAACTGTTGTTTTGTTTTGTACTCTAGCATGATATAAATACTAGTATGGTTCACTAACCAGTTGGGTTATGACTGATGATAAAGTAATTGATTTCTTAAAAACAGGTAGTGTTAATCTTTTAGATTACTTTTCTCTAAATGCAGACATCCTTGATTGACTGTGTAAATTTAACATGATTCATTCGGGCCTTAAGTATTTCTTATATAAGTGTTCCTTTGTGATGTCATTGTGGTCATACTTTGAATTTCTCTTATATAGGTTGTCCTTTTGGAACTCTCAGGGAATTTTAAGTGTCGTAAAATAACTGATATACCATTACAAGCTGCATTCAGAGGTGTTCATGAAAAGATTTTTCTCCTTTTCTTACCAGGTATCTGTAAGATAGTAAACAAATTCTGAGAACACACTTAAAATTAGAACCGGATTGAAGACTTTTTACATTTCTGATAAAAATCTCCCTTTTACTTGCGAGTCCATCCATAGAAGGAATTAAAGGAAATCTACCAGTTCATCCATCATCACCCAGATTCTTATCTCCCTTTGGCTTTTTAATTCCCTAATTTGACCCAGTCTCCTACCCCTTTACAATCACCCAAATTCTTTCTACTTTGTCTTCTGGAACTTCTGGTCTTCCATCAACAGAATCCCTCAGTCTCTTCTCTGAGTGTTCCTCTTTCTTTATTACTCTAATTGAAGCCTATGTGTTCATAAAGGATGCTTTTGTAGCCTTCTCACTTGCTGATTATTTTTAATTCCTTACTTTGTGTAACATGAGGAGGCAACTGACAGGCAACCTCCAAAATCTTTTTATCTGCCCTGCTTGCTCAAAACCGTGACCTTTTTTGAAGCCATGGCATTAAAGTATTCCATCTACATTATTGTCTCTACCAGGCTTTTTGCTTTCTTCCTCCCCAATACTATTCCCATCATAGTCATGTTGACTTCAAATTCTATGTAGCTGATACATCTAACACCCTGGCCTCTCCATTACTTGATCTCTTCATTTCCAACATTCTTTTCCTTTATTCTACTCTAGCCACCTTTTCCCACATTCCTATACCTTTATCACTTCCCAAGTCTGATTTTACCTATCCCTTTCTCTGACTACCATCTTATCCCAATATTCTCATTCCACTATTTATTTTTTATTTATTGTATTGATACATAATATTTATACATATTTACAGGATGCATGTGATATTTTGATACATGCATGAAATGTGTAATAACAAATTAGGGTATTTAGAATATCCATCACCTCAAATAGTTATTTTTGTGTTGAGAACATTTCACATATTTGCTTCTATTTTGAAAACTACAATATATTGTTATTAACTGTAGTCACCCTACTGTGCCATCAGACACTAAAACTTACTCCTTCTAGTTAACTGTGTAGATTTGCACCCAACCTCTTCAATCCCCTCCCACCGTTGCCAGCCTGTGATAAATATCATTTTACTCTCTACCTCTATGGAGGTCAGCATTTTCTTAAGCTCCCACATATGAATGAGAACATGTGATATATGTCTTTTTGTGCCTTTCTTACTTCATTTAGCATAATGGCTGTCCATTTTGCTGCAAATGGCAGGATTTTGTTCTTTTTATGGCTGAATAGTATTCTGTTGTGTAGATATACCACATTTTCTTTATCCATTCGTAGACATTTAGGTTAAATTCATAACTTGGCTATTGTGAATAGTACTGCAGTAAACATGGGGATGCAGGTATCTCTTCATATACTGATTTCCTTTTATTTGGGTAGATACCCAGTAGTGGGGTTGCTGGATTGTATGGTAGTTCTATTTTTAGTTTTTCGAGAAACTTCCGTACTATTTTCTATAGTGGCTGTACAATGTACACTCCTAGAAACTGTAAAAGAGTTCCCTTTCCCCTTCTTATAAGCCAGCATTTGTTATTATTTGTCTTTTTTATAATACCCAGTCTAACTGGGGTAAGATGATGTCTCATTGTGGTTTTGAATTGCATTTATTTCCCTGATGATTAGTGATGTTGAACATTTGTTTCATATGCCTGTTGTCCATTTGTGTGCTTTCTTTTAAGAAATGTCTATTTAGGTCCTTCACCCACTTTTTAATGGGATTTTTGTGCAGGTATCCAATTTATTTTTTCACCTCATTGCAGCCTTCAATCTATAGAAAACACCACTTTCACTCTTGAGTACCTCCTCATGATTTCACTTCTCTCTGTACTCAGTTCAGATACTGTGCTTGATAACCATGATCATTTTTCATGTAAAATCTTAACTCCCTTTCCTCTCTTTGCCTTTGTCATGTTTGACACTCAGAATTTTATCTGTGTTTTAATTCACTTCTCATTTACTACATGCTTATTTACTACACGCTTACTCTGGAATAGTTGAACTTGACAAGAGGAAAACATCCAATCATGCTGTTTTTCTAGGTCTCCTTTATCTAGTCGATTTCCTCTCTTACAGGTAGTTATTTTATCTCTCTCTCCTCAAACCTCCACCAACTAAAAATTCTCTTTCCTTTTTGTAGAACAATCACCTTCTATTATACTGTATACTCTATTTGTTTTATTTTTTGTTTGTTATCTGTTGCCTTCTGCTAGAGTATAAGCACCATGAGGAACTGAATTTTTGTTAACTAGTATATTTCAAGAACTAGCACACAGTAGGTGTTTATAATAATATTTGTTATTGTCCATACTTTTGCCATCTCCACTTTCCACCTTCCCTTCTTCTCTTTTCAGTCCGTCCTAGTTAGACTTTCTTTCCTACCACTCCGCTGAAATTGTTTTATCAATTTCACTGGTAATTCCATTTTGTCCTATTCAAAGGAATGCCAGTCATTTCTCATCTTAGCCTTTCAGCATCATTGCCTTTCTCACAAATTGGTTCTTTCACATGATCCTTGCTGGTTTTCTTCTTCTTGACCTTTAAATGTTGAAGAGCCCTGAGAATTAGTCCTCAGCTGTCTTCTCTTCTTGATATACTTTCACTCACTTGATGCCCTCACTCAGTCCTGTGGCTTTAATTATCATATGTGTGCTGATAATAACTACATAGTCAATCTAATCCTGACCTTTCTTCCCGCTTTACCAACTCGTATATCTAACTGCCTAGTTGATATTCTTCACTACAGTGGCTAATAGGCATCACACAATGACCAGTCTAAAACAGAACACTTGATTTTAATCTATTCCCCTTCCCCAGTTTTTTCCATCTTTGTGAAAGGTATCACTCGTGACTCAGTTGGTCAAGCCAAAAGGCCAGGAGCCTTCTTTGATTTCTCAGTATCTTTTACAGCCCACATGCAACCTATTATCAAGTCTCTACCTTCAAATCTATTCTAAATTTCACCATGTCTCATCATTTCCATTGCTACCACCTTAATCTGAGGCCCATCTGGTCTGGTTATACTACTAAAGAGCCTTCTAACAAGTCCTTTTATTTCTACTTCTCCCCTGTCTTACCTATTCAGCTTTCTATGTAGAAAGAAAAATGATGTTTCTAAAGCCTCAACCAGATCATTATTCCTCTGTCCAAAAGCATTTAGTGGCCTTACATGTCATTTAGAATAAAATCTCTCAAGGACTCTATGTGGTCTGATTCTGCCTCTTCCTTGACCACATCTTATTATTCATTCTTTTGAATACTTACTGGCTTTTTGCTTTTCCTCAAATGTGCTAACCTTATTTTCTTCTCAGGATCTTTACACTTGCTGTTACCTCTGTCTGGAATCCTGTTTCTACCAGTGCACTTTGCTAATTTCTTCATATCATCAAATATTGCCTCTCTCCTGACAGTGCACTGCCCGCACCACCCTACTGATAATTCGTCTCAGTCACTCTTTCACGTTATGTTATGTTATGTTATGTTATGTTATGTTATGTTATGTTATGTTATTTTTGAGACAGAGTCTCGCTCTGTCACCCAGGCTGGAGTGCAGTGGCGTGATCTTGGCTCACCGCAAGCTCTGCCTCCCAGGTTCATGCCATTCTCCTGCCTCAGCCTCCCGAGTAGCTGGTATTACAGATGCCCGCCACCACGCCCACCTAATTTTTTGTATTTTTTGTAGAGATCGCGTTTCACCGTGTTAGCCAGGATGGTCTCAATCTCCTGACCTCGTGATCTGCCCGCCTCAGCCTCCCAAAGTGCTAGGATTATGGGCATGAGCCACCATGCCCAGCCCTCATGTTATTTTTTTAAAGTCTCCTGGACTCCTCTTAAAATCTTTTTATCTGCCACTTCTGGAATATAAGAACAAATTAGGCAGGGATTTTGTGTTTTGTTATATCCCTAGCTCCTAGAATAGTACCTGGCACCATTAACACTCAATAAGTTAATTGAGTGCATTTAAACATTTTAGAAAAGAAATGTTTTCAGAATCAAAATCAACGCTTTAAAATCATGATGGCCTTTCAATGGTTTTTTAAAAATGTAACTCACAGCTGCAGTATGCTAAACCTTTAGATAAACATCATGAGTGAGTCCTGGCAGATGACAAGTAAGTGCTTATATTCCAAGATGTTCTAGGCATCCATCAGAAATACTGAAAATATAAGTGATTCTATATTCCTTTCAGAAATGTTTAGTCATTATTCTTTTAGTGGTTTTGTACATCCCTAATATCCTTTGGGGTAAATGTTTAAATTTGAGGGGAACAGATTGCAGGCAGAGTTGTGGAGAAAAGGGAAGAATTATACACTGCTGGTGGGAGTGTAAATTAGCTTAGGCATTGTGGGAAGCAGTGTGGCAATTCCTCAAAGAGCTAAAAACAGAACTACCATTCAACCAAACAATCCCATTGCTGGGTGTATGCCCAAAGGATTATAAACTGTTCTACCATAAAGACCCATGCATACATATGTTCATTGCAGCACTGTTTGCAGTAGCAAAGGCTTGGAATCAACCTAAATGCCCATCAGTGGTAGACTGGATGAAGAAAATGTGGTTCATATATACCATAGGATACTATACAGCCATGAAAAAGAATGAGATCATGTCCTCTGCAGCAACATGGATGGAGCCAGAGGCCATTATCTCTAGTAAACTAATGCAGGAACAGAAAAAAAAAAGTATCACATGTTCTCACTTATAAGTGGGATCTAAAATAATAAGAAGTAATGGCACAAGAGGAGAACCGTAGACACTGGGGCCTACTTGAGGGAGGAGGATGGGAGGCAAGTGATAGGAGGGAGAGGATCAGGAAAAGTAACTATTGGGTATTATGCTTAGTACATGAGTGTTGAAATGGTCTGTGTGCCAAACCCCCATGACATGAGTTTGCCTGTAGTAACAGACTTGCACATGTACCCTGAACGTAAAATAAAAGTTTTAAAATCATTTTGAGGGGAAATAAATGGTTTTTTAATTTATCTTGATATAATTTGTTAGGAGTTTTTCTAAATAATTTGTATATTCTAATTCATTACAGTAAGTGAGAATGCAGACCTGATCATCAAAAAAGATGTAATTCTATTGGGGGCCCTATTTTTTGAATTACCATCTGTCTTTAGGTAATACTTCTTCCCTGTGCTGTCTCTAATATGGCAGTCAGTAAAATTAGCCTGTATTTAATATATAGCAATCTGTATGTGCTGTTCAAAATTCTTTATATTTAAGTACTTAATGGGAAGAAGCACTTTTATGTGGAAGTAATAGAAAAACTAATATGTGCTATATGACTGGTTGGTATTACAGTGTCTTCAATAAGCCTTTTTAATGATATTTCTCCCAGTTTTCTTGAGTAACTCATGAATTCACCAACTGTATCATCACCTGTTTTGTTCTTGTATAGAATGCTACTAAGTTAGTTCTTTCTTTTCCCCAGTTATGACTTTTCCCCCAAGCACAACTAGCATGTTGGGCTTTATAAAACATATTTCTGGTCCATGATTAGTTTATTAATTTAAGAAAGATTTACTAAGCTCCTACTACATGCCAGGTACTGCTCTAATGAACCAAAGAAAAAATATCCCTGTCTTCATGGACCTTTATGTTCTAGTGAAGACAGGCCGATGCCGATAATAAACAAGTAAATTATACCTGTGATTGAATGTGTATATACACACACCCAAACCTCTCACGTGCTGGTTGTATATGAATATAGATAAGTGCCATGGAGACAAAATGGAAAGAAGGACATAAAGCATGGAGATGGTGATTACATTTTTATAAATGATAATCAGATGACATTTGAGCAGAGATGTAAAAAAAGTTGAGGTAGCAAGCCATAGAGATCTTAGGAGAAATATATTTCAGGAATTAAAATAATAGCAATTTTGAGAAATTATGGATTTGGCATGTGGTAGGTGATTGCCATTCCCATTCTTCAGTTTTATATATATATAATGTTTGTTTTTCTCTAGAGAACAATCTAAAATTGTAGCATTGTAAAGCAGGAAGGGGGAGTTAGAGATTGTCTATGTTTCTTTACATACAAAGAAATAGTAACTTCACCAATGAACATGTACTATAGTGTAAACAAATAATGAAATGTTAGATAATTAATGATCGTCAATAGCACTTAGCAAAATAAATAAGGCAATTTTTAAAATGTCCGATTAATGGATTGTAGAGTTGGTTGAGTGAAATATGGTGGTTAAAAAAAGAAATAGGAGCTTTAGCTCCCATTACTGTTTGGTAGTGAATTAAGCCAGAGTGAACTGGTGAAGTAGTGAAATAGATGCCCAAGGTTCATCCTTGTCTGAATCCATGGAAGTAGCTCTGAACCATCAACTGAAGCAATAGACAAAGCAACTGGATGAAAAAACTCCTCAGAATGAATAAACTGTTTAAAGTTACTTCACTTGCACTTTTTCAGCTCCTGGTCACCCAATACTTTATTCGTAGTTTAATTTTTTAATGTGATGAGTCTTCTCCAGTCATGATCAAACTCACTTGTAACAACAAACGTTTTATTTGCGTGGTCTAAATTTTTTTTTTTTTTTAAGATTCAGTGTCAAGTATTTGTGACTCCTTTTTCTTTGCTTGACTAGTGATGAGCATCAAGTGGAAAGATTTTTTCAGTTATAAACTTCAACATTTCTACTGTCCATTTCATTAAATTCAGCCTCCTTTAGCAAGATGTAAGACTTTTTGCTTTACAGTCAACATTTCCATTAACTCCTGGAAGTTAGCAAAATATGTACTAGATTCTTACATACTCCATTCATTGTTTGCGGTGATACTTTCCACCAAGCCTGATTGGCTAATAGTATCATCTTATCAAAACTCTTTCATAAATCCTACATTAAAGAAGTGTTAAATGTATTAGCACCCCACATCAGATATTCATCATCAATATACTTGAAGTGTGTGATACGTCCTTTGTCTGTAGGCTGTGTTAATGACATTCAATTGGAAGGCAAAAGAGTCCATTTAAATATTCCCTTCAGAAATAATGTTAACCAGAAAGAGATGTACATAAGCCTGTTCTATTATCAGAAGTGCCTTGTTTAAGATTTTCTTTCTCCATATGTTCCTTGATGAATAATAAAGAATGATTCTGTACAGCCTCGTGAATACCTTTATACCCAAGCTTTATGATTTGAACACCATAAAATAAGCATTCCTTCCTTTAATGAATTCCATTAATGAATTCCTTTAATGAATTCCATTCATTCCTTCCTTTAATTCCTTCCATATGTTCCTTGATGAATAATAAAGAATGATTCTGTACAACATCATGAATACCTTTATACCCAAGCTTTATGATTTGAACACCATAAAATAAGCCTTCCTTCCTTTAACATTACCTTAAGGGTTCTTGAGTTTTTCAAGTGGTATACCAAAAAAGGTTTTAGCTTAATATCATCTTTACACTTTCCACTTAAAAAGTAATGTTGAGCTGTCTTTGACATCTTGATGTTCTAATGCTGTTCTTATCTAAAAAAAAATTGAGGTGGAACTTTTCCCCCATAAAAGCTCTAGTTCATCAGGATTGAAAATGTGCGTAGCGGTTTAAACACATTTGTCAATACTGTAGTTTTTCACATTCAACAAGGAGTGTTGCTACAGCCTCACTGTCAGCAGAAACTACTCACTGGACTGTGATCCTCAAATTATGTAGTTTGTACAGTTCTTAAGTTTCTCAGACCCTTCTGTACGTCCTTTAAAACTCAACTCTTTCACTGAATTATTGCCTTCAGCTGAGGTACACTATAAATACAGTGTGATTGTTATAACAGAGAATTTAAGAAATAGATTTTGTGGAATTAAAAGAAGTATAAATTCTACTTGAAGTAAGAGTTAGTAGAAGAAAGTGTATTGTTTCCAGTACAGGCTTTACAATAGCAATAACAGTTGAGCAGAATTCCCTCAGTAGAAGAAAGCAAAGGAAAATGGATAGCTCCTGTATCAGGGTGCTTGATTTAAAGTTACTAACTTTGGCCATGTTAAGGAAAAGGGGGTTATGGGAGACTATTCAGGGCTCTCACAATATCTAGAGGCTAGAGGGCCAAGGTTGGCAAATAAGAAAGAATTCAAGAATACAGAGGAACCACGGCCCAGGACACATTATAATAAACAAGTCTGCATGACCTCAGGTTTATGCTTCCATAATGTGTTCGTTTTTCCAAGTCCTGAG
Organism: Rhinopithecus bieti; assembly: GCF_001698545.2. Taxonomy (NCBI): domain Eukaryota; kingdom Metazoa; phylum Chordata; class Mammalia; order Primates; family Cercopithecidae; genus Rhinopithecus; species Rhinopithecus bieti. The sequence goes on along the minus strand of NW_016805238.1, from coordinate 556,217 downwards.
AGGATTCATTTAATTGGCCCATTCTAAAACATCTGTCTGCCCACCCTTAGCACCACTGAGAAGGAGAGGAGGGATCTGGCCCCTTCCACATCGATTGTACATGTAGTCAAAAGATGAGAATAGCACTCTGGAAAATGAATATGCCCAAACAGACCAGGTGTGTAAAAAGCATAAAATTCTAGAGTTGTCAGGTGAAGTGTGTGTGCTTTTTACAATGGTGCTCTCTACCTGCTAGCTAAATCCTAGAAAAGGGGAATTAGGGTACTAAAAATAGGAAACTTGATTGCTGGGCAGTACATACACACAAAGCCAGATGTCCATTAAACCCCTTAATTTGCCAAAAACAAGGACATATTCTCAGCCCTTAGGCTGCTTAGACCCTACGGTATTTGACTTTGTTGATCACTCCTCTCTTTCTTGGAAACTCTCTTTCCTTTGGCTTTCACTGTACCATTTTCTTTTAGTTGTCTTTACTCCTCTGAAAATTGTTTCCCACTTTCTCCCTTTTTTTTTCCTTTGATATAAGGAGGAAGGTATAAGTCGGGTAAGGTAGATTTTCTTATTCTTTGTTTCATCCCTTAAATGTTATTCTCTTAAGGCTCAATTCTCATCCTCCTTTTAATTTTATGCATTCTCCCTGGACAACCTTAAGCTGCAGGCTCTCACATCCTAGTGATAGACAATCCGCATTGCTGGTCATGATTTTTCAAGTTCATATTCCTGGCTGCTTCTAGGTTATCTACTTCCAGATGCAACCCACAAGAATTTCAAAGGAGGTACTATGTATAACACTGGAAAATTTTAGTTATTCCTTTTGACTTCTACTCCTGTCTCCTCTGTTAAAATATGACATCTTTGAGGACAGACACTGTCTTTTATTTCATCATTTTTTTCTAGTACTTAGCACATGTATTTATGCTCAATACATGTGTAATGAATGTTTCCTATTCTGTTCTCCAGAAAATGAGAAGTTTAAAACCCTATTCTGTGGCCCAGGTTCCTTATATAAATAACCCATATCCCCAGTTACCTTGATTAGAAGCTTCACACTAAATACTTGTTGAGTAACTGAATCTACCAGGTCCCCTCAATCCCATTGATTCTACTTAAAATATTATTTTTTTATTGACCATGCAGGTGTTCATATTTTCTTGGCTATACCATAACCCTCCACATATTTATCACTTTCTTTTAAAACAAAGCCATTATTCTCTTATCTGCTGCTGCTTAGTATCAACATTAAAATCCAATTATATTTATGTGTACTTCAGTGTTTTTCTGCTTCTTATTTCCTCTTTGCTTGATAAACTCTAAATCATCTTTCACGGAAGAAATGTTTCATATTCCCTGATTCCTTTCCTGTTTTCCTTTTCACTACCTCCAGGCAAAAATAAAAATTTCCCTCTTAGATTTCCTGTAACACATTGTATATGCAAAATGGAACATAAATTAGATGTGCTTTGCCAAAAAGAGAGAGGATAATAAGAAATTAAAACCTATGTGGGTATCTGTTATGCTTGGTGAGAATACACCCTATACAGATGGTGATGCTGGAGTTAATGGATTTATTGGTCTTTTAAAAAAATGTCCTTATTGTAAATTGACAATTTATAATTGCATAAATTTATGGGGTACAAAGTGATTTATGAACACAACTTGGAATAATTAAATCAAGCTAGTTCATCCATCCATCACTTCAAATACCTAACATTTTTTGTGGTGACAACATTTGAAATTTACTCTCTTAGCAATTTTGAAAGGTATAGTGCTCTTTTTTTAACTCTATTCATCACATTGTGCAATAAATATAAAAAAAAAATCCATATTCCTTTTGAGATTGTGTACTCTTTGACCCTGTCTCCCTATTTCCGTACCCTCAGCTTTGGATTCTACTCTCTACTCCTTGTATTCTACTCTTCTGCTCTCTGCTTCTTGAATTTGATTCTTGTGGATTTCACATATAAGTAAAGACATGTAATATTTATCTTTCTGTGCCTGGCTTACTGCACTTTATATAATGTTCTGCAATTCCATCCATGTTGTTGCAAATGACAGAATTTCCTTCTTTAAGGCTGAATAGTATCCCATTGTGTGTGTGTGTGTGTGTGTGTTGAGTGTGTGTGTATGTATACACATATGTAGACACACCACATTTTCTTTATTCAGATTCATCTGCTGCTGGACACTTAGCTTGATTCCATGATTCAGCTGTTGTGAATAATGCTGCAATGAACATGAGAGTGTAGACATTTCATCAACAAACTGATTTCAAATCTTTTGGGTGAATACCCGGAAGTGAGATTGTTGGATCATACAGTAATTCAATTTTCAGTTTTTCTGAGGAACTTCCATCCAGTTTTCCATAATGGCTATACTAATTCACATTTCCACCAACAGCACACATGGGTTCCCTTTTCTCTGCAATTTTTTTCCTCTTTTAATAGCTCTTAGTTTCTATATGCCTCACTTACGCTAAGTATCTCTGCAAATAGAGTGTAACTCCCATGTTTAAAAGATGTATGTTTCCTAATACACAATGATGTATGAGATTGTAGACCTTAAAAGATGTAGACTGCACTTATGGGCTATTTAAGGGATTTTTAAGGATAATTTTGACTCTACCAGGATGAATTTTACCTTTCTTTGTCAATTTTAGATATTATTTTGTCATTATCTTCTTAAGAGTATTGATCTTAGTAAATTTTAAACTCCTTAAAGGCAAGGAATACCTTAATAAGATTTATATTTTCAGTTCCTTGTATAATACATTTATGTTTTGAATGAATTTAAGTCTGTGACATAAGACAAAAACATAACATACTCTTCAACATGGGATGTATACTTGCTTCTCAATTTACTAAACACATTTTAGGCATAAGTGGTGGGAAAATGAAGTCTTTTTTAAAAAATTGCACGTTTATACACATTACATGCATGCGTGTGGTTTTTAAAATAACATGGCTAAAGCAGTCTAACACATTTTAGGATACAATATACAGTAATACAGTTCAGAAAAATTGCTAAAAGGCCAAGGAAATAAAGGAGGAGCCTACTCAAAAGATAGTGTGAAAGCAGTTTACTGTTCAGCATTCGCCTTCTTGGTTGCCATATGGTTAGATGTCTTAACGTTTTGCTCTATAAAATAATAGTTTCTAAGGTGGGTTTTCATGGTTTTGTTTTGTTATGAGAACTGATGTTTACATATGCAATTTTCCTGCCACAAATTTTGTGTTAAGAGGATGCTGTGGAAACAAGAGTTTGGTTTTTTTAAACTCCTCGGAAAATCTGTATGTCTTCAAGGTCTGCTTTTCTCTGTTTTTTCTGTTTCTTACTTTTTAAATTCTGTCTCATTAAGTTTTTAAGTTCTTCGTGGTATTTAAATGTGTTCAAAACAGTGGTTATCTCTGTTATAAAAACAGCAGGCTGTTAGGTAACTTTTAGAGTGAAACTACTGTAACAATTATTTTGCCTATTTTTTTTTTAAAAATAAGATATACGTTGTCAAAGCATAAGTACAGAAAATTTTCACAGCTATTATATATAATGCATCTAAAACCCTGATCCAGGTTTCTTAAAACTTTATTTCCTCTTGATATCTTAACCATAAGACTAATTTGATTGTAGTCTGCCTGCAAACTTAAGATAGCCCAACATACTAAATTTGGTGGTATTAGAATCTCAAGTTCATGGCCTTTTAAGGAAAAAGTAAAATTTGTAATGCTTGTAGAAATTAACCAAGGACTGAAATATTCTAAGTCTCCTGAACTTGGAAAGGGAGAAAAGGAGGGGTGTATTGCTGGGTCAACTTATTTTTTTTGCTAGATAATTTTCTCTGTATATTCCATATATTCTAGTTGTATTGATGATAAATTCTAGTGTTAAAAAAAAAAACCCCAAGTTATAAGCCAGTAACTGAATCAATCCAACATCTCAACTGTTTTATAAAAGGTTGAAGTTCTGTCATGTCATAAGTGATTCTGATATTTTTTGTTTCTATTCTCACATAAAGATTATAGTCTTTTAAATGCAATTTTTATAATAATAGTACTCTGTAAAACATGCTTTAATAATACATGAGTTTTCCTGTGTACCTCATTTAATAAAGTGATGTAGTTAACTGCTGTCAAGAGTTACCCTTATATCTAAGGTACTTTGGAACCTCAGTGTCTTATTCTTTCTCCGTGTTTCTTATTTACTAAGATATGAGGAGTCTATAATTCTTGCAGAGGGTATGATTAAATACCGTACCTGGGAATTGTGATAAATTAGTTTTGTATATTATTTCACCATTTTTATTTTACGTATAATTATGAGCTGTCTGCTGCACCTTACTGTCTGCTATTGGCTAGTTGTATATTATATCCACAGCCTGCTCATACTGTTTTTGTAAAGTTTATCTATAGACTTTCCAGCCTGTAGAACTGTGAGAAACAAATTTCTGTTGTTTATAAGCTATCCAGTCTTAAGTATTTTATTATTGCAGCCCAAATGGACTAAGAAAAGTGCTCTGTAAAATAGTATGTGCATATAGTCAGGGGTTGTTATATAAGATGCCCGCTGAAGTGCAGGACTTCTATTTATATACATCCTTCATAAAATAAGGATTCTCCAATAAAAGGAACCAAAGCCCCTTGGAGAAGTGGTTGTTTTCATGGCTGGGTTAGGAAAATACAAGATGAGCTTGGAGCATTTTATGTTGCCAGAAAGTAAGGAAGTGCTCAAAAACAAGTATGAGAACACAGGAGCCATCCTGAAAGAGCTCCTGATGGCCAGAGATGCAACAATTTGAGCAACAAAGTAAACAATAGTTTTAACAATAATTTGGATTATTAGCCATAGAATAAAATAAATATCCATGTTTTAATACTGATATAAGTGAATAAATAAATGAGAAGGAAGGGGCAGTTCTTTCTTACAGAAATAAATATTCCAATTTAAAAATGTGGAATGGGATAGTGAATAGGTACAAAGAAAAGGTAGAAGATTGAATGAGTAAGACCTAGTATTTGATAGCACAACAGGGGGACTATAATCAATAATAATTTAATTGTACATTTTAAAATAACTAAAATCAATGAGCCTACCTAAAAAGACTCTATATCTGCTAAAGGGTGTAATAGAGAAAATTGTAGTCACAAGGGAATCAGACTTGTGCTTTAACAAGTCTAGGACATTCACAAATACAGTGGTCAGGTCCTGGCTTTAATTAGGCAAAAAACTCTGGACAGTGGCATGGATAAGGATGGGTCAACTAGATTTAAGACTAAAAGAAGATACCATGCCCATATCCTCTTTTGAGGAAAACCATCTAGGGTGGGTAGCTTCATTAAGCTATGGTAGGACATGACTTTCACTAAAACCTTAAGTAAGGTGTGAGTAACAAATGAAATTTGGAAGTATATAGTGGGTCTGGCAAGAGTTTTCTTTTGTGATAATGGTATGGATTCTTATGATAATGTGTCTATACCCCTTAACCTACCCCCACCAAAAAGAAAACTCCTAAAATGTTATAAAAAGCAAAGATCCTGTGATTCTGTATTCTTTATATTCCTGTGACCTGGCATATTCCTTGTTCTACATGGGCTGTTGAGACCATCAAATCTGTAGAATAAAAAGAAATTTCGGGAAGCCCACGTCCACTTACTTTATCCTTGACTTTGTATTTATTTTTTGCAGTGCAAACTCAATGGTGAAATAGTAAGCCAAAGTGAAAGCAACATAAGCAATGTGTTAAGTCTTCATTCTTGCTAGCCTTTGAACCAGCTAACTTCCTTCCGGAAGAAAAATCATTTTTCTCTAATAATTCCTTTCAGCGAGTGTTAGTAACTTTTGGCATAAAGTGTGAGAGAATAAAGGAATGTTTTCTCATTTTTGTTTTTCTGTGCACTACCAATTTTAAAAGATTAGTTTATTGCTCAAATATTAATGCAGTCCTTATTCCCTTTGAAGAGTGAAGAGTCGTTTCATTTATGAGATACTCACTGAGTTATCTTGTTGAGTTATGGTACCATGGTTGATCACCGAATACATGAGTAAGGTTTAGTGTTTAGTCTCAAGGAGGACATTGCTTGTTATAGTAGGATACAGTGGAGATACAATAGGGAAAATAATATATGAGTTCTTGATTCTCTTGTCATCTCAGGGGTGTTGAAATTGAAGACAAAATGAGCCGCCAGATCCGCTGTCCCCAACGTTTTTGGTACCAGGGACACGTTTCGTGGAAGACAATTTTTCTCAGGCAAGGTGTTGCAGGGAGATGGTTTCGGGATAAAATTGTCAGGCATTGGTTAGATTCTCATAAGGAGCATGCAACCTAGATTTCTCTCATGCACAGTTCACAGTAGGGTTGGTTCTCCTATGAGTATCTAATGCTGCTGCTGATCTGACAGGAGGCGAAGCTCAGGCAGTAATGCTCACTTGCTGGCTGCTCACCTCCTGCTGTGCAGCCCGGTTCCTTACAGGCCATGGACTGACCGGTCTGTGGCCTAGGAGTCGGGGACCCCTCCCTTACATATTCTTCCAAGAAATATATAATCTTTATATTGTATTCTTCCATACTAGGTTGTTAACTCCTAGAGAGCAGAAAATACATAGATTTTCTCAGTACCTTTTATTACCCTGAGCAAGTATCATAGTTATATTAGAGTTTTGATAATTGATTTTTAGTAACATAAAAATGAAAGATGATCTCTAGTTGAAGTCTAGCTCTGTGCCTCTATAATTATCCTATTACAGTATTTTCTAGGTAAATGATTAATACTCATTAATAGTAATTTGTTTGCATTTTGCTTACAGTCTTATGCTATTTGAAAATTAAAGATGATAAAAAACAACGTTTGGGAGGGTCTTTTATGGCTCATTCAGTAGATAAAATAGAGCCATAGCAGGAGTCTTGGTAGCTGATTATTAAGCCTAATTCCTCAGTTTACCTTTCGGCTTGTTATTGTAGCATTTAGATATTTTGCATGGTCCTGTGACCAGAGAATAATAAATTTAAATCCAATACTAGCCATAGGGGTCCTTACAAAACTTAACTGATTTAGAATAGACTTTTTATCCTTATTTGGGTTTCACTCTGTTGTGAAAATATTAGCCTTTCTTTGGAAACAAATCTGCTTTTTAATACTTTTACTTTGTTTTACATTTGTTCCTAGGAATGCCCCAGCTATAGCAGATCTGAAAGCTTATGTAAAGGTTTTGATATTTCTTGGGTACCATACTGGTTAGATGGGTTGTGTTCTAACAGGTCAAATGTTTGTGGCACCCCTAACTGTAATTCTCCACAGTAGCCTCTAGACAGTAACTTCAAAGCTGTGTTGAAGGTGGCTATGATAGGAATAAGGCATTATCTAAATGACTCTCATGGGTCGGAGATTTATACTATTTGATAGCAAGTGTCATCACTGCTGAGGAGGCAAAAAAAAAAAAAAAGACAGTCTATCATGGGAAATGATTCAGCATTCCAAATAATTTCTGGTCAAATTTCCACTACAAGTCAGACTATTGTGTAGAGAAATATGAACATTGGGGTAATGTATCCAGAGTAAATTGCTTGACTGCTTCCCTATAAGAAGAAAATGGTTTACCCTTCCTTTTCAATTACTGTACTTAAGTGTTTCGTATATTGAGGGTAAGAGGCTAGCTGAAACTGAGAGAGGCTTAGCAACTTTACTTTTCGAGTGGGTTGTAAAAATTGTTTTATCTTCTAAGTATTTTGTATAATAAATTAAACTTTAGACACAGTTACAAAATGAAGTAAAAGTATACACCCAAGATCATTAAAGTATCTGTTATTAATTTGTAATATCAAGGTAACTCCAGTAGGATAGAAGTTTGAATTTATGGCTGGGCATGGTAGCTCATGCCTGTAATCCCAGCACTTTGGGAGGCTGAGGCAGGAGGATCACCTGAGGTCAGGAGTTCAAGACCAGCCTGACCAGCATGGAGAAACCCCGTCTCTAATAAAAATACAAAAAATTAGCCGGGCTTAGTGGCGCATGCCTGTGATCCCAGCTACTCGGGAGGCTGAGGCAGGAGAATCGCTTGAACCCGGGAGGCAGAGGTTGTGGTGAGCCGAGATCACGCCATTGCACTCCAGCCTGGGCAACAAGAGCAAACTCTCTCAAAAAAAAAAGGAAGAAGTTTAAATTTATAAAGCTAAAGCTTCCTTTTATTCCTGCCAGATGTAAATATGTAACCTAATTTGAAAATTATATTAAAATTCTAAATATGTTATAAATTTATAAATGTGTAGCCCAGGCCAAATGACTCCCCTGGCTGCTTCCATGCTAGATATAAAAGTAGACCAGATTTTGTTCTATTGTATTGCCCTTTAGTTCCTGTTTTTATTTGAAAAATATACAGCTAGGCTTATCCATAGATAAAGTAATAATATAATGAATTTAAATTTGTCTTTTTATATGGCTTAACTATACCACCTAGTTATGGGGCAAGGGTGTGTGCTACTATTTCCCTTCTGGTATTCTAACTAGCGTACTTGTTAATATGTTTTATGGAGAATGATGTGAAAAGGAGAAGAAATCTAAGTCTGTAAGGTTTTCATTTATTCCCTTCATCACAGGAGGTTTTGGTAAGGAAAGAATGAAATTATTAGTGAAAATCAGTTGTTTATTATGAATTTGAGAAGTTCAGATTATTGCTGTTCTTATATTCTACTGTGACAAATGCTTTATAAAGTTAGATTTATTAATATTATTCTTTATATTGAGGGATTACTGGATTTTGATGATATAATACAGTGGTTGTGGAAGATAACACTTTTTGTTAATGGACACTGCCTTTTTACTGTTTTTCCCCCAGCTGTCTGATATAGTATAGCTGCTAGAGCTTGTTTTGTTGAGTGGTATCTAGCAGTGGAAGCATATTACAATGTGCTAGAAAAACAATTGCAATAGAATGTTGACAAAATTTTTCAGAAAACTTGGAAATGACTACAGTGTTAGCCCAGAGCAGTGTTATTTTGGCATTAAGGAATGGGGACAAGAAATAAAGACTCACCCAAGCTGGGGATGAATATCTCTGAATTGTTCAGGAGGATTATGGGGGTATCTCATACATGTGATTTGATAAATTTTTTTAGCCTTATATGTAAATTATGTAAGATTATAAAATGTATATAATGCATTATTAAACTATTGCAGAATAATAAAACATGACCCATGACTACTGAGCTTATTGACTTACATATTTGTTCAACTTAATCTATTGTACATCCTACTGCTGGTGGTGATTAGGAACTTTCTACGATATTCTGTGTGAAGAGAGGTTTGGAGTTGAGGGAGACTGAAATGATCTTTTCTAATTAAACTAAATTATTGTGCCACCCCTACTACAAAAAGTAGGAAGGGGAGGGAAGATAGAATTAGAAACACATACATGAAAAGGAAAATGATGCATCAAAATGTTCTCCCATTAACTCCTTATAAAATATAGGTATCTTTCTCTGTTTGAACTTTCATTATCTAAACTCAGGAATTAAATAAGTTCAGATAAATTTTCAAATAAATTCCTTGCTGTTGAAAATTCAAGAACCAAATAGATTCAGATTCTGCAATATCCATTGCTATCTGAACTTTCTCTTCAAACTATGTGAATTCAAGAACTAAATAGATTTGAATAAGAAGTGATATACATTTTATTGTTTTTGTTGGTGAGACCACATGATCTGTTGGAAAAAAATACCGATCTGGAAGACAGGAAACCAGTGTTGTAAGCTCTACCACTATGCCACTATCTCTGATTTGATCTTTCTGGATTTTCGTTTCTTTTTTTTTTTTTTCACTATGAGACTGGATTAGATTTTATCTAAAATCTGGTAGGTCCAGTATTCTAGTGGTCCTGAAAAGTGGATAAAAGTTTAGGAGCTATTTTAACATTTCAAAAGGCTTAAGAAGTCATAAAATTATCTGTACTAAGACTGTAGGTCTAACAAATTTCTTTTATATTTGGATCAAATTGATATTACTCTTTATAAAAATTGCCACACCGAGGTACTTGTGTCTTATTGACAATGTCTTTGAATTAAAAGTAGAGAATTATATTATAAAAGATTGGAAATCATTAGCTATATGTTTTCCAATGTGTATTTCCAAAGGTGTAGGTGAATAGTTTACTCTTGTAAGTTTAGTACATCTATTTAATATTTCTGGAGAATTCAGAGATCTTTCAGTGGTCATGGTTTTTTATTACCCAGTAATGTGTAATATACTTTCAGAGGACTTAATTTCAAAATTGCTTTTTCAGTTACTGTGTACCGACACTTAATTTCATTCTATGTTTTTGTTGTTTTTCAACTGTAGTTAAATAATGTTCTAAAAATTTATTGATTGTGTCAGTCTGTTTGCATTGCTATAAAGGAATAACTAATACTGGGTGATTTATAAAGAGGTTTATTTAGACTCACGGTTCTGCAAGCTGCACAAGAAGTGTGGTGCCAGCATCTGCTTCTGGTGAGGGCCTCGGGGAGGTTACAATCATGGCAGAATGTGGAGGAGGAGCCAATGTATCACATGGTGAGAGAAGAAGAACAAGAGAGAAAGGGAGAGGGAGGGAGGGAAGGGGAAACTGCAAGGCTCTGAACAACCGAATCTCACGTGAACCCATAGAGTGAGAATTCACTCATTACTGTGAGGATAGCACCAAGCCATCTTTCAGTGATCTGGCCCCATGACCCAAACACCTCCCACTAGACCCACCTCCAACATTGATGGTCACATTTCAACATGAGATTTGGAGGGGACAGAACATCTAAACCATATTACTGATTAATTCATTTGGAATTCTGAGTAGTATTTTTTTTTCATGGAAATACATGTTAAGTAGTAATTATTTTCTAAACTACAAAAGACTATATTGGCAATTAATGGTTAATACACTTGATTTGTATTATTTCAGCACTGCCATCATTGATAATTCATTTTCTGAGAATTAGATTCTAAATCTGGAAGAACAAGAACACATTTTACTCTTCTCTCCAAATGTTACTTTGATTCCTTCTTTCTTCTTCTGTACCTACCAAAACGGCCATATATAGTGTTGAGACTTCATTAATGGGCAAAGTATGTAATAACCAGGCATCTGTATAATATCACTTTTTTTTAGTCAGGACTGCTTCGTTTGTTCTCTGTGAAACTGCATATTGAGTGTGTCAGTTTGAATGCCAGTGAGTGGGCAGTTAGTTACATAGTGGGTAACTGATTTGTTTTCACTGTCTATTTTTTAGAAAGACTTAATACTTTATTCTGTTCTAGCCTGAGGAGAAAATACATTTTAAAATACCTTGATACCATGTTTCGTGAATGTTTTTAGTGTATGGAGAAAAACAATTTTACTATTGAGATACTTGTTCACTAGTAGTAAAGAAGTGCCAAATGAAGGTGCTGTGTAGTTGTCAAAATGTGAATTGAAATTTAAAACTTTACCCATAATGTAGAATTATTGTTGCTCCATAATTCTGCAGATCTGCATTCCTGCATTTCTATGATTATTTACTTACTGAATGATAAAACTTGCAGCTAAATTTGTCTTCAACACACCTTTCTCAGAGCATCAATTATATTATTCATTAAGGAATAAACAGAATCTCTAAAGCATGTATCAACTTCAGAACTAAGCTTTATGAATTATACAGTGCATCTAGTGATTCCTTATTCTAAAAGATCTCTGGTGCCATCTACTGAATGCTTTTTAAAGGAAAAAACATGAAATCAAATAATAGATTTTCACTTAATTCAATTTTTTGTTTTGTTTTAATTTTCAATTAATAGAACACATTTAGGTTTATGGAAGAACTAAACAGGAAGTACAGAATTCTCATGTAATCACTTTTCCCCCATCCCCTCAGTTTCCCCAGTAACACCTATCATTGGTGTATTTCATTTGTTACAATTGATGAACAAATACTGATATATTAGTATTAACTGAAGTTCATAGTTTACATCAGGATCAGTTTGTATGTGTAGTACAGTTCTATGGATTTGCCAAATACACAGTCATGTGTCCTTCATTACAGTATCATTCATAATATATCACTTCCCTAAAAATTCCTATAATCCATGAAAAATCCCTGAAGTCTGAGTACTTGATACTAGGAAATAAAAAGGAAGAGTCTTCAAATCATAGGATCAGAGGTAGCATCTTGGCAAGGTACCGTTTCTGAAAAAGAGAAGGGTGAGTTAGAAGGAATATTACTTAGAATCTTGTTAATAAGTGGAAGGAAGAAATTAAGGGTCCTGTAGAAACAAAAGAGAATCACAAAACTGAAAGCATATCAACTCTTCATTCCACTCTACCATTCAAAATGCACCACTAATTAAAGAAACTATACCATACCAGCATAAGGGTTCTTTTCATCCAGATTATCTCTGTATACAGCAGTTTTTATGTATGACAGTAATTGCTGGTTTGGGAATATAAAGTAATTCAAAATGAATAGAATATAGGACATATGAAATTCTCTTTAAAAAAACAAGCAGAAAAGAGAAGAATGGTACATCATAACACTTCAAAGTGAATTTATATATTCTTAAAAGAAGCATTGGCAGATATGATAAACCCCTTACACAAAATCCAGACATTCAAAAGAAATAGATAAAAGGAAGATGGGAATTGAGAATTGACTAAACTTAGGAATACAATTTTAGAAAAAGAAATCCTGTTAGAAATAAAGACTTAATTTCAAAGGAGAATAGATTTGACTGAAAATATAAGAGTCTTTGGAGAAAGCTTGAAAATGGCTAAGAGAATGAAAATGAAATAAAATGGTATAAAGGTAGAGTAAAAAGTTGTTGCTAGAACAGTGCTTGAACAGCAAAAAGTCCAACACAGGTGTAATTGGAGCCCCAAAGAAGAAAACAAAATAGTGGAACATATTGAAACTATAATTTGAGAAAACTTTCCAGAAATATATTTGAAACTACATAGCTCACTACATACCCGGGATAATTGACACAGAATAGCAAATTTTCAGACATCCTGGTAAAACTATGATAATTTTAAAAAAGGAAAATCCCAGTGTACCTCAAGACAAAAATACTAAGTCACAAAGATAAAAATCAGATGAATCAAAATTCTCAACAAGAACATTTAAAGAAAGACAGCCCCATAGCAACATTTTCAAAGAAGTTAAAAAATAAGCAAAACTTTTGTGTTCAGTCAAGTTCTATTTCGTGTATGAAGGTGGTCAAAACATAATTAAATATGCAAGAACTCAAGAAATACTGTATTTAAAGCACTACTAGAATAATCTACTGGAGCTAACATTTTCTGTAAAGGACTCAGAAAATAAATATTGGAGATTTTGCAGGCAATATGGTCTCTATTGCAATTCACCATATTTGCCATTATAATAAAAATATCCATAGACAGTACATTAATGAATTAGTGTGGGTGTGTTTCAATAAAACTTTATCTACAAAAAGTGATGGTGGGCCACATATGTCCCCCTACTTGCTCACCCTCATACTCTATGGCACATTTCATGCAATTAATAAATGGCAAAAGGAACGATTGTGAGCATTGGCCATATTTTATCTAAGGCTAAAGCAGAGTGAAGGTTGGAAAGAGTGGGAAATGAAGTAGGAAAAATTCATTGAGTGTCACTTAGGTATTATTTAGGAATCAAAGGTATCATTTGAAGCCTGAATACCAAACAGCCTAACTAAGGAAAAGGGGACTAATGGCATCATAAGAAGTAGTAGGTAAAACTGGTAATCAGTAAAAAGACAAACTATCTTAAATACTGAAAAATTTTACAAAGCAAAGAAAATGGACCACATAAAGAAAGAAAAAGAAACCTTAATCTGTAAGCTGACACTAATATATGAGTCATTGTAGGACATGTGAAAACATTGAACTCCTCCCCTATTAAACAGGTGTCCAGAATGGTTCATGAAGCAAGACTCAGGTTTGAGCTGTATATATTGACAAGGCATACCTGAAATAAAATGATTTTAAAAGACTAAAAGTAAAGGAGTGAGAAAAGGTATGGACGGCAAATGAAAACAGTAAAGAAAGCCAAGATTAATTCTAATGTCAACCAGGGTAGAAACTGGGGGGCAAAAGGGCTACTTCATAGTGTTAAAGACCATAAATCGTAATGTGGATGTAACATTTACTAGTATCTGTGTACCAGATAACATTAGCAACCATCTTCATAAACAGAAACTACAGAGAATTCAGGACAAATACACGGAATTAACCCATCACTTTTAGTCCAAGATATGTGAAGTGAATCTAAAATAAGTAAGGATATAAAAGCACAACAAGGGATGTTTTATGAATATATATTGAACTCGATTCTCAAATAACATAAAATATATTTTCTTCCCAAGTATACATGGAACATTCACAAAAAATTTTATATATTAAGTCAAAAGAAATCCTAAGTTCCATAAAGTAGAAACAATACCAAAAGCATTTTTTCATTATAATGCAGTAAAGATGGACATGAATAACAAAACATTTTAAGAGTCTTATTTACCTACAATGTTAATACTATTTTAAACAACTTTAGGTGTATAGTGAAGAAAGCAAAGTTACAGAATTTCTTCAAAATATTGATAATGACAAAAAAAACTACATATAAGAATCTAGGGGATATAATTAAAACAGTGATTAGAAAAGACTCAACAGCCTTATGTATTTACAGCCATAAATTAAAGAAAATAAATTACATTTTCATCAAAAAACTAAGAAAAATCACAAAGTAAATCAGAATAAAGAACAAGGAAGGAAATAATAAAGATGAAAGCAAAAAATTAATGAGATTGAAGATAAAAACAATAGGACTAAAAAGTAAATAGGAAAAAATACTGGTTCTTTGAAAAAGTCAACAAAACCACACTAGTTAACATAACTGGTGGGAGTAGAGGTGGGAGGAGGAGAGGGGGTAACAGAAAGAAAGTATTAAAATGCAAGACATGACAAGGGGAGAATAACAACTATTGAAACAATTTTTAAAATGGTAAGATTTTATTTTGCACAACTTAAGTGAAATGGATTATTTCCGTGGAAAATCCAGTTTGTTAAAATTGTCCCAGAAGAAACAGAAAAGTTAAACAGATCAATTTTTTCAGAAGAAATAGCAAAAGGTATCAAGAAAGCTCAGTAAAAGCACCAAGCTTAGACGATTTCAAAGGAATGTTTTACCAAGACTTCTAAGATCAGATCATCTCAACGCTCTGTACATTTTCCAGAACATAGAAAAGACAGTTTTCAAATTACTTTTGAGTATGGTATTAATCTAGATAAAAATTCATATGATGGTCACACACAGGTACATACAACTACAGAACAGTCTCACGTATATCAATACAAAAGCATCAAACAGAATCCTATGCTACATTAAGAAAACAATATATGACAGTCATGACATTTATTCCAGTAATGCAAAAGTGGTTCAATTTTAGGAAGTCCTTTGATATTACTTACTTGTTAATCTAAAGAGGAACAAAAAATGAATACTCAGTAAAACAGAAATTGATGTATTTTTGAAATGTAAAACACATATATCCTAGGTTTAAATCCAACATAATACTTAATGTGGAAACACTGGCAGCATTCCAACTAAAATTGGAGCAAGACATTATTCTCCTGTTTCTCTTCTACTATTTAACACTGTATTGAAGTTTTGGGCTTGTGCAATTAAACAGTAGAAACCTCTTTACTTCATGTTTGTGTGTGGAAGCGGAGTCTCACTATTTTGACCAGGCTGGACTCAAACACCTGGGCTCAAGCAGTCTTCCGGTCTCAGCCTCCTGAGTAGCTGGGGCTACAGGCATTCTACCACTTCCTCTGGCTTTTATTTACATTTTTGAGGAAAAGCTGATCTGTTTTCCAAAGTGGCTGCAGCATTTTGCATTGCCACCAACATTGTATGAGGGTTCCAGTTTTTCCACATCCTCCACAATACTTGTTATTATCTGTGTTTTTTTTATTACAACAGTCTTACTGGGTATGAAATAGTATCTCATAGTTTTGATTTTCATTTTCCTAATAACTAATCATACTAAGCATCTTGTCATGTACTTATAAGCCATTAGTAACATCTTCTTTATAGAAATGTCTATTCAGATCATTTGCCCATTTTTCACATTTGGCATGTCTTTATTGTTGAATTGTAAGAGTTCTTCATATATGGTGGATATTGGACCCTTATAAGACATATGGTTTAGAAATATTTTTTCCCATTGTGTGGACTGTCTTTGTTTCTTGGTAGTGTCCTTTGAAGCTTAAAATTTTTAACTTTCGTGAAGTTCAGTTTATCCATTTTGTTGTTGTTGTTTGTGCTTTTAGTGTCAGATTTAAGAAATCATAGCTTAATCCAAGGTCATGAAGATTTAAACATATGTCTTCTAAGAGTTTTATAATTTTGTCTCCTATATTTGGGTCTTCGATCCATTTTGGGTTAATTTTTGTATATAGTGTGGAGTAGAGGTCCAACTTCATATTTTGCATTGAAATATCCAGTCTTCCCAGCATGATTTGTTGAAAAGATTATTCTTTCTCCCATTTAATTGTTTTGGAACTCATCAAAAATAAACTAACTGTATATGAATGCGTTTATGTTTGGACTCGATTGTTTTCCATTGTTCTACGCGTCTGTCTAGTAACACCTAGTCCTGACTATTGTATTTATAGTAAGCTTTGGTATTTATAGTATGTATGTATTTATAGTAAGATTAGCATAGGAAATGCTAATCCTCCAGTTTTGTTCTCTTTCAAGATTATTTTGGGTATTCAGGGTCCCTTGCATTTTCATGTGAATTTTAGAATCAGCTTGCCAGTTTCTATAAAACTGCCAACTGGGATTTAGATAGGAATTGTGTTGAACCTGTTGATAAAAATTGAGGAGTATTACCATCTTATCAATATTAAGTTTTTCAATCTGTGAACAGAGGACATATTCCTGTTATATTATTTTAAGTCTTTATTATGTTTCCAGTTTTCAGTGTACAACTCTTCCACCTTTTAAAGTTTATTTTTTATAAGTATTTTATTTGTGATGCAATTGTAAATGTGATTTTTTAAAAATTGCATTTTGGATTTGTTTTGTGCCATTGGCTAGAAATAAAATTCATTTTTGTATATTGATTTGGTATCCTGTAACCTTGTGAACTTGACTATTAGTTCTTAATGTTTGTTTGTATACAGATTCCTTAGAAATTTATGTATATAAGATTATATACAAATATACAAGATTATACAATGGTAATCTAAATTAAATTTATATATCACAAGATTATATTATTTATATAAAAAGAGAGTTTTGTTTCTTCCTTGCCAATCCAGATGTCTTTTATTTATTTTTCTTGCTTTATTGCCTTGGCTAGAACACTCCAGTACAGTGTTGAAGTGATAAGAGCATATATCCTTATTTGGTTCCTGACAAAGCATTCTGGGGGAAAGCTTTTAACCTTTCACCATTAAGTACCATGTTCCCAGTGAATTTTTTACAGATACCTTTATGAGATTTAAGGACGTTTTTTCTATTCCTAGCTTGTTCACTGTTTTTGCCATGAAAGGAAATTGTATTTTGTCAAGGACTTTTTCTACATGTATGGAGATTATGTAGCTTTTGTTCTGTATTCTGTTGATATGTTTGTTAACATGCTGAATTATATGAATTGATTGATTTTTGTTTGTTTGTTTTTGAGACAGGCTCTTGCTTTGTCACCCAGGCTGTGGTGCAGTGGTGCAGTCATGGTTCATTGCAGCCTTGCCTGTCTGGGCTCAAGTGATCCTCCCACCAAGTAGCTAGGACCACAGGGGCCAGACATCACTAATGCCTGGCTAAATTTTTGTGGTTTTTGTAGAGACGGTGCTTTACCATATTGCCTAGGCTGGTCTCAAACTCCTGGGCTCAAGCGAACTGCCCACCTCACCATCCCAAAGTGCTGGGATTACAGGCTTGAGCTACTCTGCCCAGCCAGGATGGATTGATTTTTATATGTTAAACCAACCTGGAATTCTTGACATAAAGCCTTCTTGTTCATGGTGTATAATTCTTTTTAATGTGTTACTGAATTCTCTTTGATAGCATTTTATTGAGTACTGAGTCTAGAGGGACAAACCTTGTTTTATTATGCTTTGCTTTATTGTGCTTTGTAGATTTTGCATTTTTTTACACATTGAAGGTGCGTGGCAGCCCTGCATCGAACAAGTCTGTTTGTGCCATTTTCCCTGTAACGTGTTCACTTCATGTCTGTGTGTCACATTTTAGTAATTCTCACAATATTTCAAACTTTTTTAGTATTACTATTGTGTCTGTTATGGTGATCCTTGATGTTATGATTATAATTATTTTGGGGTACCACGAACCACTGCCACATGAGAAGATGAAATGTGTGTGTTCTGACAGTTCCACCGCCCAGTCATTTTCCCATCTCAGGCCCTCTTCTTCCCTGAGATACAACAGGATTGAAGTTAGGCCTATTAATTACGCTACTATGGCCTCTGAGTATTTAAGTGAGAGGAAGAGTCATATGCCTCTTATTTTAAATCAAAAGCTATAAATGACTAAGCTTAGTGAGAAAGACATATCAAAGTCAGGATAGGCCAAAAGCTACTCCTATCGCATCAAACGGTTTCTGCACAATGCATCACATTGTATATGCAAAGGAAAAGTTCTTTAAGAAAATTAAAAGTGCTGCTCCAGTGAATACATGAGTGATAAAGCAAATCAGGCTTATTGCTGATAGGGAGAAAGTTTGGTCTGAGTAGAAGACCAAACCAGCCATGACATTCCGTTAAGCCAAAACCTAAACTAGAGCAAGGGCCTACGTCTCTTTAATTCGTTGAAGGCCGAGACAGCTGAGAGGAAGCTTCAGGAGAGAAGTTGGAAGCTAGCAGAGATTGGTTCTTGAGATTTAAAGAAAGCTGTCTCCATTACATGAAAGTGCAAGGTGAAGCAGCAGCAAGTGCTGATATAGAAACTGCAGCAGGCTATCCGGAAGATCTAGCTAAGATCTTTGATGGAAGTGACTGTACCAAACAATAAATTTTCAATGTGTTAATACATGAAACAGTCTTCTGTTAAAAGAGGATGCCATCTAGGGCTTTCATAGCTAGAGCAAAGTCAATGCCTGGCTTCAAAGCTTCAAAGGACAGGCTTACTCTCTGGTTATGGCCTAATGCAGCTGTGACTTTAACTTGAAGCCAGTGCTGATTTACCATGCCAAAAATTCTAGGGCCTGTAAGGATTACACTAAATATACTCTGCCTGTGCTCTATATGTAGAACAACAAAGCCTGGGTGACAGCACATCTGTTTACAGAATGGTTTACTGATTATTTTAAGCCCACCATATTATTCTGCATTCTCTAAAAGGACAGGACTAATACGATAGATGTATATGTGAAAAGGAGTTTATTAAGGAGTATTGACTCACATGATCACAAGGTGAAGTCCCATAATAGGCTGTCTGCAAGCTGAGGAGCAAAGAAGCCAATCCAAGTCCCAAAATCTCAAAAGTAGGGAAAAGGAGTCTGAATCCCAGAACCTCGAAAGTAGGGAAGCCACCAATGCTGCCTTCAGTCTGTGGCCAGAGGCCTGAGAGCCCCTGTCAAACCATTGGTGTAGGTCCAGGAGTCCAAAAGCTGAAGAACTTGGAGTTCAACATTTGAGGGCAGAAAACTTCCAGCACAGGAGAAAGAGGAAGGCCAGAAGACTTAGCCAGACTAATTTGTCCACATTCAGCTGCCTACTTTTATCCTAGGCAAGCTGGCAGCTGATTATGTGTTGCCCACCCAGATTGAGGGTGGATCTACCTCTCCTAGTTCACTGACTCAAATGTTAATCCCCTTTGGCAACACCCTCACAGACACAACCAAGAACAAGACTTTTCAATCTCATCAAATTGACACTCAGTATTAACCATCACACCCCTTGTCAACTTGAACCCATACACATCCGAAATCACACATAATATTCAAATAAAGACAGTAGCAAGGTAATAATTGTGCCTAACATAATACAGCTATCCTTAGTACAGTGCACCAGTCCCCAGTCGAAATGCTATTACATAAAGTTAACAGCACTTTAATGCTGAGATGAAGTCAGTAAATCTTATGACTCATGATAAAGGGAAAATAAAGGAAATAAAATGAAGATATTTTCTTAGTACAAGTGTATACATGCACAACATGTTCTCTTTTTCTGAGATGGAATCTCACTCTGTCACCCAGGCTGGAGTGCAGTGGCGCGATCTCAGCTCACTGCAACCTCCACCTCCTAGGTTCAAGTGATTCTCCTGCCTCAGCCTCCCAAGTAGCTGGGATTACAGCCTTGTGCCACCACGCCTGGCTAATTTTTTGTATTTTTAGTAGAGACAGGGTTTCACCGTGTTAGCCAGGATGGTCTCGATCTCCTGACCTCATGATCTGCCCGCCTCAGCCTCCCAAAGTGCTGGGATTACAAGCATGAACAACCGCACCCGGCCACAACATGTTCTTAATAAATTGAGGAGGAAATGCTTATGACATTACAGTGCTCATTTCTGTAACTGGTCACGTGGTCATAGCTGGTATTGATTACTACCTTCTTCTACTACCCATTCTGTATCCCCTTTCCCTTCAGCAGGCACCTCAGTGGGCTGTGGGTTTTTTCCCGATGGAGTGACCTAAGGCTTCATTCTCAAAGGGTCTGGGACGTTTGTAATCCTGCCTGGATTGGGCTGCTGTAGTTTCCCATTGACCTTAATCACAGAGCATGGTAATACTAAGAGATGCCCTAAGGGATCTCCTGTATTCCACACATACTCTTCTTTACCTCCACTGTGGAGTAGTAGACTGATTTCATCTTGATAGTTTGTCTGGGTCAGTCACCCCAGCCAACACTGTAACTCCCTTCTTAGCCTGTTGACTGAGAGGTAGGGGGACCCCAAAGTATCCAGGTGGCAGTCTTAACTTCCAGTTTAATGGAATCATTGTGTTTCCTGGTGGCAGCATTCCTCCCTCTGGAACTAAGATCTCTAGGCCAGCAGAACGTAATGTTACAGGAACAGGAAGCAAGAATTTTGCTAGTGAATCAATAGGGGTGATGGTGAGTGGTGCCACTTCAACTTCCACCCCTTGACTCCTGGACCCGTGAATCCTGGCTATGGGAGTAACAGTACCATACATTGAACGCTGATTCAGAGCATGCACAGCCTTCTGGAGAACTTTGCCCTAGCCCCGCAAAATATTGTCATCTAGTTGGAGTTTTAATTGTGACTTCAAAAGGCCATTCCACCATTCTATCAATCCAGCTACTTCATTATGATGGGGAACATGGTCAGACCAGTGAATTCCATGAGCATGAGCCCACTGCCTCACTTCTTTAGCTGTAAAGTGAGTGCCTTGGTTAGAGGCAACGCTATGTGGAATACTGTGGTGGTAAATAAGGCATTCCTTGAGTCCACGCATGTAGTCTTGGCAGAAGCATTGCGTGCAGGATAGGTAAACCCATATCTGGAGTATCCGTTCCAGTGAGGACAAACTGTTGCCCTTTCCATGATGGAAGAGGTCCAATATAATCAACCTTCCACCAAGTAGCCGGCTGATAATCCCGAGGAATGGTGCCATACTGAAGGCTCAGTGTTGGTCTCTGCTGCTGGCAAATTGGGCTCTTAGCAGTGGCTGTAGCGAGGTCAGCCTTGGTGATTGGAAGTCCGTGTTGCTAAGCCCATGTGTAACCTCCGTGCCTGCCACCATGGCCACTTTGTTCATGGGCCCATTGGGCGATGACAGGGGTGGCTGAGGAAAGAGGCTGAGTGGTGTCCACAGAAGAAGTCATCCTATCCTCTTGATTATTAAAATCCTCTGCTGAGGTGACCCGTTGGTGAGCACTCATATGAGATAGAAATATTTTTACAGTTTTTGAGCACTCAGAGAGGTCCAGCCACACAACATCTTTCCCAAATTTCTTTGTCACCAATTTCCTCATCATTATTCTTCCAAGTCCATGACCATCTATCCAAACCATTGGCTACAGCCCATGAATCGGTATATAATTGCACATCTGGCCATTTCTCCTTCAAAGAATAGTGCACAACGAGGTGCACTGCTCGAAGTTCTGCCCACTAAGAAGATTTCCCTTCCTAGACTTGGAAGGGAAAGTCCACACTGCATGGTAGACTTGGAAGAATCATGATTGGGAAATTGGTGACAAAGAAATTCGGGAAAGATGCAGGTGCTGCCCTTGTAAATCTGTTTTGCAAAGTATTGGTCAAGAGTATGTCTTCTAGACCCTCCCAGCTGGGATGAGTAGGTCTAAAGTGACTAATTTGCTCTAACATCCCAGTCTGCCTAAGCCGTTGGATCCCTTCCTCTACATTAAACCAAGGGAGATCAGGCATTTCCAGCTTGCTAACAGGGGTCCATCTTTTTTGGGGGAGAGGTGGGGTGTGGGGATAGAGTCTCACTCTGTCATCGAGGCTGGAGTCCAGTGGCACAATCTCGGCTCACTGCAACCTCAGCCTCCCAAGTAGCTGGGATTAAAGGCATCCGCCACCACACCCAGCTAATTTTTGTGTTTTTAGTAGAGATGGGGTTTCACCATGTTGGCCAGGCTGATCTCGAACTCCTGACCTCAAATTATCCGCCTGCCTTGGCCTCCCAAAGTGTTGGGATTATAGGCATTAGCCACTACACCTGGCCTTGAGCCCATATTTAATCCATATTTCAGCTAACCAAGCAAATAAACTATTAGAACCTTTTTTTAACTCCCCAAGCTGCAACATTAAATGCAGAATTCCTGCTTAGTGAGCCCAAATCAATAAATTCAGCCTGATCCAACTTTGTTTCTTCCACCATTATCCCCCACCCTTCATATTCATTCCTATGCCTGTCCTCCAGATTTGTGCTTATATAAGTTAGAAAACTCACCAAACAGTTGTTTTGGAGTGTAGTACAGCTCATCATGGGTCACACTTTGAACCTTCCCTCTAGGGGCCTGCCAGATCTTTAGTTATAGGTCTAGAAGCAAACAGGGGTGTTAGAGTTGGGTCCTGAGGAGAATCGGCACTGTCTTGCCTGGCAGCTGCCTTGGGAGGCCATCACTGTTGCCTCAAGCAGTGTACAGTTCATCTCCTCAGACAAAGGTGGAAAGGCTGATGGCTGCCCGGGTTGGGAAGGGGATGTGTTGGGGATGTTGCCACCACTGGGAGTGGGGAGGATGTTTCCTCTGACTAAAAAGACTCATCAGAATTTAGTAGCTTAGTGCTCCCAGCCTCATCAGGGTTCTCCCACAAGTTCCCATTCCAAGTTGCAAGGCCCCTTCTTTTACAGTCAGTGCCCTCACTTTAACACTAGACACCTTGTGAGACTGTGTGTGAACCTTTCATTGCAGGGCAGCCACTCGCATGATAAGAGCTTGTGTCTGATTTTCCACAATTTCAGCTCTTTCTTGACAGGAGATGAAACTCTCACTCAGAGCAATCTTACTAGGTTTGAGACTCAGCATGTTCCTCTTGAGCCAGGAGATAGAATCCCTGAGTTCATAATTTTCTTTCATCACTTTGTCTAGTGAACTTAGGAGCAACCAACCAACTTCATTATATTCCTTGGTTCTTTACATATGGTCAAAGGTATTATGTACAGAGTCACTAAACTTGCCTCTCACAGGCAGTGAATCAGGAGTATCAGATGCATTTATTTTGCCTAACTCTTTAAACAGTTTATGCCAAGGACTATCAGTGTTCTCCATACTATTAGAGGTAGAGTTCTTAACATTTTTGGTTCTAGTCATATTAAGCAGCCAATTCCAGAAACCCAAAAACCAACTTAAAAACTCCATCTTTAAACTTCTATTCCTCTAAAACCACTGTCGGGACCAAAATCTGTAATTAGCCAGGACAGGACTAATAGGATAGATGTATATATGAAAGGGGGTTTATTGAAGAGTGTTGACTCGCACAGTCACGAGTTGAAGTCCCACAATAGACTGTTGACAAGCTGCGGAGCAAGGAAACCAGTCTGAATCCCAAAACCTCAAAAGTAGGGAAGCCGACAGTGCAGCCTTCAGTCTGTGGTTGGAGGCCTGATCACCCTTGTCAAACCACTGGTGTAGGTTCAAGAGTTCAAAAGCTGAAGAACTTGGGAGTTCGAGGGCAGGAAGCATCCAGCGTGAGAGAAGAATGGAGGCCAGAAGACTTACCCAGCCTCATTTTTCTACATTCTACTACCTGCTTTTATCCTAACCAAGCTGGCAGCTGATTATATGGTGCCCACCCAGATAGAGGGTGGGTCTACCTCTACTAGTTCACTGACTCAAATGTTAATCTCCTTTGCAACACCCTCACAGACACACCCAGGAACAATACTTTGCATGCTTCATTCCAGTCAAGTTGAATATTAACCATCACATCCATTGTTGAGATGTACTGCTCAGAAAAAAGAATTCCTTTCAAAATATTACAGCTCACTGAAAATGCACTTGATTACCTAAGAGCTCTGATGGAGATATACAAGGATATTAATGCTGTTTTCATGCCCTGAAAACAAGAACATCTACTCTGCAGCCCATGGATCAAGGAGTAATTTCTACATTCAAGTTTTACTATAAAAGAAATACATTTTGTAAGGCTGTAGCTGCCATGGATAGTGATTCCTCTTGATAGATCTGGACAAGGTAAATTGAAAAGCTTCTAGAAAGGATTCACTAAATGCCGTTAAGAACATTACTGATTCGGTTGGGTGCGGTGGCTCAACGCCTGTAATCTCAGAACTTTGGGAGGTCAAGGGGGGCAGATCACAAGGTCAGGAGTTTGAGACCATCCTGGCCAACATGGTGAAACCCTGTCTCTACTAAAATACAAAAAAAATTAACCAGGTGTGGTGGTGTGCGCCTGTAGTCCCGGCTACTCGGGAAGCTGAGGCAGGGGAATTACTTGAACCTGGGTGGCGGAGGTTGCCATGAGCCGAGATTGCACCACTGCACTCCAGCCTGGCAACAGAGCGAGACTTCGTCTCAAAATCTAAAAAATAAATTTAAAAAAGAACATTACTGATTCATGGGAGGAAGTCAGAATATCAGAATTAACAGAAGTTGCTTTAGAGGAAGTTGATTCCAACCCTCATAGGTAACATTGAGGGCTTCAAGAGGAAGCAACTGCAGACGTGGTAGAAACAGCAAGAGAACTAGAAAGAGAAGTGGAGCCTGAAGATGTGACTGAATTGCTGCAATCTCATGTTTAAACTTTAATAGATGAAGAGTTGCTTTTCATGGATGAGCAGAGAAATTGCTTTCCTGAGAGGGAATTTACTTCTGGCAAAGATGCTGTGAGCATTGTTGAAATGACAACAAAAGATTTAGAATATTGCATAAACTTAGTTGATAAAAGAGTGGCAGGGTTTGAGAGGATTAACTGCAATTTTGAAAGAAGTTCTACTTGGGGTATAATGCCATCAAATAGCATCACATGCTACAGAGGAATTTTTTTGGGGTTTTTTTTCTTTTTTTTTATTAATACTTTAGTTCTAGGGTACATGTGCATAACAGTGCAGGTTTGTTACATATGTATATCTGTGCCCATGTTGGTGTGCTGCACTCATCAACTCGTCAGCCACCCATCAATTCCATCATTAATATCAATGTATATACTCCAATGCAATCCCTCCCACCTCCCCGCTCCCCATGATAGGCCCAGTGTGTGGTATGTTCCCCTTCCCCGAGTCCAAGTGAACGTGATCGTTCAGTCCCACCTATGATTGGAGAACATGCGGTGTTGGTTTTCTGTTCTTGTGGATAGTTTGCTAAGAATGATCGGTTTCCAGCTGCATCATGTCCCTACAAAGGATGCAAACTCATCCTTTTTTAATGGCTGCATAGTATTCCATGTGTATATTGTGCCACATTTCCTTAATCCAGTCTGTCACAGGATGGACATTTGGGTTTGATTCCAAGTATTTGCTACTGTGAAATAGTGCTGCAAAACATACGTGTGCATGTGTCTTTATAGCAGCATGATTTAATAATCCTTGGGTATATACCCAGTAGTGGGATGGCTGGGTCATATGTACATAATAGTTCTAGATCCTTGAGGAATTGCCATACTGGTTTCCATAATCGGTTGAACTAGTTTACAATCCCACCAAGCAGTGTAAAGTGTTCCTATTTTCCACATCTGGCTGGGGTGGGATTGATGAGGGCTACCAAGGGGAAACCCTCTCCAGCACCTGTTGTTTTCCTGGACTTTTTAATGAGGTGCCAGTTCTACTACATTCGGTGTCCTATGAAAGGGTGAGTACTGAGTTGTGTGAGATGGTATCTCATTGTGGTTTTGATTTGCATTTCACAGAGGAATGTTTCATGAAAGCAGAATCAATCAGTGGGCAAATTTCATTGTTGTCTTAATGTAAGAAATTGCTACAGCCACCCCACCCTTCAGCAGCCACCACCCTTATCATTCAGCAAGTGACAACATTGAGGCAGGACGGGGACGCTCCACCAGCAAAAAGATTACCACTTGCTGAAGGTTGAGATGATTGTTAGAATTTTTTAACAATAAAGTATTCTTAAATTAAGGTATTTGGTCAGGAAAAACTCTCTCAATCTGCATTTTTTCCTATATTTTCATACCACTACAACACAGAAGACTTCTGTGACCAGAGGCCTGGATGGTTTTCCCCACATGCCGAGCCGTGGACATCACCTGGGTACCCTCTAATTCAATTCTGATACTATCTACCTAGAGATAGTGTTACATTTCACAGGGCAACTGATTGGCTTCACGTTGGGGTTCCATGACCCCCTCTTTGGGTTCGATTAATTTGCTGGAATGGCTCATAGAACCCAAGGAAACACTTAACTGGCTTATTCTAAAGGATATTACAGAGGATACCGATGAAGAGATGCACAGGGCAAGGCATGGGGAATGGAGTGTGGAGCTTCCATGCCCTCTCTGGGCATGCCACCCTCCAGGGAGGGCCCTTCACATGTTCAACTATCTGGAACCTCCCGAACTCAGCCCTCTTGGGTTTTTAATGTAAGCTTCTTGACATCAGCATTCCATCTTCCAGAGTATAGGGCAAGACCATCTCTAAGGAGGGTCTTAAGACCCACAGTTACAAAGGCAGGGGATTGGAGTCCTACGTTAGGGCAGGTGAAAGGAGGGCAGGAGAGATTCTGTTTCCTGGGACCTGCTCCTGAGACCTAACACACCCAACACACCCCTAATAAAAGACTGTAACAAGGGCTGTGGAAGTTAGGAGCCAAGAACCATGGATGAGAACCAACATGTAGCATTATACCACAGGTATGGGTACTTCTTTAGACATAATGCTATTACACACTTAATAGACTATAGTTTAAACATAACTTATAGGCACTGGGAAAGCAAAAAATTCTTGGGACTATCTTTATTGCAATACTTGCTTTTTTCCAGTCATCTGGAACTGAACCTGCAATATCTAATATGTGTATTACTAATGGGTAGGGTTTTTTTATTTGATAGTTTTCATATGCTTTCTCTGGTTTTGATATCAGGATAATATTGACCCATAAATAGAGTTGAAAGTGTTTCCTCCATTTTATTAAAGAGCTTTTAAGGATTGGTATTAATTTCTCTTTAAATATCTGGTAGAGGTTACCATTGAAGCTATCTGTTCCTGGGCCTCTATTTGGGGTAAATTTTTGGTTATGAATTCAATCCCTTTGCTTTTTACAGGTTTATTCATATTTTCTGTTACTTCCTGAGTCAATTTGGTAATTTGTGTCCTTCTAGGAATTTGGCAGTTTCATCTAGTTTATCTAATTTATTGGTGTACTGTTTTTTATAGTATTTTCTGATAATCTTTTGTGTTTTTTTAAGATCAGTAGTGGTATATCTTCTTTCATTTCTGGTTTTAGAAAGTAACTCAGGCCTTCTGTAGTTATTTTCTTGGTCTGTCTAGCTAACGGTTTGTTTAGTCCCTTACTTGTGATTATTTTATTTTACTTTTTTTCTTGCTGCTTTCTTTGTCTTTGGTTTGATTAGGATGCATCTAAATGTGATCTCTGAGTTTATTCTGCTTAGCATTTGTTGACCTTCTTAGATGTGTAAATAAATATTTTCTTCAAATTGGGGGCGTTGTCATTTTTTTTTTTTTCAAATTCTTTTTCTGCTTTTCTCTCTTCTTTCCTTCTGGGAATTCCTTTTGTAAATCTTGATACATTTGATTGGTGTCCCACAGGTCTCTGAGGCTCTGTTCACCTACCTGCTTACCTACCCTCCCCGACTTTGTCCTTAGACTGAATAATCTTAGTCTGCCTATCTTCAAGTTGATTGGTTCTTTTTTCTGCCAGGTCAGATCTACCGGTGTATATCTAGTGAATTTTTCATTTTAATTTGTGTACTTTTCAGCCCCACAATTTCTGTCTGGTTCTTTATTATAAATTTATTTAATTGCCTGTTTAGTGAAATATTCTCCTCATACTTTAGTTGTTTATACATGGTTTCCTTTCATTCTTTGAACGTATTTTAAATGTCTGATTTAAAGTTCTTTAGTCTAATAAGTTCAATATCTGGGCTTTCTCAGAGACATTTTCTGTGGATTTTTCCCCCATGTGTGATACGTTTTTATGTCTTTGCGTGTCCCATAATGTTTTGTTTAAAAACTAAATATTTAAAATAATACAGTGTGACAACTGGAAATCAGATTATCCTCCACCCTAAGTTTTGCTGTTGCTGTGTCATTGTTGTTATTCTTTGTTTAGTGACTTTTCTAAACTAATTCTGTGAAGGTAGTATTCTTTGTATTCTGTGCCCACTGACATCTTCACCTAGTTAGTGATCAACTAATGATTGAACAGAGGTTTCCTTGTATGTCTACAATCGTAAGACTCTCAGTGTTTGCCATAGGGGCTCTGTGTGTCTTGAGGAGGAAGGATGAGAATAGTGCAGTTGTTTGTTTTGGTGTTTTTTTGTTTTGTTTGTTTTGTTTTTTGTTTTATTTTGTTTTTGTTACCTTGTAGCTTCAGCGCAAAGGAAAAATGGTGCAATTTAAAATGCCATGATAGCTTGCTGTACTTGCTGAGATTCAGTTGATTTTTTCAGCTGATTTTCTTGAATAGAGATTCCTTGATGGCTGTAAGCCTTTGGTTAATTCCCAGAGTTCTTTTGTTTAATGAAGTTACATTCCCCCTCCCACCCTGCAAAACAGTAACAACTACTCACAAGAGACCCACAGCATTAAGTGTCAAATTGGAAGAAAACCAGTCACCTTTCTGAAGTATACTTTCCTAGCTGTTTTCCTGATTTAATCTTCGCTCAATAATCATTTCTTAATTTTGGCATCATTTGCTTTCTGTATTATAGACTGAGAATTTTCAAAACAATCAAAACCTGCTATCTCTTTGTTTAAGTCTGTAGTAAGCTGCTCTTGCATTGCTGTAAAGAAATAGCCAGTTCAGTGGCTCATTCCTGTAATCCCAGCACTTTGGGAGGCCAGGGCGGGTGGATCACCTGAGGTCAGGAGTTCAAGATCAGCCTGGCCAACATGGCAAAGCCCCATCTCTACTAAAAGTACAAAACTTAGCCGGGAGTGGTGGCAGGCGCCTGTGGTCCCAGCTATTCAGGAGGCTGAGGCAGGAGAATCGCTTGAACCCAGGAGGTAGAGGTTGCAGTGACCCAGGATCATGCCACTGCACTCCAGCCTGGGTGACAGAGTGAGACTCTTTCTCAAAAAAAAGTCTCAGCCTGACCAACATGGTGAAACCCCGTCTCTACTAAAAATACAAAAGTTAGCTGGGCGCAGTGACACATGCCTGTAATCCCAGCTACTCGGGAGACTGAGGCAGGAGAATCACTTGAACCCAGGAGGTAGAGGTTGCAATGAGCCAAGATTGTGCCATTGCACCCCAGCCTGGGTGACAGAGTGAGACTCTGTCTCGGAAAAAAAAAAAGAAAAAAAGAAATACCTGAGGCTGGGCAATCTATAAAGAAAAGAAGTTTGGCCAGGCATGGTGGCTCATGCCAGTACTTTGGGAGGCCAAGGCAGGCAGAGCACTTGAGACCAGGAGTTTCAGACTGGCCTAAACCAACATGGCAAAACCCAGCCGCTACTAAAAATACGAAACTTAGCTGGGCATGGTGGCACATGCCTGTAATCCCAGCTACTCAGAGGTGGAGACATGAGAATTGATTGAGCCTAGGAGGTGGAGGTTGCAGTGAGCCAAGATCATGCCACTGCACTCCAGCCTGGGTGACAAGAGGGACACTCTCTCAAAAAAAAAAAATAATAATAATAATAAAATTAAAAGAAGACATTTAATTGGCTCATGCTTTTGCAGTCTGTGAGTCTGTGCAAGCATGACACCAATATCTGCTCAGCTCTGGTAAGGACCTCAGGAAGCTTAAAATCATGGTGGAAAGCAAAGCAGAAGCCAGCACGTCACATGACGAAAGAAAAAGAGAGAGGAGGTCCCAGACTTTTAAACAACCAGATCTCACGTGGACTGAGGGAGAACTCACTTACTACCAAGAGGATGGTGCTAAGTCATTCATGAGGGATCCGCCCTATTATTACCGAAACACCAATGGTTTGATGTAGGGCTAGCTACTTGCTTCACAAAAAGCCAATCACTGACACAACAATTATTGCCAAGGAAGGCTTTAATCAGTTGCTGCAGCCAAGGAGATGGGTGCTCAATCTCAAATCCATCTGCCTGACTAAAACTAAGAGTTTATATAGCAGGGGAGAAATGTAACAGTGTGTAAGAAAACAAGAATTAGGGAAGGGGCAAGGACGCAATCATGGTGAATGAGGGATCCATGATGTGGTGCCGTCATCTGGTGAGTTTCAGTTCTTTGATACTTTCTTTGAGAGGCCTGAAGGTCCTTTTCTGAGGAAGGAACTCAGATAAAAAAAATACAAGTTTCAAGCTTTTTAAGACCAGAAGGGGCAATTTCTGTGTTTATCAAAAAGAACAGTCTGTGGGGGCAGTTGGGTTGGTTTCACCATGATCCAATCACCTCTCATCAGACCCCAACTTCAACATTCAGAATCACATTTTAACATGAGATTTAGAGGGGACAAACATCTAAACCATATCGCAGTTCTTCCTTGAGTTTATCTCTTTCTTTTTGCACTTTAATTAGCAAGAAGAAGCCAGGGGCCACCTTTCACACTTTGCTTAGATATTTCCCTAGATAGATCATCCAATTCATTGGGCACATTTTCTACTTCCCAAGTTACTAAAGATAACAGTGTTGTGAAACTTTCGCCCGTTACATAATTCCAGTAATATTTACCTCATTTTTCTAGAAGTTCTTACTCTGCAGCCTTCTTAAAGGCTGTATTAACAGCTTATTGAAGTTACTTCAACCTTCCATTAATACTATTCCCAAAGACCACTTCCTGGTTCAAAAGTGACACCTACATTTTCAGTTTTTTATTACAGCAGCATCCCACTAATATGCACCAAAATCTGTATATTTATGACTCTATAACAAATTACTTTCCAAATTCAGCAGTTTCAAACAACAGACGTTTATTATTTCACATTTTCTGTGGGGTCAGGAACCTGAGAATTGCTCAGCTAGTTGGTTTTGGCTCACTTTTTCATGAGGCTACAATCAAGGAGTGAGCTGGGTTGTGGTCATAGGAGATTTGATTGTTGTAGAATGTCTTGCAAGTCCACGCATTTGGCTGCTTGCAGGAAGCTTCCATCTTTCTTCACGTGAGCCACCTCGTGGGACTCCTCATAGTTATGGCTTTCTCTAGAGTGAGTGATGAGAGACAGAGAGATGAAGGAACAGATAAGTGAATGGGAGAAGGAGATAGAGGAGAAAGGAAAGGGAAGGGGAGAAAGAGAAAATAAAAGGAGGGGAGAAGCGGGGGGCAAAAGAGAAAACAACCAAGAGTACCAATGTTCATCACTGTCCAGTATGAAAACTTCATTCATTTATAACATAATCTCCAAAGTGACAAATACTTTCACATTATGCTATTGGTTACACAGACTATCCATGATACAACATGGGGGGCAAGGGGGTATTGCACAACAGTGTTATATCAGGAGGCAGGAATTATTGAGGACCATCTTGAAGCAGCAGCCACACAGGTCTTTTTAAATTAGTTAACTTTGGAAAATGAAGAAATAAGGCAAAAAATAAGTGTTCTTGTCTAATAGGGGGCAGTAAACCCTATTTCCGGGTGGCAACATTCTTCTAGGCAAATATTTACTACTGGCCTGATCCTTGTGAAAATTTGAGTGTACAATTCCTAACCTACATCTAGATCTTGAGTTATTTGCTTTTTTGTAGTTATGACAACTTGTGCAAGTGATTTAGGAGACTCACTAACCCGTCAGCAGCTGAGAAGCTTTCTCTTTGTCTGTCTGTCTGTTTTTCTCCCTCTCTTTTGCCGGGTCCTTTGGTCTCACACATGGACTTATTCCACAATATAGTATAAAGAGACAAAAGTGAGTGGGTGAATAAAACAGAGTAGCACTATTTATTGTGCTTTAAACTTTGCTCTAAATTCAATCCTAAAGTATAGCCCTAGTCACATGATATGGGTCTAATAATGTCTGTCCTTTATGGCAGATATAATCATATTGAATTGATAAAGTGATGATGTTAGTAATACATTTCAGGACAGTTAACTAAAATACCTAAAAGTAAAGCTGGTATCTCCTTTAAATACATAATACAAAGCAAGATTAGGTTTGAAAAAAGGTGAAGAAGAATGTTCATAGAAGCCTTCAAAGATTTCTAAAGATAATCATCAAGCAATGGTATATCTTTGAACCTATGTGCAACATGGATATTTCTTGTTTTGATAGTGCCCTTTAGTTAGGTTACATGTGCTAATATAATCTGGTTTGGACCAAAAAAGTATCACATGGGTTTATAAAGTATGTCTTTTATATTTTTCCAGTTATGAAGTTAACAAATAAGAAGGGACACGAGGGTTATTTTTGGAGCTGTTGGAGCACTCCTTGAGCTGTTGAAGATCCCATGATCGTTACCTGGGGAGGGGGTTTCCTGAAAACCTTCCCACCATGGGATCTGTGTGGACTTCCATTTCTTTAAAGAGAACTTACTCAATTTCCATGACTGTCACTACCTGAAAACAAAGTGAGAAAGGATGCGTGTATTTTTCTAAGTCATGCAAGATAAATCCTTAAGAATTCAGTCTAAACTAGCAACCAGAAGGAAAGATATATTAAAAACAACAAAAAAGTGGCCTATGTCCAAGCAGTGTGAGGATTTGCTGTATATAAGTTGCCTTGCTTTGTATTTTTGAAATCCTCTGATCACTCAACTGGAGATGCTTCAGAAGAGAGCTGCCTCTGTGTTCAGTTGACTGTGGTTTTTGCCTTGTTTGAACTTGCCTGAATGTAGGCAGGCTACGATTGTTAAAATCTAATCACAATTTGTCAGTGTGGTCTTGGCAATCATCTGTGCATTACTCTGGGGGGTTTTGCATTAAGCCTGTGTGTGAACTTAAAAAAAAAAAAAAAAAGTTCATGGAAAAATGGAATTCAAAGATAAAAATAAAAAATATAAAGTTTATTTCTCAACATAAGCTCCATCCAATTCAAGATACTTTTGTAAGCAAGGATACCAGCCATTTAGTCCATACTCAAAAGAACTGGGAATATAACCGTGTCAATGCAATTTTTTTTACATTATTAACTGAAGAAAAATTGGTGACCTTTAAAGTTCTTTTAAGATTAGGAAACAAAAACATTAGAAGGCATCAAATGGGGACTGTAAGGTGGATGCCTGATAATTTCCCATCATAACTCTTGCCAGATTGCCCTTGTTTGATGAAAGAAATGAGCAAGAGCATTATTGTGGAGGATTCCCTGGTGAAGCTTTCCTGGGCATTTTTCTGCTCAAACTTTGGCTGCCTTTCTCAGAACACTCTCATAATAAACAGATGTTATTTCTTTGGCCCTCCAGAAAGTCAACAAGCAAAAAGCCTTGAACATTCCAAAACACTGTTGCCATAACCTTTGCTCTTAGTCAGTCCGCTTTGGCTTTGACAGGACCACTTCCATCTCTTGGTAGCCATTGCTTTAATTGTGTTTTATCTTCAGGATTATATTGGTAAAACCATGTTTCATCGTCTTTTACAATTCTTTGAAGACATGCTCTGAATCTTGAACCCACTGGTTAAAATTTTTTCATTGAAAGCTCTGCTGTTGAAAGCTCTGCTGTTGAAAGCTCTGCTGTTGTCTGCAACTGATCTGGGCACAATAGTCTTGGCACCCATGGAGTGGAAATCTGCTCAGCTTTAATTTTTGAGTCAGAATTGTGTAAGCTATTGTCCATCAAGATGTCTATGATGTTGACTATCATTCCTGCTGTTAATCACCAGTCCTCTTCAGTTGGGATGCAAACAAAATGAATTTTTGTCCTCACAAATTGATGCGGAGGTTCTGTCACTGCGGGCTTTATCTTCAACATCATCTCATCCCTTAAAATTAGTTGTCCATTTTTTTTGACCTCTGAACTTTTTATTGGCCTCCTCCTCCCCAGAGGGGACCCTGCTTCTGCTGGCTTAATGTTTCAGAACTTTGGTGTCATTGGTCTCAGGTACCACTTAGCTATCCACTATCCGGTGGCTGGTGGTCTTTTGGATGGTTTGCTTGGAGTTGCTGCTGTCCAGGGCATCACCAAGATTGAAGTCCTCGCCATCTTCCAGCAGGCGTCGATAGATGACGATCTTAGCCTCCAGCTTGATCTTGATGTTTGGCAGGACCTCGTACTCCTGGGCCTGGTGCTGCCCCTCTGCCCGGGTCTGTGCCAGCTCTGACTCCAGGTGCAGGAGGATCCCATTGAGCTACTCCATCTGTAGGGCGTAGCAGGCCTCCACCTCCTGCAGGCCATTCTCCAAGCTGGCCTTCAGGTTTCTCATCGAGTCCAGGTCCATCTCCAAGGACTGGACTGTAAGTCTCAACTCCATGAGCACCATCTCAGCAGCTCCAGCAGACTGCATGGTGATCACTATGGTGCTCTCCTCAATCTGCTGAGACTCTGAGACCAGTAACTTGTCTAGTTCCTCTCGGTTCTTCTGAGCCAGCTTATTGTATTGGGCCCAGATGTCTACCATGATCTTGGCAAGGTCCTGAGATTTGGTGGCATCTACCTCCACAGTCACCCTAGAGCTGGCAGTCTGGGCTTGTAGGCCTTTTACTTCCTCTTCATGGTTCTTCATGAGGAGCAGCTCCTCCTTGAGAGCCTCCATCTGTACTCCAGCTGCAGCCGAGTAACACTGGTTTCATCAGTAACCTTGCGGGAGCCCATGATGTTGCTCTCCACAGACTGGTGCACGGCCAGCTTTATCTCATACTTGACTCTAAAGTCATCAGCAGCAAGACAGGCATTGTCAATCTGCTGAACAACGCGGGCATTTTCCACAGTATTTGCGAAAATCTGAGCCCTTAAGTCCTTGATGGTCTTGAAGTAGTGGTTCCAGTCTCTGCCCTGGGGTCCCTTCTTCTCCAGGTGCCCCCAGATTTTGCTCTCCAGCTTCTCTAGTTCTTGGTGTCCGGGCTCCTCACTCTGTCCAGATAGGAGGCCAGGTGGTCGTTCAGGCTTTGCGTGCTCTGGCCATTCAGGCTTTGCATGGTCTTCTCATTCTGGATGCCTTCCTTTCCTGCCAGACCCCTGGCCATCCCCATGGCCAGGTCCCCGGACCTGAAGCCACCCTGGAACCTGGTGGAGCAGGACATGGAGATGAGGGAACCAGAGCTCCCGGAACCTGCATAGATGCCAACCACGCTGCTGACCAGTCAGGCACCATAGCTGGGTGCCTGGACGGAGTCCAGGAACCAGTAACTGGTGGAGAAGGTGGAGCAAGTGGTGAAGCTCATGCTGTATGGGGAGGAGAGCGAGAGGACAGGACTCAGACTTTGCCAACGACCAAGTTAACCATTTTTAAACTGCTGATTTCTTTAGGACATCATCCTCATAAACTTTTTCAAAATTACTGGTGATTTTACCATTCTTCCATCCAAGCTTTACCGTATAGTTAATATTTGTTCTTGCTTCAATTTTCATAGAACTCATGTTGCTCTAATACTGGATGTTTTCAAACTGATGTCTTATCCTTCTTAGTGCCTCAAGCTAGATGCCATTTACACATGTTACAACAAGTTAGTAGTTTATTTTGGTGCAAAAAATTTTTGAAATTTATGCATAGTTTTTTTATAATGTGCGTTTTCCATGAACTTTGAAGACCCCTTGTACTTTTACTTATTTACCATTTGGTGATTTAAATAAAATATAAGTGCTCAGCCTGCATCTTTTTTTTCTCCTATTATTTCTACTAACGGCTAACATTTACTGGACTATTAATATGCCAAGTACAGAGAAGTATTTTATCTACAATCTCATATAATCCTTACAGCATCCAGTGAACAAGCCCCATAAATATTATCCCAGGTTCTATTACTATTTCTGTCTTAATGAATGCAGAAACTGAGGCATGGAGAGAATATGTAAGTAGCCTAAGTTTATAAAGATGGCTAAGATTCCGAACTATAGCTAGGTAGAATAGGAAAACGAATAGTGTCCCTCTTTCCTATCAAGTTCTAAACAAACAATGGAAGTGAAGGCTAAAATTGTATTTTTCTTATAGGCCCATAGTTCCCTCTTTCAGATGTTTTTCAGAATTCAAAATTATTTGTTTTGAAACAGGTAATACAATGTTTTGTAATATCTCCAACAAGTCTGAGATAGCACCCTGTGATCAAATGTATTGACATTTATGCAGGACCAGTTTATATCAGCTTAAGTCATGTTTGCTACCAAATGTGATGGTAGTTGTGGTGGGGGTGGGTTTGTTGCCTCTCCTCACCTCCAAATAGTATATTTTGAAACCTTCTTGCATTTTAGAGCCATGGACCTGTTAATGATAGATGTTGGTTGGAAGGCTTCTCTTTAAGTCTTTTAGACAAGTGTTTTAACTAATACTGAAACACAAAACTAGGGAGACTTACCACTTCAGTCTCTTAACAACGATGGATCAGAGAAGGCCTATTCACTTAACACTGATCTACCTGAGTAAGGGTTTAGACATTTAAGGAGTAGAGAACTAGTATCTCTACAAGTAGGCCCATTTCTAAGAGGAAAAAGTGTATCCCTACTCAGAAAACAAGTATCTCTAGTCATCCTTCCCAATATACCAATCACCCTACATCTAAAGGTGAGTAAATAAAGGGAATGGAACCAGACCAGAAATGTGTGTATAAAAGCCACCACCCCCAATACTAAATCTCTATATCACTATTATAAACTGTGTATATAAGTGATCTGTTCTTACCCCACACTTCTTACTATAAAATCATTCAGTTGTTTTACCAACTGTAAGTTTCAGACAGAGTTGTATTATTACTGTTGAACTTTATTATAGTTGTAGTTGATCAAAATGGTTTGGTTAAAACTCTCTATGATATTCTCATTTTACAGAAGTATCTTAGGATATCCGTGCTGAAATATTTAGGAGTAAATTGTCATTATTCTGCAGTTTCAGTGGTTCTACAAATAAAAATAAAAAGAAAGCTAATTTGGCAGACTAGTAACAGTTCTTGAATATTAGTAGAAGCTGTGTCATTGTACTATTCTTTCATTTTTTATTTATCATCAAAATTTTTCTATATAGGCCGGGCGCGGTGGCTCAAGCCTGTAATCCCAGCACTTTGGGAGGCCGAGACGGGTGGATCACGAGGTCAGGAGATCGAGAGCATCCTGGCTAACACGGTGAAACTCCGTCTCTACTAAAAAATACAAAAAACTAGCCTGGCGAGGTGGCGGGCGCCTGTAGTCCCAGCTACTTGGGAGGCTGAGGCAGGAGAACGGCGTAAACCTAGGAGGCGGAGCTTGCAGTGAGCTGAGATCCGGCCACTGCACTCCAGCCTAGGGGACAGAGCGAGACTCCGTCTCAAAAAAANTGTGCAGCTCTGACTCCAGGTGCAGGAGGATCCCATTGAGCTACTCCATCTGTAGGGCGTAGCAGGCCTCCACCTCCTGCAGGCCATTCTCCAAGCTGGCCTTCAGGTTTCTCATCGAGTCCAGGTCCATCTCCAAGGACTGGACTGTAAGTCTCAACTCCATGAGCACCATCTCAGCAGCTCCAGCAGACTGCATGGTGATCACTATGGTGCTCTCCTCAATCTGCTGAGACTCTGAGACCAGTAACTTGTCTAGTTCCTCTCGGTTCTTCTGAGCCAGCTTATTGTATTGGGCCCAGATGTCTACCATGATCTTGGCAAGGTCCTGAGATTTGGTGGCATCTACCTCCACAGTCACCCTAGAGCTGGCAGTCTGGGCTTGTAGGCCTTTTACTTCCTCTTCATGGTTCTTCATGAGGAGCAGCTCCTCCTTGAGAGCCTCCATCTGTACTCCAGCTGCAGCCGAGTAACACTGGTTTCATCAGTAACCTTGCGGGAGCCCATGATGTTGCTCTCCACAGACTGGTGCACGGCCAGCTTTATCTCATACTTGACTCTAAAGTCATCAGCAGCAAGACAGGCATTGTCAATCTGCTGAACAACGCGGGCATTTTCCACAGTATTTGCGAAAATCTGAGCCCTTAAGTCCTTGATGGTCTTGAAGTAGTGGTTCCAGTCTCTGCCCTGGGGTCCCTTCTTCTCCAGGTGCCCCAGATTTTGCTCTCCAGCTTCTCTAGTTCTTGGTGTCCGGGCTCCTCACTCTGTCCAGATAGGAGGCCAGGTGGTCGTTCAGGCTTTGCGTGCTCTGGCCATTCAGGCTTTGCATGGTCTTCTCATTCTGGATGCCTTCCTTTCCTGCCAGACCCCTGGCCATCCCCATGGCCAGGTCCCCGGACCTGAAGCCACCCTGGAACCTGGTGGAGCAGGACA
Organism: Rhinopithecus bieti; assembly: GCF_001698545.2. Taxonomy (NCBI): domain Eukaryota; kingdom Metazoa; phylum Chordata; class Mammalia; order Primates; family Cercopithecidae; genus Rhinopithecus; species Rhinopithecus bieti. The sequence goes on along the minus strand of NW_016805238.1, from coordinate 517,403 downwards.
TGGAGATGAGGGAACCAGAGCTCCCGGAACCTGCATAGATGCCAACCACGCTGCTGACCAGTCAGGCACCATAGCTGGGTGCCTGGACGGAGTCCAGGAACCAGTAACTGGTGGAGAAGGTGGAGCAAGTGGTGAAGCTCATGCTGTATGGGGAGGAGAGCGAGAGGACAGGACTCAGACTTTGCCAACGACCAAGTTAACCATTTTAAACTGCTGATTTCTTTAGGACATCATCCTCATAAACTTTTCAAAATTACTGGTGATTTTACCATTCTTCCATCCAAGCTTTACCGTATAGTTAATATTTGTTCTTGCTTCAATTTTCATAGAACTCATGTTGCTCTAATACTGGATGTTTTCAAACTGATGTCTTATCCTTCTTAGTGCCTCAAGCTAGATGCCATTTACACATGTTACAACAAGTTAGTAGTTTATTTTGGTGCAAAAAATTTTGAAATTTATGCATAGTTTTTTTATAATGTGCGTTTTCCATGAACTTTGAAGACCCCTTGTACTTTTACTTATTTACCATTTGGTGATTTAAATAAAATATAAGTGCTCAGCCTGCATCTTTTTTTTCTCCTATTATTTCTACTAACGGCTAACATTTACTGGACTATTAATATGCCAAGTACAGAGAAGTATTTTATCTACAATCTCATATAATCCTTACAGCATCCAGTGAACAAGCCCCATAAATATTATCCCAGGTTCTATTACTATTTCTGTCTTAATGAATGCAGAAACTGAGGCATGGAGAGAATATGTAAGTAGCCTAAGTTTATAAAGATGGCTAAGATTCCGAACTATAGCTAGGTAGAATAGGAAAACGAATAGTGTCCCTCTTTCCTATCAAGTTCTAAACAAACAATGGAAGTGAAGGCTAAAATTGTATTTTCTTATAGGCCCATAGTTCCCTCTTTCAGATGTTTTCAGAATTCAAAATTATTTGTTTTGAAACAGGTAATACAATGTTTTGTAATATCTCCAACAAGTCTGAGATAGCACCCTGTGATCAAATGTATTGACATTTATGCAGGACCAGTTTATATCAGCTTAAGTCATGTTTGCTACCAAATGTGATGGTAGTTGTGGTGGGGTGGGTTTGTTGCCTCTCCTCACCTCCAAATAGTATATTTTGAAACCTTCTTGCATTTTAGAGCCATGGACCTGTTAATGATAGATGTTGGTTGGAAGGCTTCTCTTTAAGTCTTTTAGACAAGTGTTTTAACTAATACTGAAACACAAAACTAGGGAGACTTACCACTTCAGTCTCTTAACAACGATGGATCAGAGAAGGCCTATTCACTTAACACTGATCTACCTGAGTAAGGGTTTAGACATTTAAGGAGTAGAGAACTAGTATCTCTACAAGTAGGCCCATTTCTAAGAGGAAAAGTGTATCCCTACTCAGAAAACAAGTATCTCTAGTCATCCTTCCCAATATACCAATCACCCTACATCTAAAGGTGAGTAAATAAAGGGAATGGAACCAGACCAGAAATGTGTGTATAAAAGCCACCACCCCAATACTAAATCTCTATATCACTATTATAAACTGTGTATATAAGTGATCTGTTCTTACCCCACACTTCTTACTATAAAATCATTCAGTTGTTTTACCAACTGTAAGTTTCAGACAGAGTTGTATTATTACTGTTGAACTTTATTATAGTTGTAGTTGATCAAAATGGTTTGGTTAAAACTCTCTATGATATTCTCATTTTACAGAAGTATCTTAGGATATCCGTGCTGAAATATTTAGGAGTAAATTGTCATTATTCTGCAGTTTCAGTGGTTCTACAAATAAAATAAAAGAAAGCTAATTTGGCAGACTAGTAACAGTTCTTGAATATTAGTAGAAGCTGTGTCATTGTACTATTCTTTCATTTTTTATTTATCATCAAAATTTTCTATATAGGCCGGGCGCGGTGGCTCAAGCCTGTAATCCCAGCACTTTGGGAGGCCGAGACGGGTGGATCACGAGGTCAGGAGATCGAGAGCATCCTGGCTAACACGGTGAAACTCCGTCTCTACTAAAAAATACAAAAAACTAGCCTGGCGAGGTGGCGGGCGCCTGTAGTCCCAGCTACTTGGGAGGCTGAGGCAGGAGAACGGCGTAAACCTAGGAGGCGGAGCTTGCAGTGAGCTGAGATCCGGCCACTGCACTCCAGCCTAGGGGACAGAGCGAGACTCCGTCTCAAAAAAAAAAAAAAATTCTGTATAAAAAATCGAGGAAAGAAAAAATCCTTGATGATGACATTCAGGACATAGATGAAATGCACATTTTACAGAATTGAAGAATTTAATGGATACAGAATTATAAGAATATTAGATGTTTTCCTAGTTAATGCATGACACATTGTTACATTAGGATAAAAATTGGCATTACTTATACAATTCACTATGTTCACATACTGAGTGCTTTTACAATATCTATGTAAAATACATCTGAATGCAATATTAGAACTCTGAGTAAGTTGTTCTGACCTTCTATGTCTAATTCTTTATCTGTATTTTAGTTTGGTACCAGAGAATGTTTAATTGTAAGAAATAATTAAATATGCCACATTTTTGGTTGATACATTATTATAAAGCTAATTAAATCTACAAAGCTTTTATTGCTAATTCCCAGAAAACATTGGCAGTTATGGACTGATGCTAAAAGACTTCTGAAGTCATTAATTTGTAATAAAAATAAATTTAAATGTTGGTGATTTACATTTCTCTTTTTAAAATGATTGTTATATTTATTTCTTCCCTAGATCTTCCTCAGAACTGTGATCCTAACATTCCCCTAGTTGCTCAGGAATTAATGAAAAAGATGATACGTCAATTTGCGATTGAGTACATTTCAAAAAGTGGTAAAACTCAAGAGAATAGAAATGGTTCAATTGGACCAAGTATAGTATGTAAAAGTATCCAAATGAATCAAGCAGAAAACTCCCTTCAGGAAGAACAGGAAGGCCCCTTAGACCTCACTGTGAATCGAATGCAAGAACAAAATACTCAGCAAGGTAAGATTTTTTGTGTGCATGTAATATATAATTTGATGTTTTATATCATTAAATGTATATTTATAACTTTTATATTCATAGGGAAATTTATTTTGGATGTAATATGACTTTTAATTTGCTTATGTAATATGTACTGGAGAGAAGTACCTATTTGCAGCTTCTGTGTTTGCATCTTTGTGTATAAAAGAGAAAATCTGAGTTACTTTCAACTCTGTTTGCAATAAAAAAGTGTATCCTAATAAACAGCTTAAAAATAAAGCATATAAATAAATAAAGGATATAAATAAAGAGATGTTTATAAGAAATAATTATTTTTGTAGTGGACAGCTGAAAACAGTAAGCACTTGCTTGTTCAGTTTTTTTTTGTATTTAAGTGAGGGGAAAAAAAATAGATGATTTATCTTCCAGTTGTTTATAATGTAAACTGGGAACAGAGGAAATGGAATATCTGTGACAAATATAATGTTATCATGTAACTAACTATATGGAGAAACATTTGTCATAAGGAGCCTGAATGATGATGACCATGTTGGACTTACAGAGCTTAATTAAAAGAGAACCATTACTTCACAGAGGAAAGGCAAGAGGAAGAGCCTTTTAAGTGTGTGTGAAGGACATAGATGTTTATCAGAACAAAGGACAATTTAGGTAGCTTTTGTTAATATGGGCTAGGAATAGTATTGTCAGTCTTTGAAGCCATAAGAAAAAAAGTCAGCATTAAATTTGAATCCAGAAGGCAGTGATGTTAGTTAGGGGCTCTTAAGAAGAATATACTAGTCAGGCCAGGTGCGGTGGCTCATGCCTCTAATCCCAGTACTTTGGGAGGCCAGGGCGGTTGGATCACCTGAGGTCGGGAGTTCAAGACCAGCCTGACCAACATGGAGAAACCCCATCTCTAATAAAAATACAAAATTAGCAAGCATTGTGGCACTTGCCTGTAATACCAGCTACTCGGGAGGCTGAGGCGGGAGAATTGTTTGAATCCGGGAGGCAGAGGTTGCAGTGAGCCAAGATCGCACCATTGCACTCCAACCTGGGCAACAAGAGTGAAACTCTGTCTCTTAAAAAAAAAAAAAAAAAAAAGACAGAGTATACTAGCTAGTGTTTGAAGATACAGTCTTTTCAGTGTGTAAATCAGATTAAAATTTAGAGGGGCTGGAATATGGGAATAATTTTTCCTTTTTAGTTCCCCAACACTAGGTTGCAAGTATTTATGTGACAATATCTGACAAATTTTAAGATAATAGATTATAAGACAGAGAAAGAAATGTCAAAGATAACTATGATACCACATGGATGTCCAACCTTTTGGCTTCCCTGGGTTACATTGGAAGTAGAAGAATTGTGTTGGGTCACACATAAAATACACTAACACTAACCATAGCTGATGAGCTTTAAAAAGCCGGTGGGGGGGTTCCCTGTGTTATTTTTATGATATCTGCCACCACAGATAAGTAAAAAAATCCTCGCAAAGGGTTGAATACCTGTGAAGGCTTAAGGAAAAAAGTATCAGTACATAGAATTTTAGAATTCTATGTAAATTCTATGTAAATAGAGGATTTTAGAATTGTTTTATTTGCCTTTCCATGCCTTATATTCCCTTATATCTCCTCTCCTTTTGGGGATTTCTGAAGAGACTAGAACATAGACTTTGGTATGTGACAAACTTGTGGTTGAAATCCCAGCTCTGCTACTTACTTAAGTTACTTGAACAAGTAACGTTACCTTTCAGACCTTTAATTTCTTCAATTGTAATTTGGCCATAATAATAATGGACCCATTGGAGCACTGTGAGAATTAAATATGTAGTAACAAACTCATGAAAGATACTCAAATACTAGTCTCACCGTACTCTCTACCTCCCTTTCCTTGTCACCATAGAAGAAGCCTTAGAAGTCATGTGATAATGATCTATAAATACTTGTATGACTGTTACACTAACGTAGGACTGAGTTTTCTGTGAATGGTCCAATGAGTTGAGTTAGGATCACTAGCTAGAGGGAAACAGATTTCAGGTCTAGATAAGAAAGAATATTTCTAAGGAAATTGCTAAGGAAAGGAGGACTGTTTCTCTGATTGTCTCGTCGTTGAAGGTATTGAAAAGCATCAGATGAGTGGTTAGAGTAGATGGCATTTTGGCCCGGCATGGTGGCTCACACCTGTAATTCCAGCACTTTGGGAGGCCGAGGTGGGTGGATCACGAGTTCAAGAGATTTACATCCTGGCCAACATGGTGAAACCCCGTCCCTACTAAAAATACAAAAATTAGCTGGGTGTGGTGGCACACGCCTGTAGTCCCAGCTACTCGGGAGGCTGAGGCAGGAGAATCGCTTGAACCCAGGAGGTGGAGGTGGCAGTGAGCCGAGATTGCGCTGCTCCACGCCAGCTTGGTGACAGCAAGATTCCGTCTCAAAAAAAAAAAAAAAAAAAAAAAAGGCATTTTAAAAGTAAATTTCCAGTCCTTAGATCTTTGATTCTGTGAAATTAAGTGGCAAGACAGATCCATGTATATGTACAACACAAGTCATGAAATTAAATTATTGTAATAGTCTAAACAAAGTGCAAAAATATGTGAAAATCCTGAGGTTGGAAAGAGTAGTGATAGTGGATATAAATCTATACAAGTCTTCTTGATAATTTTAAGTTTTTGGATGACTTCTTGTCATATGTGATTCTAGTCTTCTTACTTGAGGATAGAAATAATTTAGTTTAATGTGGTTTGATGTATAGAGGGCACAGGGAAGAATGATGATAGATGAAGCTCAAGAAGTAGGTAGGGACCAAATTTTGACTTTTCTTGGGGTCATAAAAAGCTACCAGACTGAGAGTAACAAAATCAGATTTTTTATGAAACCATTCTGCCATGGTATGGATTGGTAGTTTCTTAAAATTTGTCTACATGCACACCAAACAAGGAAAAATGAAGCACATGCCCTTTGATGCATTTGTGTGTACGTATGGGTGTATGTGTATGTACCCACTAACACAGTATGTGTACTAATCTTTCTATAAGTATTTTAGGATTTAAATAAAGATGTTATAAACAATTTTTAAATGTCTTGCTAATCGCGATGACTTCACTGCCAGTATCTTATTGAATGATAATAATACTTTACAAGAGTTTCATTAGCAGTGATAGAAAGTATAAACCCATATTTCACATAGCTTCCTTAAGAATTTAACCTTTTTTTGACCTGATTTCACTGTTTTTACCTCATAGTATAGTCAATAAAGAGCTCATACTAGTGATAGCAGTGTCAGTTATGCCTTTTTTTTAATGTTGCTATTTGCTAGTGCTTACATTTTCATATTATTCTCTAAGTTTTAACAATACTTATTTAAGCCAGTTATTTATTTGATGAGTTACTTTATTTAAATTAGATGACAATAGATAATCTATCCGATAGATAATAGATAATTCAATAGATAATCTACCCATAAATGATGTAGATACATTTATGGATAGTATAAACCATAAGTTTATGAAATTCTCCATGCCAAATAGTTTTATAGGTACCTTTATATACTCTTAAAGCAACAGATAATTCCTATTTGTGCTTTCCTTTTTTTCTACTCTGTTTCAAAGAGTAGAAAAAAAAAGAAATGTTGATATAATCTTGATACCAAAACCAGACAAAGATAGCAAAAGAAAGAAATATTGCAATTTGCAAACCTAGGTACAGAAATCCTTAATAAATATCAGCAAATTGAGTAAAGTGAGGTATAAGGACTTAATAATGACTAAGGAGGCATGGATGATTAAGCATTTGAAAATTTTTCTTTATTTTCTAAATTAAAATTATATACTAATAGACACGAAAAAATTTATTCTATAAAAGCGGACATATTTATGATAAAAGCACTTATCAAACAAAGGATAATCGTGGGCACTTCCACTACCAAAAACATTATAGCCTAAAGATTTAAAATAAAAGATAACACAAAAAATGCACACTATCATCAATTTTAAACATTTGATTTAAACATTTGATGAGAGGTCTTAACTACTCTATTAGAAAATGTAGTTTTAAAGAAATTACATTTGCAATAGCTGCAACAACAGGAAAAACAGTGAAATGTCTAAGAATGAAACAGATAAACTGTATCAGTTCTTATGGAGAATATTATAAAAATACATTGAAGGAAGAAGACGACGACCAGCAAAATGAATGATTCCTTAAATGAATGTGAGAACTGATGCTTACAGATTCAGTGTCATTCCGGGCAGAATTCTGACAGGATTTATTGTTAAATGTGGCTTGCTGGTCCTAAAATTTACAAGCAAGACTTAAAGAGCCAAGAAGAACCAAGTCAAGATGGTAAATAAAGTCTGGCTAAATGTAGCAGCACTTATTAAGTGCAGTAATTAAAACAGGATGCTATTGGCCAGGATAAAAATAAGTAGGACAGATCAGTCCAAACATTAGCTCCCAAACATTAGTGGAATCTTAGTACAAGACAGAAATGTCATTATAAATCACTGGGAAGGATACCGTATTCATAAATAGTTTCAGGGCAATTGATTACCCAAAAGGAGGATAAGGGGCAGATCCCTACCTTACACCACTCATAAAAATAGTTCTAGTTGGGTTTAAAGGCTAAATGTGAAAAGCAGAACTAAAAGAGAGGAAATTATAGGATAATATCTTAATTCAAAATAGGGAAGAAGTTCTTAAAATGCAAAAATCCATACAACAATTTTGTATATTTGACTATATTCAAATCTAAAACTTAAGTATAAAGTCACTGAAGAAAGTGAAATGTCAAGCCTCATCTGTAACTGATGTATCTAGCAACTGATATATCTAGCAAGCATTCAGCTAACAGAACTACAACCAGTTAGACAGACAACTGATGAGAAAAATAGACAAAGTCTCAGAAGATGATATTGGAATAGGCAAATAAGCAAAGAAAAAGATACTTATAAGAATATGTTGCCTAGCCTCCTTCCCTATATAGGATTCTTTTATTCTGTATTATAAGAGATGGTAATTCAGCCTCTGAGTGAATAAGTATTTACCAAAAATCTTTGACAGCTCTAATATTTAAGCTCATATCTATAAAGAATGTACTCATTGTTTTATATTTTTTCGTCTGCAATAGCATTTTACTTTACTGTAAATACTTGTGAAAATTATTACGTCTCCAAGACTTCTCTTTTCCATGATAACCTTTAGGGTTTTCTTCCATTTTGTTTTGTTTTTCTTTCTGCAACAATATGAGAAACTCTAGTCCTTTGACATAGTAATGCTGTAAATGTTTGTTGAAACTGTTATGTTTCTTCAAATGTCTGTTTACTATACAAATCTTTTCAGCTTCCTTAATTGTACTTCATAAGTCAGTTTCCATCTTCCTCATTGTCTTTGCCTTCTCTTTCACAAACTCTACACTCACTTAAAATATGGTTACCCTCAAGATAACATGCCTATTTTCCTCTCCATTTTACTTTCTATCCAGGCGTGTCAAATATTTGAGGATATTTCTTTGTGCATTTTAAATTATTTAGATTTGTATAAATACTCTGAGCCTCAAAAACTGGTAGAAAAGTAAGGCATGCATTGCCCATACCCAGGATTCTTTTTCGTCCTAGTACATTAAGAAACAGATATAAATAACATTAGTGTGTCAAGTATGTGTTTTTTAAATATCGGTTTTTAATCTGGGGCCAGAGTAAAAACTCGTAAATTCCAATGTACAAGAAGAAAATTGCAACTTAGAGACCTTTATCATTACTGTTACAACTATGAAGCATAGGCATTCCTATACAGAACAAGATCAGATTTGGCAGAGATGGAACGGCAATACTTCATTAACTTTGTTAATGCAGTTTTCTACCATAAGAGATCCAATGAGTATTCTGGTAGAATTTTCATCATAGTAAACCTCTCAACTCATTGTAATTGTTTGCATGTTTATCTGCCTTTGGGAGCAGGAAACTTGTCTTTTTTCACTTTTATGTCTCCACTGCTTGGTATGGTACGCAGTATATTGGATTTATTTATTAAATTAAAAATCTTCACCGTCCTCAAATGCCACTGATAACTAAAATGAGAATTGAGACTTGACTATTGCATTTAGGATGTTTCTGCAGTGAAATTTTCTATTTTAAACATTTTAGTTAGAAAATATTCTGAAATATACATTTTAATACTTTTTAAAATGCCGTGTGGAACATTGTGTCATAATGGACATAAACTATTGCACTACCATGTAATGATTTGAAATTTTAGGATTTTTTATTAT
>NW_016805238.1:500296-507898 GCF_001698545.2 Rhinopithecus bieti | reverse complement strand
TTATACTTTAAGTTCTAGGGTACATGTGCACAACGTCTCTTAATTAGCCAAGATAAGTTTTTTTAATTACTTCAAAATGTTATCAGTAGGGTAAACTTCGGAATCCACAACTTCTAGTTTAAATTTCCTTTCAACAAATTATGTATAGGACTAATACTAAGTAGGCTTCAAGTGATTATTTGAGAGACTATATTGAATAAAATATATGAATTTCAGCCGCATATTTAGCTGTCGTTAAGTATCCTTTGTTGCTGCTGCCACCACCACTGTTCTGCTTTCTTGGCCGTGATTAAGGTAGGTGTTACTATGTGTAAGAGAGTCACGTATAGTTTTATGATGTTATGTATGCTTAATTATGTGGTTTATAAATTAAGTTTTGTAATTCTGTTTGGAAATCACTAAACAGTTTTTAAAGTTCAGTTCAAAAAAATTTCTGTGTCCACTAATGAAATTGTCTATCTTTTTCTATGCCGAGCTTTTGTTTTCTGTGGCTAAAACGTGGAAGAAAATGTTATATTCCATGCTTGGGAAGATGCCATGTTTTAGTCTACCTGAAAAATAAAACATATGTCTAGATGGTCCTGTGTCCCTTCTAATCTAACCTTCTCTGACTGCAGGGATAGAAGAAACAGGTGATATTTTAAAATTCCAGATCTAGGCCTATGCTCTCCTGCTGAAAACGCTTTAATGGCTTCATATTGCCCTTTAGATAAGGTTTAAAATCCTAAACTCCAGGAACCAGCCCCTGCCCACCTATCCAACCACATCTTATGTCTCTGTTTCTTTAGTCTTTATATTGGCTTCTCATTTTCTTAAATATGTCATACACTCTCAGAACCTCAGAACACTGACAGAAAAGCTACCTTCTACCCCAACCAATTGTTTTTATAAATACATATTACTTATTTTTTTCCAGGTCTCCTTTTAAACATTACTTTCTTAGGAAAACCTCCTCCACACCTCCCATATTGGATGTACACAGACACACACATTGATATTTTTATTCTTACTCGCATTTAGTTTGGGGTTCTTACTGTATTTTTATATAATATCCTATATTGTTTTGTAGCATTTGTTACCCTTGTAATTATTTGTTTCAACCATCTTATCTGCTGTCTATTTGTCTTGTTATGCTTTTTTTTCCTCCTTATTTTCTTTTGGATTGGGTTTCCTCACTTTTCTTTGCTTATTTTGAAGTTATATACTCTACTGCTATTCTGTTTGTAATTACCTTAGAATGTTTTAAAGGTATACTTAATATAAGAAATTTAGAGTCACCTGCCCTGACACTTAACAGCTATCTTCAGTGCTGTGTTTCCCTTCTTGTGACATCACAACTTAAACACAACCATTTGTTTTATGTCATCAATTTTTATTGAGAATTACATATATAGTTTTCATCTCTTTTGCTTATCATTTCTTCTTACATTTCACATGTTCTTCTGGGATCAGACATTCCTTAAATAAGGGCTTATTGGTAGTAAACTCTCAGGGTTTTTTGTGTTTTTATTTCATTTTCTTTTTCACTTTTGTTCTTAAAAGATGTTTTCTCTAGGTACATAATTATCGTTTGCTACGATTGTTGTGGCTGCCAACTAATAGTCTTTTCCTTATAGGTAACTTTACACACTCTACTTTTGGGCTGTCTTTTGCTCTTTCTCTCCCTGTTTTGTTTATGGTATTCTTCAGGTTGTCTTGGATATGTTTGGAAGTGGATTTCTTTTTTTTTTTTTCTTTATATAAGCCACAGAATATATTTAATTCAGATTAGACATGAAACTAGAATAATGTTCTGTCCTTACCAAGTAGCAATTAAATTACATTGTTTTTTTTAAAAAAAGAACAGTACATTTCTGTCTACATTCCGGCAATCCAACAAGGCAGCACAGGTCACATGCAGTTTGATGAGATGACAGGGGAAGCAGATTTCTTTTCTTTATTCTACTTAGGAGTTATATGTTTCCTAAAACTAAGGAGAAATCTCTCATCAATTGTGGACATTTTTCAGCCATTATCTGTTCAAATGTATTTTTACTCTCACTTTTATTTCCTGTCAAAATCCATTGAGACATATTTTGGATCTTCTTATTTTATCCTCCCCATCTCTTCCTTTTCATATTTCCCATCTCTTTGTTTCTGTGTAATATAATGATTAGTTTATTCAGATATGTTTCCCAAGTTACTAATTCTCTTTCAAGCTGTTTTAATCATGATTTAACCTATGTCTTGAGTTTCTAATTTGTCATTATACTTTTCATTTCCAGAAGTTAATTGTTACTTTTTCCAAATGTGCCTGTCAGCATGCCCATAATTTTACAAAAGAATCACTAAGCAAGATATCAAAAGTGACTGGGAGGGTTATTTTAGACAAGATGGTTCAGGAAGACCTCCATGAAGAATTGAGTTTGAGCTGAGACTTGAATAATGAGAGGAAGTCCTCCATATGAAGATCTAAGGTCTGGGCACTTAAGTCAGAAGAAATATCAAATATAAATACAAAATACCAAAACTCAGGGCAGGAATGTATCAGATATGTTTGAGGAACTGTATGAAGATTGTCTCAGTCAGTGAAAACCAAGAGATTGTTCAAAGCTTTTTTAATAAGGTGAGATTATAGAATGTCAAGACATAAAATTGTTACGGTGTATATAAGCTGAATTTTCTTTTTTCTGTTTTGTAAAGAATGTCATTTTTTAAAAGTGCACTTTTAAATTCAGAAGTTCCATAAATGCTACTATCTAAAATGTCAGTTGACTAACTTAATTAGGTATATAAAGAAAAAAGAAAAGAAAAAAGAAATTAATGTCCTCTGTTGCCATTCAATTTTTTACAAAATTTGTTATATGGGTTAAGTATTCCTTATCTGAAATGCTTGGGACCATGGATTTTATCTTATTTTGGAATATTTGCATATACATAATAAGATATCTTGTGGATGGGGCCCAAGTCTAAACAGAAAATTCATTTGTTTCATATACACCTTATACAAACAGTCTGAAAGTAATTTTATATAATATTTTAAATAATATTGTGCATGAAACAGTTTGTGTTAAGTACTCGTATGATATAAAGTTGATCACCAACCCCATGGGTTTCCAAGTGTCAATTCTCAGTTTTTTTCTTTTCCCTTGTAATTTCTCCAAGTATTCTCTCCCCAAAGAGATAACTTTCCTAAACTTTATAACCTTGAAGTTATCAGTATGCCAAAATTCAATAACCTTGAAGTTATCAATATGCCAACTTATGTCCAGTTGTAATAAAGATGATATTTTGTATTTAATCTTCCTCTTGGTTTTCTGTTACATTAAGGACAAAATTTACATTTCTTTTAATGACTTACTAGGTTCTGCCAAGATTTTGTTCCTGCCTACCTCTCCGGACTTGTTCCGTTTCCTTCTCTTCTTGGCCTAGGTCAAGTCACACTGTCTACGTCTGACACTTGCCAAGCCCACTCTGCTTCAGAGTTTTTCCTTCATCATTGCTGATCCTTTTGCCTGGGTTACTCTGCCTTCAGATATTCTTGTTTTTGTGACTTGCCCCTGTTCATCATTTCTATCTTAGCTAGAGCATCACCTTAACAATAAGAAAATGATAAATTCCAAATTCCAAAATGTAAACAAAAGAAACTTTTGCATGACACAGAAGAAATCACTATTAGAAAAATCAAAAGACAGTGGCAGTCTGTGAAAAAATATTTGCACCTTATAAAATAAAAAACGAATGATTCTAATCTATTAAGAGTTTCAAAAAATTGAAATGTAAAATATCAACAACCTGATAGAAAAATGAGCATAATTGTACTGTCAGTTCATAGAAGAAATTTTAAAAGCCCTTAAACATAGGAAAATACTCGCAACCATACTCAGTGTGATTCACAGCTGTCACACTGATAAGAATTCAAGTTTAGCTATATACCCTGTTTGTCAAAGCTGTTAAGCAACAGACATTTTCATGCGTTACTGTGGAAATACAAGCTGGTACAGTCCTTATGGAGGAATTGACAGTATCTGTTACATTTTATAAGTGTTTGTCCTCTGACCTAGCAATCCCATTTCAGGAAATCAAGCCTTTAATTACACCTGCACAAATATGGAATGATATGCATTCAAGGTGATTCACTGGGACATTATTTGTAAGAGCAGGACATTGGAAATAATCCAAATATCCATCAGTAGTGTCTTGGTCAGTTAAATTATTTATATCCACACAATGGAAGGCAAACATCAAAAAAAAAAAAAGTGAGAATGATCTCTTGATAGTGAATTTCCAGGTTTTCTTGTTAGGTAATAAAAAGCAAGATGCAGAAATACATATATTACATGCTCTCTTTTGTGTAGAAAAGCAGGGAAGATAGACCAAAAACTAATGACAATGAACATGGTTACCAAGAAGAGGATGAAGTAAATGAGGCAGATGAGACGGGAATGGAAGTGCTCTCAACAGACCTTGTTATTTAGTTTTATGTAAATATTCTGTATATTCCAAAGGATAAAAATTTTTTTAAAGTAAAGCAATCCCAAAAACTTGAAGTGGAATGTAACAGATAAACCTGGCTGGGTCAAATTAGTAACATAATGTTAGTAACATAACATTGAGAAAAGAATTATATCAAGTGATTTTACCCAGCATTTTGACTATACATTCTTAGTGAAATCCATTCCAAGGGCAATAGAATATATTCTAAGGGCAAAAAAAATACTTTAAAGTATGCTTAAACCTTTTTTTAGTAATACTAGTAATAATATTGTCATTACTTTTTGAGTCGGTAGAACAAATCAAATATGTAATCATGTGAACATCATTAGGAAGCCAATATTTTCAGTGTAAGATAAAAAACAAGCAACATCAAGTAAAAAACCTTATATTGCATGTGGATTGGAAACGCAGTGCAGACCATGAATTATTTTCGAAAATATACATTTCCTCATCTGACCACTGAAATAACCTAAAAGCAATGAAAACTCAGTGGCATTGAACCTAAACCTGGAGTGTGGTCTCTAAGCATTATTTCTCTTTAACAGAAGAAGACCTCTTTGAACTTCAGGTTTGGACTAGGAAAAGTACAAGATGAGCCTGGAACATCTTGTGCCAGCAGGAAAGGAAGCCCAAAGATGAATTTGTTAAAAGAGTACAGGAGTCAATGTTAAAGGTTCCCAGGTGGTCAAACATGAAAATATTTTATTATCAGTAGAAGAACAATTTCAGTGGAATGAAAAATATTGAATGTTTTAAAATGTACTCATTTAAGAGAACCAGAAACTGAAAGTGTCCCCCAGAGTTAGTAGTCTCTATTGGAGGTACACACCACACCAATTCTTTACTGTGAAAATTAGCAATTAAAGGAAAGTGTTAAGCATTTATCTTACTTTTTCTATACAAATTGTGTTTCAGGACAACCAAATCATTTAAAGAAAATTCTTGAAGAATGTTGGCTAATAAATATGGAAGGCATAATAGACTTAAAATATTACTATTTTTCCACCCCAATAAGATAATTGACTCAAACAACAGCATCAGAAGATAAAGGCTAATGTACATTAATACAGCCACTATTGAGAACAGTTTAGAGGTTACTCAAACAAACAAAAATAGGGCCACCATATGATCCAGCAATCCCATTGCTAGGTATATACCCTTAAAGAAAAGGAAATCAGTATATCAGAGATATCTGAACTCCGCTATTTATTGCAGTATTATTCGCAATAGCCAAGATTTAGAAAAAAATAAGTCTCCATCAACAGACAAATGGATAAAGAAAATGTGGTACATAAACACAATGGAGTGCTATTCAGCCATGAAAAAGAATGAGATGCTTTCGTTTGCAACAAGGTGGATGGAACTAGAGGTCATTATGTTAAGCGAAATAAATCAGGCACAGAAGGACAAACTTTTCATGTTCTTACCTACTTGTGGAAGCTAAAAATTAAAGCAATTGAACTCATGGAGATAGTAGAAAGATGGTTACCAGAGGCTGAGAAGGATAGTGGTGGGGTGGGGTAAGGAGGAAGTGGGGATAGTTAATGGGTACAACAAAATAGAATTAATAAGATCTAGTATTTGATAGCACAACAGGATATGACTGTTATAGTCAATAACAGTTTAATTGTACATTTTAAAATAACAGCATAATTATATTGTTTGCAACACAAAGGATAAATGCTTGAAGTGATGGATGCCCCATCTACCCTGATGTGGTCGTTACACAATTATATGCGTGTGTCAAAATGTCTCATGTACCCCATACTCAGTAAGTAACCACAAGAATTAAAATTTACAAAAGAAACAGGCCAGGCATGGTGGCTCATACCTGTAATCCCATAACTTTGGAAGGCTAAGGCGGGTGGATCACCTGAGGTCAGGAGTTCGAGACCAGCCTGGCTAACATGGTGAAACCCTGCCTCTACTAAATACCAAAAAATTAGCTGGGCATGGTGGCGCGTGCCTGTAATCCGAGCTACTTGGGAGGCTGAGACAGGAGAATCTCTTGAACCTGGGAGGCGGAGGTTGCAGTGAGCCGAGATGACGCCATTGCATTCCAGCCTGGGCAACAAGAGTGAAACTCCATCTCGAAAAAGAAAAAGAAACACAATGATACATTGTTTCACATCCACTAGGGATGGCTAGAATCTAAAAGATGTGATAAGTGTTGGCAAAGATGCAGAGATTTGGACCCTTGATACATTGCCGGTGAGAATATAAAATGATGCAACCCCTTTGGAAACAGTCTGAAGTTCCTCAGAAGGTTGCGCATCCAGTTACATAACCCAACAGTTCGATTCCTAGGAGGCTGGAAAGGGCTATGGGGAAGGGGATGGAGAGAGGTTGATCAACAGGTACAAAGTTAGGTAGGAGGAATACTTCTTGTGTTCTGTTGTACAATAGGGTGACTATAGTTAATGATAGCATATTTCAAAACAGCTAAAAGAATATTTTGAATCTTGTCACCACAAAAACAAGTGTTTGAAGTGAATATACTAATTACACTGATTACTGTACAATGTGTACATGTATACATGTATGGAAACATCACATTGGACCCCATAAATAGGTACAATTATGTGTCAATTCAAACCAATAAAACATATATATATATATATGAGAAGATAAAAAGTATAGAGGAAAGATCATTTTGAGAACTTTACAACAGAGGGGTCAGACTGTCACCATCAGAACACACTGATCACTTGAGCATCATTGAAAATAGGCTTTATGTGCCTCTTGATATGTCACTTCACCTGTGAAGTATTCTTACCAAAAATGTTGAATTCTGAGACCGCTGGTTCTTAAACATAGTCAGGAAGTCCTAAGAATCCCTGAAACCCTTTCAGGAGATATACCAGGTTAAAATTGATAAGATGTTGTCTGTTCTTTTTACTCTGATTCTCTCACAAGTGTGTATAGTAAAGTCGCCCAGAAGCTACATGATGTGTGATACCTCACCACAGTCAATGCAGAAGCAGACGTGAGAATTCAGCTGTTTTCTATTAAGCTAGACAATAAAGAGACCTACAAAACTTTTAAAATATAATTCTTTTACTCATTTTGAAGACGTTTTCATAAATGTTTTATGAATGTTAACATTTTAGCGTTGTTATCAAATAT
>NW_016805238.1:485158-500107 GCF_001698545.2 Rhinopithecus bieti | reverse complement strand
ATGAATGTTAACATTTTTAGCGTTGTTATCAAATATAAATACTTTTAAAATCTTTTTATTTAATTTCTGTTATGGTAAATATCAGTAGATATAGCCCACATAAACAAAAGGTCTCTAAGGTCTGCAATAATTTTTAAGAGTAAAAAGGAATTATGAAATCCAAACGTTTGAGAGTTACTTGCTTTATTGGCAATTCCAAGTTTATCAGAATTATTATACAAGGAAATTTTTAAAAGCAAAGTAAATGATACCACAAGAAAACAGTGCAGATGGTCATCAACTTAAGATGGTTCAACTTACAGTTTTTCAACTTTATAATGGGTTTATTGGGATATACATTCATTTTTGACTTACTGTATTTATTTATTTACAGTGGGTTTATCAAGACATAGCCCCATCGTAAATTGGAGAAAGTGCTGCCCTAAATTGGAGACCATGGCCAGGCATAGTGGTTCACGCCTGTAATCCCAGCACTTTGGGATGCTGAGGCAGGTAGATCACTTGAGGTCAGGCATTCAAAACCAGCCTAGCCAAAATGGTGAAACCCCATCTCTACTAAAAATACAAAAATTAGCCAGGCATGGTGGTGCATGCCTGTGATCCCAGCTACTCGGGAGGCCAAGGCTGAAGAATCACTTGAACCCAGGAGGCAGAGGTTGCAGTGAGCCAAGATATGTCACTGCACTCCAGCCTGGGCAGCAAAGCAAGACTCCATCTCAAAAATAAATAACCTAAGAATCAAATGTATCACACTAAGAAGCAAATGTAACACAGACACATTATTTGATTCTAATTGAACATACCAACTGTAAAAACACATTTTGGACTCAAGAAATTTCAGTGCAAATTAGGCATTAGAGGATAACTTTACCTATTGTAGAAAAACTAGAAAACAAATAAGAAAATGAAGAAAATAAAAATTATCCTGTATTCTTCCACCCAGAGCTATCTGTAGGTGCTCCTGTGTTCAGTCCTTCCAAACCGTTTTCTGAAGAATACGTGTGCACAAAACACACTCGCAGTGCTCAGCCCCACTGACCTACTACATGAGATATAGATCCTCTGTAAACTGCATAATTTACACTTTTGACATCCTTATGTTGCTAAGTATTTTTCTGCAGAATCATTTTAATACTTAAATTGATTTACTTAGTTCAGTAGTATGCAAGGATCACATATTAATTGTGTGTCATATATAAACAAATATTCTTGAGCTAAGGTTTTAAACTCAATCTCAATCTTAATTTTTACTTCAGAACAAATTCCTAGAAGTGAAATTGCTGGATCTGAAATAATGCACAATGCTGTTGAAAGTCAAGATAGTAGGGGTAAGGGCGAGGTAGTGACTACAAGAAGATACTGAGGTGGGGGGGCGTCAGGGTTGACACTGCTAAGTAGGTGTAGTTTTTATATGGGAAGGTTGAGTTCATGAAAATTCATTAAGCTGTATAGTTAGATTGTACTTTTATGTAAAACATTTATAAAAGGTTTTTTAAAAGGAATCATTTTTGGAGGAGCATGACAAGGAGTCTCAAATATATGGTTTAAAAAAATCAAGTCTTCCACTGTGACATTGTTGCAATAAGTATGCAAACCATGCTTTAAATAATATATTCGGCTAAAACTTTTTACAGAGTAAGGTAATGTAATATAGGGGGTAAAAGAGAACATGTTCTTTAAAATGTTTTCATAGGTAGTGACTTGAAGCCTTTTGAAGCCATGATTTAATTCAGTACTTGCAGGAATAACTGAAGAAAGAAAAAGGAATTACAATAAACGTCTAAAATGGCATTTGGTGGAAATGTTGAAGCCTTATTTTAATTTCACCTGTAGTATTTTGCTAAATTTGCTATTATAATGTTGGCATCTTAAATTCACTATAAGCACTTTACTCTGATTTATATCATCTCTTATAATGAATAGATTAATGAATTCTGTAGTATTTCAGCAGTATATGTACAAAATAAAACACAACGGGAAGAAGATAACCTTCCAGTTAAAAAAACTATTTGAGCCCGGGCATGATGGTTCATGCCTGTAATCCCAGGCTTTCAACAGCATTGTGCATTATTTCAGATCCAGCAATTTCACTTCTAGAAATTTGCGACGCCAAGGCGGGCAGATCAGTTGGCACTCAGGAGTTCGAGATCAGCCTGGCCAACATGGTGAAACCCCATCTCTACTAAAAATGCAAAAATTAGCTAGGTGTGCTGGCGGGCGCCTGTAATCCCAGCTACTTGGGAGGCTGAGGTAGGAGAATCACTTGAACCTGGAAGGTGGAGGTTGCAGTGAGCCAAGATTGTGCCACTGCACTCCAGCCTGGGCAACCAAGTGAGATTCCGTCTACAAAAAAAAAATTACTATTTGAATTGCAGAGGTAGGCAATTGAAGGAAAAACCAATCCTAAGGCTGGAGTAATGTGCTACTCTTGTGTTATTTCTCCCATGACTGAAACCCCATAGTTAAGCAGTAACAATCAAAACAATTTTATTTGCAGTGAACGTAAGACTTCAAATTTTTAAAATTGAAATTTGGATAAACCCAGGGAATGCTTTTACACTTTGTTGATTTTTTGCTAATTAAGTTTACGGATTTTTTTTTATTATGGAAAATTGGGAAAGGCAGAAAAGTATGAATGTATGTATGTAGGCGCATACATACCTAGGCATGTGCATGCACACAATCACATATTTTAACTGCTCAACGCTTTATCAACCAAAGATCACCATTGTTCCCATTTTTGTATATTTACTTCCACAGTTTATGCTATATTGTATTTGATTTGGGGGTTCTTGTTTTACATGCAAAACATGTTTACATCATCTGTATATCAAACTTTATATATCTTTTTAAAATGTTATAGTAGCATTTGCATTTACATGTTTACATCATCTGTATACCAGATTTTTATATCATACCTTTTAAAAACGTTACAGTAGCATTTGCAGTTTTTTCATGCTTTATTAATGGCCTTAATGACAGTGTTAAATTTAATTCTCAAGCAAGTGAAGGAACCATAATTTATGTAACCATTTTTTAAATATTTAGGGTTTTTTAAAAATTGTACAATCTATGGTATATCTTTGTATATAAAACCTTTTTTATGTTAAATATTATTTTCTTAAGCTAGATACCTAGAAGAGTGTAAACATTTTTAAGATTTTTGATGACATATGGCTACATTGTTTTTTGTTTTTGTGTTTTTTAAGAGACAGGAGTCTTGCTATGTTGCCAGGCTGGACTTAAACTCTGGGCCCAGTTCTTCCATCTCACCCTCTCAAGTAGTTGACTTCTCTTTCATTTTCGGTTTTATCATCATTAAAACTTGCACATTAATAAATCTATTTATGCCATCCGGTTGTTGTGAGAACTGGATGAGTTAAGATATGTAATGTTTGTAGCAAATGCTTCACACACTTTCAGTACACTATAGAAAAATACAGTTTTAAACACATTAGGTTTAATGTAAGTTACTAATATTTTCTAGCAATCAGTTGAATATAATTGACAACACCGTAAGAATATCCTAGAGAGGAGGATAGCAAAAGGCCAGATAAGAGATGAAACAGAATGATTTCCTTGGAGGGGTGGAAAACAGTTCTGTTTTATGAAGGTTCCAGTTGTCCTTTTTGAATAGATCCTTTATCAGAAGTTTGCATGACAATACAGGAAAGAAAACAATTTATGAAAATTGAAATCTGAATTTTAACTAAAATTAACCCAATAAAGTGAGTATTCAAGAAATTGCCCAATTTGGCCATGACTTCAATTTTGAAACATCAGTTTATTTTAAATTTAATTCTGGTAGTGTTACATAGACAATTACCTGACCTTGTTCAAAGATTGGATTGGCTTATCTTTAATTCTGTACATTTTACAATAGTGTTTGATCGGAAATAACTAAATTATAATGTTAAATGCCCCATCTCCAACCAGTAAATGAAAACAATTTTGTATTTATTATTAAATGTTAGTAAAAAGTTTGAATATACAGAAAAATACAATGTAATAATCATGTACTTGTTAACCAGAATTAATAAATGTGTTATTTGGTCATATTTACCTCTGATTTGTCTTCTCTTAAAGACCTGAAGTATTTCTAGAAATACAGTTAAGATCCTTTTAGATCTTTTTGTTTACCCTTGGAAGCAACCAGTGATACTACCTATTTACAAAATAGTTTTGTGTGCTTTAAATATTCACATAAATGGCTTAATAAATACACTATCTTGTTCACTTTAATCCTGAAGTTTACTTATTCACCAAAAATTAAAAATCACCGGCAATACTAAGTGTTATCAAGGATGTGGGACAGAAATTTGGTAATATCTATTGTTCAGCACTTCTGAGAGTTTATCTTAGAGAAATTATTGTACATGAAGACAAAAAATTTATAAGGATGTTCATTTCAGCATTGTTTTAACAGTGAAAACTAAAACAACCTGAATACCAACAGTAAATAAATGGGGAATAAATTACAATGTAATAAGATAAACTGCAGAAAATATACTAGTAAAGTTGAATTAATTACCTCCCCCCACTTACTTAGTCTATATTATCCTGTCATAGCATTCTAAGTGCTTAGTTTTATCTACATTATTTACTACAAAATGGTGAGAGAGGATTCCAAGAGTTTATTTTAAATGGATTTTTATCATGTATTTTGGGTTAATTTTAGTACTTTGGAATGATGTACACACAAAATCTAGTTATATCTCCATTGTGAAGGAGTGATGTAATCACCATTCAGATAGATGTAATTATCAGGAGCAAGAAAATATCCTTCCCCCACCCCCGCCATTCCTGGACTTTCTCTATCCTTCCCAAGCTGTCTCTCTCGTTGTTTTTGTTTTTCTAATTCAGACAATCCTCGGAGTAACTTCTTTTGACTTTTCCAGCCCTTGAACTACAGGCTTTATGAAGAAAAGGGAATCATGCTATGAGCAAAATAGTATAGATGGTTAATACTGCTAACAAAAAGTGAGATTTTCTATAGATAACTAAAACTGATCTAAAATTCTTAATGGTATTAGAACTATTACATATTTATGTATTTTGTGTTTACTATGTAAACATTAATTGATTAAAGAATTTTAATGCAATGTGACAAATATGATGGAGTACATTTTTCATTTTCACTAGATAGTATAATGCATTACTTTCTTTATCAAATCCTTTTAGAATAAAACTTTTAACATAGCCTAGATGTGGAGAAAGGGCTATGAAGAAGAGAGAAAAGCATTTCTCAATAGGGTCATTGTTTAGACTTCCTAAAGAGAAAGAATCAGAAGTATAAGCCTATTTGCGTAGGTTTCTGAAAGATGGAGTAGAGCTTCTGTGTAGCTCATCCAGATTAAAATGTGCTATAGTTAGTACTTTATGTGTGAGTAGTCCAAAAAAGAAAAGAAACCTTTATTGCCCTAGGTAGAGAGCTGCCGCCTAGTTTTTATAGTATCTGTAAAGGAGACAAAGGGGTTTCCTGTACCTCCTTTCATAATTTATATTTTATGGAATAATTTTAAATGGAGCATATCGAGTCTAACAGCTTAGAATCGGGGAAATTTCATTACTTCATTCTGAGACAAAAGAGTAACAGACTTAGGGGAGTGTGTTTTATATGCCATAAACTGTACATAAAATGAGCAAAATCAAAATCTGTGAATAAAGTTATAAACTTGAATATGGGTTTGGCAGTTATCCTTATAAGTTCTTAAAGTAGTAAAATTTTAATTGCTAAAAAGAAATGAGATGATAGAACAGAGAAAACAGTTCTTTCTCCTTTTAGTAGGTTTTAGCACTCTACCAATGTTTAGTAACACAAATGAATAAGTCAAGATCCTGGACCTTGAGGAATTCAATCTCATGGGGAAAAAAGATGTATAAATCAATAATTACACGATAGTGTCATACGTTTTATAGGATGCTGTCCATGCAGGAAGACAAAATAAGCATCTTCTGCCTGGGCGGGGGATCTGGGTCTTCAAGGATAAGTAGAAGTTTGATGAGTAGAAGTTTGACAAGTCGAATAGGCAGAGGGAACAGTGTACTGCAATTTGAGAGGCATACCACTGCGTAGCACGTTTGAGGGAATACAAGTAGTTAGATACATGAGCCATGTGAGGTTTGAGATGAATGGAGACTAAGTTTAAAATTAAGCTGGATGGGTAAACTGGGGCAAGAAACTGTCTTTAATAATTTTTCAAGATAGTCTGTGCAGGTACTTTGCTTCTT
The DNA here is from genome assembly GCF_001698545.2 of Rhinopithecus bieti. NCBI lineage: Eukaryota > Metazoa > Chordata > Mammalia > Primates > Cercopithecidae > Rhinopithecus > Rhinopithecus bieti. The sequence continues at coordinate 493,876 of NW_016805238.1, read as the reverse complement.
CAGTCTGTCCCTTTTACCCTTCTAATCTATGGGCTCTAACCTCTGGCCACACTGAATTTTTCCAGTTCTTTGAAATTCTATTCAGCAAACATTTATCGAATACATATTGTATGCCAGGCACTATTGTAAGCTGCAGGGATATATTGATAAATAAAATATGCGTGGTCTGTGCCTTCACATAGCTTACAGTCTGTGGCTAGCACTGGTAGGTATATGAACAACTAGCATTACATTACAACCTGCTAAATAATATAAGTAAGTGTTACTGGTATAGTAACCTATAATGATGATCAACCAACTCTATGTTGTGTACTGAGTGAGGCTGATGAGTTAGATTTGGTGAGAATTAGGAGGGGTTGGTGGGGTGGGAGGGCAGGGGGCAGGAGTAGAGGAGTACGAATCTTCTAGGCAGAGGAAACCAACTCCAAGTGTGAAAGCCCAGAGACAAGAAACAGCATAGCACTTTCCCAGCAGGTTGCCGTGCTCCACCTTTAGCTCCTTGCAGTCCATTCTCCCATAGCAGATTGATCTTTTAAAAACCTAAATTGAAATCTTGTCGGTCTTCCACCCAGAATCCTCCAGTGGCTTCCTGTCTCTGTCAGAATGAAATGCAATGTTCCTGCCATGGCCCAATGGCACTGTGTAACCTCTTCCTGCAACATTTCTGATCTCAGCTCACTCTTGGTCTGGCTTACTTCATTTCAGATACCCTGGCCTATGCTATTCCTCTGACATTCCAGACATGGTTCCATATCATAGCCTCTATACAGACTGTTCTTTCAGAAACGTTCTCCCATGTATCTGCTTAGTTGGTGACCCTCACCTTATTCAGGGCCCTGTTCAAATCAAAGAAACCCGCACTGATAACACTGCATAAAACAGCAGCGCTCTCAGCCCCACCCTCATTACTCTATCAGCTTACTGTGTGTTATTCTCCAGAGTGGCACTATCATAATTGCTGGTGGTAGTGGTGCTGGTTGTGGGGGTGTATGAATTATCTCATTAGATCCTAAGCACTGTGACAATGACTGTGACTATGACAGTAGGTATGTGGTGTGACTTTTTTTTTTTTTTTTTGATGCTCTTCTAGTGCCTAAAATAGTGCTTTGCACATAGTGAGCACTCAATGAATTATTGTCATAGTCTATATAGCAGGCTATAGATGGGATATTTTGTTTTATTTTTCATCTTTGTATCTGCCCAGGAACATACATATTTCATGGATTGATTATGGTTACAGTAAAACCCAGTTGAATTTTTTAAGCCCAGTTGAACTAATATATCTTTAACCATGTATTTTTATAATAATTTTCTATAGCTAAAAACTTTAGTTTTTTAGCTAACTATTAAATAACATTCACAGAATTATTTGCCTGGGTGTTAAATTCATGGTTTATTTTTATCCTTTTTGATCCCTGAAGCACGCCAGATTAACAATATGTCTGAATAATTGAGGGTTTTATTAATGTAAATGGTTATATAATAATTACATTTTAATAACAAATACTTAGGTAGTTATTTTATAACATTATTTTGTGTAAAGAGCTGCATTATCATAAGTTATGTCTTTAGTTGTAGACATAAGCACAGTATATTATGTAGGCAGTGATTTAACTATTTATAGTTCAATAATTTAAAAGAGTAAAATTTTACACTATGAGTTCTAGAAAATATATAGTTCTCATATATTCCTATACATACAGCCACAGTTTACCTTTTGCTAGTCCTAGTAAATGCTAATCATTCAATTCTCTTACTCATCATCACATTTTCTGTTCTCTCTGTTTTGTACAATTTATATCACTCCCACCTTCCCAAAGCATTATCTAGGCAGCTTTGAATGGAAAACAGTCATGAATGAGCAGTCAATGGCTATTCACTACAAAATGGTGGAGAGGTGACTAAAAGTTTATCTTAGACAAATTTTATATAATATATTTAGTTAGTTTCTTCATATCACCTGGCAATGCCAGCTCCTCCTCTGTTCTTTTTTTCCTATATAGTGCCTTCCCAGTCATATCCTGTTCCTAAACCTGTTTAAGATGAATAGGTAATGGCCACATATCAAATACTAGTGTTATGAATTAGTAGATCAACAAAATATGAAATATTAAAATGTAAGGATTGCCTATCTGTTGCAAATATAAAGTTTTTTCTCTTGCAAAAATTATAGGGGATGGAGTGTTAGATCTCTCTACAAAGAAAACCAGCATAAAATCTGAAGAGTCATCCATATGTGATCCTTCTTCTGAAAATTCAGTGGCTGGGTAAGCAATATCTAGGAAATATAATTTAATATTAATATAAAATTATCTCTGCAGAGAACTCTTAATACTATTCTGAGTAGTATTGACGTATATAGTTTTCCTCCAGAATTTTTGTCACTCATAAGTGTCTCTCTCATACCTTTCATTTGTCCTTTCTCTTTCTTTTTTATTCTTTCTGTTAAAGAAAAGTTATCAGAACAATCACCAAACTTTAGTTCATGTTACTAAAATGAACTACCAACTTAATCATAGAATACAAACTAAGAAGCAGGACGAGTAAGAGAATATTAAATTAAATACTCAGGAGGCAATTTTAAGGGAAATATGTAATTTATTAATTTTTTAAAACAATGAACAAATTCTAAAAGCACTGTACTTACTAATTGTTAACGCTAGTTTATAGTGTTTAGATTTTCTTATTGCACTTTAGATGTGGTGGCAAACTACTTAAATATATCTAGCAATCACCACAAAAAGTCCTTTCATGTTTTGAAAAGTGTCATTAATCATTAAATAAATAATTAGTAGTGAAATGCTGTTCTGTTGGATTTTTGGGGTTTTTTTTTTTACAACTTTTTTGCATCTTCCCATTAACTGCACAGGAAGCTTTTTTGTCACATTAAATCTTAGAGGTAGACTGTAATTTGTTTCAACTATGACTGTAGTAGTATTTGAGTCGTAAGGTATAGTAAGCTTTCTGTTTGAGAAACTTTGAAAATTACAGTGATACATTTGAAATAGAAGTGACATTGATAATATCTAAAATGAAATTATTCAAATATAACTTATCTACTTGTTTCAAGTTTTAAATTCTTGTCTAGAGAAAAATTAGTCTTGTGGAAATATGGGATGTTTGTGTTTGGAAATATTCCTGCTGCTACAAATTTCCTTTAAAGGGGTTGACTCTTTTATTACTTGTTTAGCGGTAACGTCACGTTTGTACTAACAAAAACTCCTTTAGGATTTGGGTACTTTTTATAATGGAACTCTAATTGTACAAATAAAATTTATAAGTGTTGCTCTACAAGCATCTGTCAGAGGAATAGCAACATCATGAGAATATTTTTACAAATACTGAGTTAGGATTTTATGTTCTTGGAAGGTCTGCCCGTTGAGGCCACCGTATCATTGACACATTGTCCTACCAGGACTGTAGCGTTTGCTTTGATAAGGAGTAACTACTACATCTCACAGACTTAAAAGTGTCATAAGCAGTGATGTTACCTAAGCAAGGAGTATAATAAAGGAGTGGACCCTCCCCTTCCATAGCTGTGTGAGAGTCTCTCATGCATCAGTTTACCATCGTTTCATTCCATCCATCCAGGAGACTACACAGAAACAGAGAGGACTATGTGGAAAGAAGTGCTGAGTTTGCAGATGGTTTGCTCTCAAAAGCTTTGAAAGACATTCAGTCTGGAGCACTGGACATAAATAAAGCAGGCATACTTTATGGCATACCTCAAAAAACTTTACTTCTTCACTTAGAAGCCTTACCAGCAGGGAAGCCTGCATCTTTTAAAAACAAAACTCGAGATTTCCATGATAGTTATTCATATAAGGACAGTAAAGAAACTTGTGCAGTGCTGCAAAAAGTAGCCTTGTGGGCAAGAGCTCAAGCAGAGCGCACAGAAAAAAGTAAACTCAATCTACTTGAAACCTCAGAATTAAAATTCCCAACAGCTTCCACTTACCTCCATCAGCTAACTCTACAGAAAATGGTCACTCAGTTTAAAGAAAAAAATGAAAGCCTCCAATATGAAACTTCAAATCCTACTGTACAGTTAAAAATTCCTCAGCTACGAGTAAGTTCTGTCTCAAAATCACAACCTGATGGTTCTGGTCTGCTGGATGTTATGTATCAAGTTTCCAAAACCTCTTCAGTCCTAGAAGGATCAGCTCTCCAAAAACTGAAAAATATACTCCCTAAACAGAACAAAATAGAATGTTCTGGGCCTGTAACTCACTCAAGTGTTGACTCTTACTTTCTACATGGGGACCTCTCTCCTTTGTGTCTTAATTCTAAAAATGGAACAATTGATGGAACCTCTGAAAATACTGAAGATGGATTAGATCGAAAAGACAGTAAGCAGCCCAGGAAAAAACGTGGCCGCTATCGGCAATATGATCATGAAATAATGGAAGAAGCTATTGCAATGGTAATGAGTGGAAAAATGAGTGTTTCCAAAGCACAAGGAATTTATGGGGTACCTCACAGCACTTTAGAATACAAGGTAAAAGAAAGATCTGGAACACTGAAGACTCCTCCGAAGAAGAAACTACGATTACCAGACACTGGGTTATATAATATGACAGATTCAGGGACTGGCAGCTGCAAAAACAGCAGCAAGCCTGTGTAGATTACTTGTTAGGAAAATGTGTGTGTGTGTGTTTGCGTGTGTGTGTATGTGCACAGGTGTGTATTTGTGTGTCTATATACACACATGTGGGAATTACAAATGCTCACTCTGACAGGAGACATGAAATTTTACAGTTCAAAAACCACTTACATGCCTTTTGAAAAAAAAGTTTTATTCAGGGTTTTCACTGTGGACAGAATTATATAGTTGCTTACTTAATTCTGATAGTTTGTATTTAATCCTTGTATAAATAGGTGAAAAAGATTCAGGTTTTCTTTAGTAGTCAATAGCATAAAGCGTTGTGGGAAAACGAGTAATTGTCAAGTGAAACATTTTTATTGGTGAAAGACCATTCCAGCCATTCAGTTGAACCATCTTATGATGGAAATATGATATTAATAGTTTATGAACATTCTATACAACATACTTAACAGTTGTTGTATATATGTCAAACAACCAATCAAAGTTTAAATAGACAGCTATCTCCATACTAAGAAAAATTAATATATACAGTATTAGTACACTACAGTGCATTCTATGAAATACAAAATGCACTCAAGTGCATCCACCAGGAATAGAAAAGAAAACCTTAAAGGATATGTATAATGAAATTTAATATTTATCATTTAATAGTTGATTTAGCAAGAAGTTGGGGTTTATAAGGTATATACTTAAAAAAAACTGACACATAGTTAACCCCAGCAGCTATAGAACCCTTTAATATAAGATGGAGTACTAAGAACAAAAAATAATTTAAATTTAATTATTAAAATAATTTAGTTTTGTTTTCATTTGAAAATAAGCTAATGTGTAAGGTTAGAAAAGAAAGTTGGAATGCAACTTAGAGCATGTTTATAATGTGCACAGAAAAGCTTGAGAATGATAATTTTGGTTTAAATGTGCTGGTTAGTTGATGTTATGACTACTTTAAATTTTAAGGATTGTGACACACTCCTACTATTGAAAAACCTCAGTGTAACTTTAATATATTTGCTGCTGTGACATTTCAAAACATTTTCAGTTTATCAAAATGAATTGCAGATTTCATTTTGGTGGGCGATACATTATCATTTTGCTAATAACCAAATTTGCAGTTTGTTCAGGGTCTTGAATAGATTTACAAATATTTAACACTGAAGCTGTTTTGAACTTTCAGTAATGTAAACTCTACTAATTGGGTAGTTAGAAGCTGGGCAGTGCATTTTAACTTTTACTAGACTCATAAGAGAGACTGGTCATTTTTACATAGCAGTTTTAAAATATGGGTCAAAGTATCCTTGTTGGATTTATGGAGTATGCAACTGTAGTGGTAAAATGTTATAAAGCATATGCCTTCATATAAAGAATAGGGATTTGCTTTATGTATTCAAAATTCTCTGAGTGCCCCTTTCTCTGTTAAAATTCAGGTTCTGATCATTTTCTAAGCCAGTTTTCCTAAGCCCAAAAGGAATACTTTTAGCTGAATTTAAAAAATAAGTGCACCTTGTCAAATACTTGTGTTTTTACACTTGTGTTTGTGTGTATTTAATAATCACATATACGTGTAATACTAAAGAGATTTCAGCTATTAAATTTTAAAACTGCTTACATGTTTAAAGAAACTGAAGAGTGAGAAACTACACAACCAAGCAGTTATTTGGTCTCTGAGATCGATACTGAACCCTCTTCAGCTATTAATGTTACCTGCACACTAGGGTATGAATCCTCTTTTTTTTTTCACCCCAAGAAAATATACATCATAGATTACAGAACAGCAGATGTCAGGGTCATCTTTCTTTTTAAAGAATTAAGCCATATTTTGTGAGGGCCAGAACTTGGATTATTTAGTATATTTCCCCTTCCCCAATGAAAACAAAGTTAAAGGTAAAGTACATATTTCAAAACAATTTTATTGACCTCTTTATACAGAATTTTACTTGGAAAACTTTGGGGGCTTTGAATGCATTACATAATATTTATATTGTATTGAGCTTTTTTATTCCTCACACTATATCTACATTAATAAATTGATTAAGAAGTTTATAGTAAAGGGAAACTTACAGAACACTTTTGTATCATTTAAAAGATGACCTGACCAAAAACTTTACAGGATTCATAAATCAGGGATCATTTTGCTATTGACTTCACAGTAATCAGTAGTTTTATAGGTAATATTATAGTTAATTTGCAGCATTTTAGTACTTGTATTATTTATTTTTGGTCAGAAATAGTAAATTAAAATATTTTTTGATAGTTTATAGGTAATAATCAACCCATAACTTTTAAAAGAAACAAAACATTTCTATTATTGAGTTAACATTTGATTATACAAACTAGGAAAGGCAGGGAAATTCCCCTTCTCCCCAGTGGTTCTATTAAGATGACCTTTATGTTAAACTNTATTTCCATTGTCGCAGTAATTTAGTAAAACTCTGTGGCTGCCTTGATTTTGACAGATTTTGTTAATATAAACTGATTGTTAGGCAATTAGTTATATTTATGCATAAATCAATTGCACTATAATTCATGAATTATTTATTACAATATTTTCTAATGAATTCATGTATCTGTCTTGTGTTGTAAATGTACTGTAATTCTGTTCCTACTTTGTGTTGTTATATATCTAAATCTGATTGTATGAATTTTAATTGTTCAGTTAACGTGTTTCTAGGTTGTAATTTGTAGTAAAGCACTTCAATGCTTTTGCACTTAAATTTACAACACTGTTGGTGTGTGATTGATTTACTCATTCAGTAAAAGAAAAAAAGAAAAGAAAAGAAAAAACTGACTACACTGACTTCTTTGATTTACTTTAGGAAGCAGTTTTATTAAATATAGTATTCTAATTTACTTTTTCTGAAGAAATATTCCAACAAGTTTCTAATGGGCAAAATGGATAGTCACATACTAAAAATAGGCAGGATGTTTGGTTATAAATCAAACAGGAAAAGATTAGAAAACTTTAAAAGCAAAGGATCTACCAAAAAAATACAATTTTAGAACCTTATATAATCACCCGAGAATAATTCTAGACTGGATACTTACATGTGTGTTCAACTATTATTTACTCATTACTAGGTTTTTATTTAAGATCCTAACATGCGAGAAATATGGGGGGAAATGTTTGAAGCCAAATAAGCATATTGTGAAGTTCTATAATTTGAGATGTTAGTTTTCTGCTATCTGATACATAAGATAGAACCTAATATCTGAATATCTAATTTATACCTTTATTAAGCTGTTCTTATAGCATTAGATGGGAATTACTGGCTACCATATTATTTTTGAAATTCCATTATTAATAAACTGAATACGAAAACTCTAAAAGCTTTGCTTAGAATGTCAGAAAAGGGATATAAAAAGTGGTTTTGTAATTTTGTGAGTTTAATCAAGTTGATATTATAACATTGTTTCAGAATACTTAACACTAGTCATTAGTTTTGATTATTTATACCGCATACCTGGCTTTATTAACAAAAAAAGCCTTTGAGCATTTCAGGAAGAGTTATGAATGGTTATTAATCTTTAAAATACAACATATTTTTCCAAGAAGCATGTAAATTCTTTATTATGCCATAACATCACTTTAGAAACTGCTGAAGTGCATCTCTCACAACATTCTGGGTTTTCTTTTGCTTGTGTGAAAATTAGTCATTTTTAATTTGCTGGAAAAGAATATAATTAGATCGTAATCTTTGATAGTTATCATTTCTTCCTGCCCTTGCTCTCTACATATATTTTTTAAAACTATCTGATTGAATCCTGGGAGTCAATTGCATGATTTTACACTCCCAACCATGACAAAATTTATAAAAAATTATTTTCAAAAAGGAAAGGATACTGGGGTCATGTCCTGTCCCCATCTGTCTAGAGGCAGCAGTGGACTTTAAAAGTTTTATTGTAATTTCATGTCTCTTCTCACTTTGTTTGATAGCTTCTTTATGTCAAATCACTAGTTTTAGTGAAACATTGGTTGAATCTAGTTATCTTTTTTCCAGAAAAGTTTTGATCACGTTTAAAATTTGCTTTCTTATTTTGCTACTCAAATAACATAATTTTTATAAAATATAAGTGAAATATTACTTATCTCTGAAACAAGCTATATCAGTTTTAGG
>NW_016805238.1:475641-482924 GCF_001698545.2 Rhinopithecus bieti | reverse complement strand
TTATGAGTGCTTCATTATATTTTTGCTAAACAATAATCAAAATGCCATTATTGCAGCTCTCTAGGAGTCAGGAGTCCAGCAATACCAAAATATCTTTTTTCGAACGCTGTTAAAATTATAACTCCTTGTAGTGGTATTTTTGCTGCAATTCATTTTTTGTTTGATTTTTATTTTTAGTTCAACTGTTGATGCAAAATCAGAGGAAGCTACTAAAATGGAAAAAAGAAAATCAGCATTAAGCAAAGTTTTGGAATCTTTGTGCATACATCACCAGCAACAAGTTTTGGCTATGTTGAAATTTCTAGTCCAAGAGCAGAATGCTGCTTCTCTTTGCTGTTGTAATACATCATGTGTTGTGTCTTCAGAATCTCAAAAGCCCTTAATCGAAGATAATTTATATGGTCTGTTCTATAGTTGTGAATATAGGCTGGCAGAAAAAGGTTGTTTACAAAACGAAAAACAAAGCCCTGGTTTAGAACCTCTGCCAGTCTGTATTAAAGATTTAAATTGTTTATCTTGCCAAACTGTAACTGTTGAACACATTAAGCCAGTAGTGAATAGAGGAATTGCAGACAGTTATAATTCTCACAGGTGCTGTTCTGGACTGTTACCAAACATTCACTCTACAAAATCAGCCTTTCGTAGTGCTCTTTTGTCAAAGGAAGTATGTGATCTTTCAGTCACTCTTAAAGATGCCTGTAGATCTCGAAGTCCCTCACCCCCACCATTATCACCTGTAGAAACTGAAGGATTTGAAAAATTGAAAGACGTCATCTCAGAGATTTCAGCCTTAGAAAATAACAAACTTGAAGCAAACATTAACCAGCCTCCATCTCTCACACCAGCAGAAATAAGCAGCAATAAGAGTGATCATGAAGATAAAATACTTAAAACTAAAAAATCCAGTAACTCTTACTCTTTACTCTCAAATGACAGCGATAATTCTGCTACAAATCATGAAAAAGGTGAAACTGCTGTAATTTTTCAAGATTTAATGGATCGCATTAATGAAAAACTAAAATCAATAGAAACCACGGATATGACAAGCCTTGTACAATTATCTAGCAGTGATTGTAATACATATAATGATTTAAAATTGGGAGATTTCATAACGTCTCTCTTGCATAATGCAAAAGCCAGTGATTATAGTTTTATGGAATTATTGAGTCAACATGATAAAAAGGTAGAAAATAAAATTATTCAGACAAGATTTCGAAAGCGTCAAGAAACTTTATTTGCAATGTGCAGCTCCTCTGATTCACCCATGTTTAGAAGGCAGTCTTTACAGATAAAAAGAGAACTTGCTAGTCTTGATGAAAATTTTACAAGAAAAAAATACACCGAGAAAAGTTCAAGGAAGTTGACACAAAACAATGATATATCTTCATCAGACAAAGGAGAATTCTATCATGACCAAGAGCCTTCTTTACAAAATTCTAAACGACTTCAAGATAAAAATGCTGAAACATCATTTTCACCAAATTATGCATTACAGTCACTGCAACTACCTCTTCATAGTTCAGAAACTAACTTGTCTTTTAATTCATTTTCAGAAAGCTTTAAAACAACCTTCCCCGAGAAAATGAGCATAAGAAAGCCACAGGAGAAATCTGCAGATGGAAAACAATTTTTGCAAAATCATAGGAAAAATCCAAAGTTAGGTAATACTCAAACTCTTTTGAGAAATGATGCTTCTGGACTTTTGAGCAGAACTAAACGAAATATTGTGCCTCCAGGGTGGTATTCTATATATGTAACAAATAATTATGTTTTTAAAAAATCCCCTAAAGCCAAAAAGGTATCCGAATCCACAACAAAAAACGATCCAGTGAAAAATATTCACATTGAAAGCTCACACAATATAGACCTAAACAAAATTGCAATGAATTCTAATTTACAAGTTGTTGTGAAGCGTTTGGAAGATACAATAAATATAGCCAAAAAATCCTGGAATAATCAGCCATTATCAGAAGGATGTAAAGCATCCAAGAAATTGATAGAAATTGATGGTAAAGATCAAAATGCTGACAGAAATATGACTCTTACTCTAAATAGAATGACATGCAAAGAACAGAGCTTATCAAAATCTGTGGTAGCATCCAGCAGTATTATCAAAAGTCATTGCATGCCTACAATGGATTTGAATAACAAAAGACTTGAAAATCTGAAAAAGTCAACTATTTTAGATATGGGTCGCTTGATTTCCAGTGTTGAAAATGGACCAGCAAAATATGAAGGTATTGAAAGTTCATCTGTTTCCAACTATTCTAGTCCTATCAAACTCATGTTTTTATCTGAGGTTAAAAGTAGTGAAGGAGTCAAATATACTTTAACTTCAGTTGGTACTTCCCATTCAAATGTCGTTCTCCCTTCTGAAAAACCTACAATCCATCATGTAACTGAAGAAAAAACAGAAACAAATGAGAATATCTCAAATGCGAACTCTGAAAATTATCACTCCAATCATTATGATACTGATACTCTTCAAAGAGAACTAAACAAATTGAGTCATGCAAAAGAAACTTCAGGATCCTCTGCAATGTTTATAGGTGATATAAATAGTGATAAGCCACAAGAAGAAACTAAGGACAATTCAAGCAGTGCTACTGATCCATCTTTTAAAAGAAAACCAGGTAGACCAAAAAAAATAGGTCCCCAAGTTGTGAGACAGATTAAGCGACCAATTGGAAGACCACCAAAGCCTAAAACTGATCAAACAGACATCCCTGTTTGCCAGAATGAGCCCTTTAGCGCTGGAAGGAAAAGCCCAGAATCTCTCATCTCAGAAGTAAAAGAAGGTATTCATAAAAAGAGTATTACAGTAACTGTTATTTACGGAAGGTCAAGAAGAACTAAAAGGCATGTTTCTGAAGGAAGTGTAAACATAAGCAACCTTATGTCTTTAAACAATAATGCTGGGGATTTTCCAACTGAATATAATAGTCCCAGAAATATTAGTGAACACAAAATTAACTTGGGTGAAAGAGTAAGTGCTGTCGCAAGCTTGACTACTGAAAGTGAGATCTTGGGGTCTGGCTTTGAATATGTGAGACCCATCAAGAACAAATCTGTGATACCTCAGCCTTCCAAGAACATGATTCGACCAAATCAGAAGCCTTTGGCAATAAGTAGGAAGCCTGGTAGACCAGCAAAAGTGAAAATCTCTGGCATATCTGTGACTATTAATAGAACTTCACCTCAGGAAAGAGAAGTAAGTATTAGCAGCTGCTTGCCTCCTTTAGAACAGGAAAATACGTTAGGAAAAAATCTACCTGAAGAAAAGTATGACCAACAGTGCACTAAAATGGATAAAATAAGGCACACTGAAGCTGATATATTTAAAATGGATCAAAAGTATGATTGCTACTGTACCTTTGAGACATTCTATTAGGGACAGAAAACCATCTCTGCATTTCTTACATTCATTAGCATCTTCTAGCTCATTTATTTATAGAAATGCTCTGCTCCATAAATCATATAAACTGCATTTGCAGAAAAATAAAAGTCAGAAGGAAAAACATAGACAGTCAAAGATGAAAATAGCTTACAAAGATACCCCAAGAATCAGACTTTCACGGAATGCAAAAAAGTGTCTGGAAGATAATAAATTAGTACCTATTTCTGAAGTATCCTTGGATCCTATAATTTCATCAAACCCTTTGCTCAGGTGGTGGGCTACTTCTGCTTCAAATGATTCCTTATTAGAGGAATTAAACAATAGATTTGAGCAAATAACAAATGCTTGGGTGCAAGTAAGTGGTGATGAAGCTGAAAATTGTATTCATAAAAAAAGAGAACACATTGAAAATGATCATTTCAAAGTAGCAAGCCCTTTGGAAACTTGTCTTTTAGAACTTGAAGTTTCACCTGTAAAATGCTTTTCAGAAAAGTATGATTTGAATGAACTCTGTACTTGGTTTATGCAAACAACAGAAACACAGTCTCTTTCACTAGTTAGAAAAGCAAATGCCCGAAACCCTTTGGAAGTAATAAATACCAGGGGAATCAAATTAGGGACCAAATATTCTGACTTTAATGCCAGCCCCTTCAGAAAGCACTTTAAAAAATTTGCACTCTCTTCTCCTTCAAAATCAGCAGAGAAGTTGCATATACTGCATAAAGTGGCTAACTCTCCACTCTTAAATGTGAAAAGTAATTTAGCAATAGCTAGATTAAAAAGGACTGAGTTTAAGAGGTTGCATCATGAAAGGTGGAAAAGAGAGGGAAAGCTGCACAACCACGGAACAGTTGACTGGAACTCTAAAAGAAGAAACTTAGGATTTTCTGCCAGAACCAATTTTAAATAAGACTGAGGGAGAAACAAAGGCTGACATCCCACTCCAAGGAAAAAGCATAGTAGATAATCAGTGTGTTTTGCCACCTGAGATCAGGGGTGACTTGCAGCAGAGGGTAGTAATGCCTGACTTCAAAATACGTGCTAGTTTCGAGAATAAATTTAAGTCAGAAGCAAAAGAGAATGGAACAAATTGCAGCCAAAAAGACTTTCAAAAGGGACCAAGACTAGAAAATGTGTGTCCTAATAGTTGGAGGTCAAAAACCTTAAAAGACTGTAGAATATTTTTAAGGAAGCTCAACTGTCTTGAACACAGAAATACTTTAAAGCTAAATACAATCATTTACTCTCCTGAATCTACTGACAATGGAAATACTCATCAAACTCATATGGAAGAATCAAAGCGCTTTACTTTAAGATCTCATTCTGCTAGGCAAAATTCTTTTAAAAAGCAATCTAAAGAAATAGAAAATGCTAAAGCAAATAATCCTTCAGCTAATGAATTTGCTGACCATCTTGGCAATCGTAAATTAAGCAAATGTATTAACTTTGACAAGAATCCTGATAGTTTTGAAGTTCTTAGCAATTTGAACAAAAGAAAAAGACCACCATGGAAGACCACAGAAGTGTCAACAAAAAGACATAAACGACAGTCATGCAACAGTGGACAAATGGCAAACTATTTTTCCAAATCCCTAGGTAAGTTCTTCTCTATGTAATTTTGAAGTTTCATTGTAGGTGCCTTCAGTACAGTATAACAGGTAGAAAAGGAACAGCTGATTCAGTTTTAATTAGTTTCCAAAAGATTTGGACAACCTCATTTCTTGGCACCTAGTATGAAACTCATGAAATTAGGTGCTGCTAAATGTATCAGTGTGCTTCCCCACCTCTTAATACGTCCAGGATTTCACACAAATAAAAATATATATAGTAGAGACATAGAAATCATCTTTAAAATAAATTATTTTAGTAATGTAGATGTTATCTTCTTTTGCATTTGGTTGATCTAATAAAATCAGTAAGCAGTTTGACAGACAAATATAACCAAGTAACTAACTAAAAATTAAGTACCACACTATAGTAAATATTACTCACTTGAGAAATCAATAACAACTTTGAGACCATGTTTTAAAAAAAGTAAAGACTACCTGTTAAATTGATAGATTGTAACATATTATCCTAGGATAATCTTAATCTCACATCACCCACCAAGTTGTTATGTCGTTTGGAACTCACTTTAAGACTGATGATTTGAAGAGTGGTAGAGCAACAATATTTTTAAAAATAAATCAGCAAACTTGTTGAGTAGTTTTTTGATATCAGACATTGAGCTCATTTCCACAGATATAAAGATGCGGATTCTTTTTCACAGATAATCCATAACCTAGCAAGAGGGAAAGAATCATGTACAAGTTGTTGTTAAGGTAATGCCAAATTCAAAATGCAAACCAGAATTACCTTAGCAAACAATTACATCCTTTACTCAGTTATACTGACCTGATGTTGGTGCCTCAGGGAGACTCAAGGACGCTACAGCTTGTCCGACCCACCGCCCCTGGGCCACGTGCAGCCCAGGCCTGCTTTGAGTGTGACCCAACACAAACTTGTGAACTTTCTTAAAACGCTATGAGATTTGTTTGTGTTTTTTTGTTGTTGTTTTTGTTTTTGTATCTGTAGCTCACCAGCTATTATTAGTGTTAGTGTATTTTGTGTGTGGCCCAAGACAGTTCTTCAGCATGGCCCAGGGAAGCCAAAAGATTGGACACCCGTGCTAAAACCTAGTAACAATAATATAGGAACACTGTAGTTGCTAGTGTAGCCGTTTCCAGCTCTTCTTACTGATAAATACTGGACAATGAGGGATATTGAGGAGTATGGAAGTACTTATTGATTACTTGCTTAACATGAAAGAAATTTTACATTTGGAAATTTAAAGATATTATATAGTTGCATCGTTATATATTTTAGGAGTGTTTTGGGGGGAGTTGGGGAAGTATTGGCTTTAATTTTATTACTCTTTTTAAAACTTGTTTAAAAGCTAAAATAGGTAGTATTAGGTCTTATATTAAAATAGTAAAAGCAGTAAATTCTTGATTTTTAATAAGTTAATGATTTTATGACCCCCAAGATTCAGTTATTCAACTATATGACTTTAAAACCTATGTCAGAAAGTAATGATTAAAATTTCAAATATCTAACATGCGACGATTAAAATTTTAAAGGTTGGCCAAAGTAGACTCTCAATTATAAATGATTAATCAAAACTTTAAAAAGTGACCTCTGTTTCTTGTTCTCGGGATAACTAAAAATATCAAATGCCATGTCAGGAAAAAGAGAGGTAAAAAAAAACTGATAGTGTATTTTTTTAAATTATAATTCATCTGAAAATATACACACATATTTCTTAAAGACTATCATGAATGGAGAATAAAATGTAAAGCTTCATTTTAAATTCTTTATATCATCCTCATATCATACTGTTACAGTTTACCAGAAGTAAATGCATTAATTCATTTTACAACAGAACCGTATTTTGTCCTTTCAGCTTCTTAATCATTGTATCTTCCTAAGAAATAAATATCAAGCTTATTTTAATGTGATTATTTACCCCCACTAAATATGAAATCATCCTAGAAAAAATAAGATGGAAGATGCCTAATTACTACTTTTTCAAATTAATTTCAAAATCCTTTTGGGCAGTTTTAAAATGTTTAGTATCATGTGAAGAGCTGTTTTTGATCTTTCTCATTTTTAAAATTGCTAGTACTATTTCCTGTTCTGCTTAAAGTTTTATCTATCTTTCACTGATAACTTTTCCTTCTTTTTTTTTTAACATTTTTTTTTAGTCAATCAACAAGGACATTATTTTTATAAAGTTGTATTTATAGAAATATTTGTTATATTTATCTGATTTTTAAAGTATTTTTTTTCTCATTATTCTTAGTATCTCATACTTCTTTTTGCCTTTTTGGAAATGATGCTAAAACTC
>NW_016805238.1:386882-475560 GCF_001698545.2 Rhinopithecus bieti | reverse complement strand
GTGTTTTCTTCTTCATAGAATAAATTACTGACTGGAGACTTAAGAGACTTAACAACCAGACTTTCCTAGAAAAATTTCTAAGGCAGTGTATATAATGAAATTTTGAAATATTTCTATTGATGAAAAGTTTTGCTTCTGTCACAAATATCGTGTTTTATACATTTTGAGATGAACTGTCCAGATATAATTTATGAGTTTTTAAATTTATACTTCACCACATTTGTACTGCTGTATATATCAAGTGTGCACATGGAAAGGAGGCAGAAAAATGCAATCCCATTCTATTCTTATTTCAACAAGTATTTAATGAATGCCTACAATATGCTCTTAGGCACTGTGGAAGGTTCAGATAGTTCCTTTCCATCTAAGAGAGAAAACAAGACCTGCATCATTTATTCCATAAATAGAATGTATTTCATTTTTTAAGTGGGATATTATATGCTTTAAGGGAATAGAGTGGTTAAAGTCATGGTTGTTGCTCTTATGGGGATTACCATGTCATGAAGGATAGAAAAATGGATAGGCAGTTTCAGTAGAAGGATGATGACTGCTATGATCAGAGAGACAGCGATGGATTTTAAGAGCACATTAAAGGGAAACTGAACTCAGATTTAGGGAATTAGGCAAGGTTTCCTACATTGTTGCATCTAAGCTGAGGCTTGAAGGAGGCCGATGTAGTAGAAGTTTGAAGAGGAGTGTTTCAGGCAGTGCAAACAATGTGGAACATTTGAATGACAAAAGAGAGCAAGCAGCCTGGGCAACATAGTGGGACCCCATCTCTGCAAAACAAACAAAATTATTCAAGTGTGGTAGCCCACACTTTGCTTGAACCTGGGGGGGTCGAGGCTTCAGTCAGCCATGATTGTGCCACTGTGCTCCAACCTAGGTGTCTCAACAATTTTTTTTAAAAAAAGAGCAAGCATATGTGGAATATTGAGTAATTTATCAGAACTGAGGCATAAAATAGGAATCATGGATCAGGAGGGAGTGGGAAAATGGTAAACAATGAAGCTACTGAGGGAAGCATAGCCCATATTGTGAGGTCAGCATCAAATAATGAAACAAAATATGTTTTAAGCCCTATTAGCAGTAATTGAAAAGAATAGATTTGAGATCTATAAAGTAAAATCAGTGTCTTAAAGATTAGAAGAATAGAGGGAGAACATCCAGGTTTTTGCCTTGAACATCTGGGTAGAGGATAGTAAGATCTACTAAGATACAGTGCTCTTCAGATGTGAGGATTTGAGGTGTTTAGTGGGATATCCAAGAAAGGATGTTAGGAAGCAGTTACGGATATGCTTCCTAAACATATGGATCTGTTTCCTAAGAAAAAGGCCTGAGCTGAGATAAGGATTTGTGAATCAACAAATAACTGAAACCATGAGAGTGGAAGAGATTACAATGAGATTATTCATTGTAAGATTGAAAGAGCCTAGGAAGTCAGAGCCCCAAAGATTTAGGGAAAAGGAAAGATGTATACAAAAGGAGACTGATGAGAGTAGTTGAGAGGTAAGAGGAAAGCCTGGAGAACGTGGTGAATGGAAATGTGTTGTAAGATGGGAGAAGGCAATGTAAATTGTTGATAAGAAGTCAACTAAGATGAGCCCCGAAACGGTTCCATTGAATATAGCAATAAGAGTTTATCTTAGTGGTTGGGAAAGAGTAGCTTTGGTGGACTAACAGAGCCACAAGTCATATTCAAGGCTAGATGAGTTAAATGAAGGAAGAGAAAGAAAATTAGCACAGAAAACTATAATGGGCCATGAATGGTGAGAATATACAAAAGTTAGCTAAATTAAGCTGGGGTTGAAGACAGATTTAAAAGATATATATTTACATGCTAATGGGAAAAAGCCAATAGGGAATAAATGATTGAAGATACAGAAATGAGATGGCAACCAATGGAAATGGAGTGAAGCCCCTGTCTAGATTCTTGGGTATAGGATCTAGGACATGGTTAGAGAGATTGGACTTAGCCGAAAGGGTCACTTTTCTCTTAAAAAAGAAAAAAAAAGAAAAAAAACAGGGTAGTGAGAACAATATGTAGGAAGGCAAATCGGTAATTTGTGGGCAGAATCCTGAGATATTAGGGTTCATTTTCTATGAATCGAGATAATCAAGAGTAGTATGTGGGATTGGGTAATTGGGGAATATGGACAAGGTTTGGAATAGCTGTCTCAAGAAATATAGGATAGAACAACTGGTTTTATCTTAGCTGCCAGAATGTAAGCCTGGAGAAAGGTGGATCCTTAGATTTAATAATAAGTTCACCAAGTGGGGATGACAGTACAAAGAGATCCAGTCAAGAATATATCTGTTCTGTGAATAGTGAGCAGCTGTATGATCAAAGCAGAGTTCTACAGAATCTTTTCTAATAGTAGCACACAATATAGATTCAGGGGGTGGAAGATGGGAAATGTGTGAAGGGTCAGTTGGAGGAGATGATTTTGAGATGATAATGACCTAAAATGGAGAGTGACCGTTGGAAATAATATAGACCTTTTTAATATCGGTATCTTTTGAGTTGCCAAAGCAAGTGTATATCTTTTCCTAATTGATAAACATCTCGATATAAATAAGCTGACTCTGGACACCTCTGAGTAAACTTTTAAGAATAAAATAACCTAATGTGGTCTTGAAGCTCCTGTAATAATAGTACTCATCCTAAAACATTAAATTTTCCCATAAGAATTTCGAATTCAGTTGACACTTTGAATCGAATTCTGAGATGACTGAAAAAAAAAAAAAAGTTTGTCATTTTCTTCTATTTTGCCATCTGTCCTCAAAATAACTGAATTTACATTTTTCCCATTCAAAATTCTGGTTTTCACACAGATTTATAACTGACGGCTGATTTTTAACTAAGTAATATACTCCTTCAACTACCAGAAACCAAGACTAATCATACATACTCCTCTGATCTTGCTTATGAGCATTTTAACACATATTTGGAGCACTGAACACAAGATAAAAGTGAACTATTACTTTAAGTAAAACTGTTAAGATTTGATTCTGTTAAAGTATTCTAATGAAATTAGGAATTTTTTTACACCAAACCCCCCTGAGGCATTTTTTTAAAAGATACATTCTCTTTATATTTGAGTTTTTCCCCTGTAATTTTCTTAGGAATTGAGTAAGAGTTTAGGTTTTAAAGAGTCTCTAATTTTTGCCATAACATTTTGTTAAAATGTAAAACAGCTAAACAATCTTCGTCTTGATGTTTTTTCTTAGAATTTTTCTTGAATATTTTATATTCCATTGCTTTCTCAACTATTACTGAGTTTTCAGGATATTGTTTTACTAATTGCCCCATATCTTTCACAGAAAATCATTCAGTTTATTTAACAAAGATTGGATACTTTTTCTTTTATCAGGCGTTGTGTTAGATGTTCAAGTCACAAAGGAGCTCAAGGAATTTATCTAGAAGATATTTCAAGTTTTTACTTTGGCAACATAATTAGTAAAAGAAACATAGTTTGGCTTATTCCACATACTAGTGGTTGTAGAGAACAGAACTATTTTCAGACATAGATTTAATTCTCTAAATTGGGAACTCTGGCCCATGGCATATTTTATAAATAGTTTTATTGGAACACTGCCATGTTCATTCACTCATATATTGTCTATTGCTATTTTTGTGCTGCAGAAGCTGAATAGTTGCAACAGACACCATAAAGCCTACAGAGTCTAAACTATTTACTACCTGGCCCTTTGCAGAAAAAGTTTGCTGACCCTGTTGATATCACTACAATTTTGATATGGTGTGGCTTGAAAAAAATAAAAAATAAGTTGTTGGCTTTTTAAAAATATATTAAGGTCATTCTATCTTGTTCGTCCCCAACACTCCATCCACTTCTTCCTCAACACTCCCTCCCTCAACACAATACAATGTATTTGACATGTTAGCTGTTTTGTTTTGTTTGATCTTTACGGGTCAATATCTGTCTTTATCCAGCAGAGTGGTGCTGGGGGAGCCATGAGCACCAGTTATATTCTGTTTTGTAAATCTTTATTCTCTCCCTGCAGCCTCCAGACCTGCTTTCTCTATCTGAGGTAAGTTCAAGGGTCACCCTTTTCTTCTTTAACCAGCTGCTAGCACCTGCTAGAAGGAGATTGGTTTCAGTGCTTCACACCATGATAAATTCCTGCCTCAAGGTCTAAATGTTCTCTTTCTCCTTTTTTCTTCCTTCTCTATTTCTTAAGAATTCAAAAGTCTTAGTTCAGCTCTCCTAACTACCATTTTTTCTTCTCGTGTTTCCTGGGCAGTAACAGTTTTCTTGTCGTGGAGCTTAGCATTCTGTGATTATCGTAACGTTAAGCCTAGTGAATTCACCTATAGTTTAATTACAAACAAAAAAGGCAAGGGTAGGTGTCTGAATGATGTCATCTTGCCACTTTGTTTTTCTTGTTTGTGTTTGTTTTATTTAAACCGGACCTTGGCTTCTTTTTCCTTCTCCCAGTTCCAGGCAACCTGGAAAATGCATTTATTTGCTACTTTTTTCTGTGTTATGCAAACATAGAAAGCTAGATTTTAAAAGCCTGTACCTATACACTCTTTTTATTTATTCAAAAGTGTTTGTCTTCTGCATGCTAGGCAGTATGTTAGACACAGGCGAAATAGTGGGGGCAAAACCAGATGTGGTTCCTACCCTCATGGTTCAAGTTTATTTGGAGAGGCAGACATTGAGTAAATGCACAAATCTGCTGCATTCTCAGTATGTGGTGCTATGGGAATTTAATTTTGGGAGGTTTTGCCAAGTGAAGGAAGAGTTCCCTGAGCAAATGACCATTAAGCTAAGCTGTGAAGGGTGAGGAGGAATCAACTAGGCCAAGTGGTAGAGAACCAGTAGGGTAGGAAAAAGGATTTGGATGTGGAAAAAATGCTGAGGTGTGGGATTCTTGGCAGGTTAGAGGTGTAAGTCATGGCCGGTGTGTCTAGTCAAGAGAGAAAGAAGGAGATGATGTCAGATGTAGAGAGGATTGAGAAGGAAGCAAAGGAACAGACTAAAGAAGTTCTTATGAGCCATGCCAAGAAGTTTGTCTACTTTCAGTGGCTCCCCGTTGCACTTAGAACAGAGATTTAAATTGGAAGTGGATGGGGAAGATAAGATATAATCAGATTTTCCTTTCTTGAAGATTTCCCTGGTTGCATTGTGAAGAAGGAAAGGTGTGGGGCAAGACACCTAACCATACTTAGACCATTGTGATTCACAAACTTTAGTGTACATCAGAATCACCGGCAAGTCTTGTTAAAACAATTGTTTGGATCCACGCACAGAGTTTAATTGAATAGATACGGGGCGGGGCCCAAGTGATACTTATGCTTCTGGACCAGGAAGTACACTTTGAGAACCATTGGTAATAGAGTGTAAGTGTTATAGTGGTAGAAGGAAGATTATTTACTAATATGAACATGTTATAAGTTTCCCTTTAAACACTTCTTCAGCTATATCACAAATTTTGCTCTGCTGTGTTTTCATTTTAGTTAAATTTAAAATATTTTCTAATTTCTCTTGTGATTTCTTCTTTAGCCCATGGATTATTTAGAGACATATTAGCTGGGCGCAGTACTCACGCCTGTAATTCCAACACTTTGGGAGGCTGAGGCAGGAGGATTACTTGAGCCCAGGAATTCAAGACCAGCCTGGGCAACATGGCACGACTCTGCCTAGAAATGTGTTGTTTTGTTTCCAGATATTTAGGGATTTTTCAGATATCTCTGGTGCTGATTTCTAATTTAATTCTAATATACTGTTTGTGAATTCAGTCTTTTTGAATTTTTGAGATGTATTATATGGCCGAGAATCTATGCAAATCAAAGTAAATGTTCTGTGTGTTCTTGAAAATAATGTATATTCTACTGCTGTTGAATGAAATGTTCTATAAATGTCAGTTAAGCAAGATGATTGCTAGTACTGTTCAGGATTTTTCCATCTTGGTGAATTTCAGTCTACTTGTTCTATCTGTTTTGAGAGGGGATGTCAAAATCTGTGACTATGATTGTGGATTTTTCTTTTTATCCTTTCAGATCTGTTAGGTTTTGCTTCATGTATTTTGAAGCTCTATAAATAGGTGCATATGCATTTAGAATTGTTAGGTACTTTTTATTGATTGACTTTTTTATCATTATGAAATTAACCTCTTCTTTAATCCTGAAAATATTCCTCACTCTGAAATCTAATTTATCTGATAACTACTAGAGTTGTTCTAGCTTGCTTTTCACTACTGTTGTCATAGTGTATCTTTTCACAATATTTTTATTTTTAACCTATTTGTGTCTTTATGTTTAAAGGTGATCTCTTTTATTAAGCAATGTAGAATCGAGGCTTGGCTTTTTATCCAATGTGACAATCTCTGCCTTTTCAGTAGACCACTTACATTTAATGTCACCATTAATATGATTGGGTTTAAATCAGCCATCTTTCTATTTTCTATTTGTCCCACCTACTATTTGTTCCCCCCTTTTTTCCCTTTTCCACCCTTCTTTTGGATCAATACAGTGTGTTTTACTATTTTTTCAATCTCCTGATTTGCTTTTTAAAAAGTGGTTGCTGGTCAGGTGAGGTGGCTTATGCCTGTAATCCCACCACTGTGGAAGGTCACTTGAGCCCCGGAGTTCAAGACCAGCCTGGGCAACATAGTGAAACTCTGTCTCCACAAAAATCAGGCAGGTATAGTGGCACGTGCCTGTGACCCCAGCTACTGGGGAGGCTGGGGCAGGAGGATCACTTGAGTCTGGGAGGTGGAGGTTGCAGTGAGCCAAGATCATTCCATGGTACTCCAGGCTGGACAACAGAATGAGACACTTTAAAAAAAATAAAAATAAAAAAAAGCAGTTTCTGTGGGATTTATAGTATACATCATTAACTTACCAGAGTTCTGCCTTCAAATAATAATATAGTACTTCAGGAGTAGCCAATAATTTTTTTTTATCTTTATTTTCGGTTCAGGGGTACATATGCAGTTTGTTATATAGGTAAATTGCATGGCACAAGGATTTGGCGTACAGATTATTTCATCACCCAGGTAATAAGCATACCATCCAATAAGTAATTGTTCAATCCTCTCCCTCCTCCCACCCTCCACCCTCAAATAGGCCCCGCTTTCTGTTGTTCTCTTCTTTGGTCCATGTGTACTCAGTATTTGACTTCCACTGCTGCGTTAGTTCCCTTAGGATTATGGGCTCCAGCTCCATCCATGTCGCTGCAAAGGACATGATCGCATTGCTTTTTATGGCTGCATAGCATTACATTGTCTATATGTACACATTTTATTTATTCTACCATTGATGGGATTTAGGCTGATTCCATGTCTTTGCTATTGTGAATAATGCTGTGATAAATGTACATGTGCATGTGTCTTTTGTGGTAGAATGATTTATATTTCTTTGAGTATATACCCAGTAATGGGATTGCTGGGTCATATGGTAGTTCTATTTTTAGCTCTTTGAGAAATCACCACACTGCTTTCCAAAATGGCTGAACTAATTTACATTCCCACCAGCAGTGTATAAGCATTCCCTTTTCTCCACAGCCTTGCCAGCATCTGTTTTTTTTTTTGTTTTTTTTTTTTTGACTTTTTAATAATACCCATTCTGACTGATAAGAAATGGTATCTCCTTGTGGTTTTGATTTGCATTTCTCTAATGATTAATGATATTGAACATTTTTTCATATGCTGCGTGAATGTCTTCTTTTGAAAAGTGTCTGTTCATGTCCTTTGCTCACATTTTTCTTTTTCTTTTTTTTTTTCTGAGACAAGAGTTTTACTCTGTTGCCCAGGCTGGAGTGCAGTGGCACAATCTCAGCTCACTGCAACCTCCACCTCCCATGTTCAAGTGATTCTCCTGCCTCAGCCTCCCAAGTAGCTGGGATTACAGGCACCCGCCAACATGCTCGCCTAATTATTCTATCTTTAGTAGAGATAGGATTTCGCCATGTTGGCCAGGCTGGTCTTGAACTCCTGACCTCAGGTGATCCACCCACCTAAGCCTCCCAAAGTGCTGGGATTACAGGCGTGAGCCACCATGCGCGGCCCCTTTGCCCACTTTTTAATGGGGTTGGTTTTTGCTTGTTAATTGTTATAAGTTCATCTTATAAACTCTGGATATTAGATCTTTGCTGGATACATGGTTGACAAATATTCTCCCATTCTGTCAGTTGTCTGTTTACTCTCTTGGTAATTTAGTTTAATTAGGTCCTGTGTGTCAATTTTTGGTTTTGTTGCAGTTGCTTTTGGCATCTTCATTGTGACATCTTTGCCAGGACCTGTGTCCAGAATGGTATTTCCTTGGTCAGCCTCCAGGGTTTTTATAGTTTGAGGTTTTACATTGAAATATTTAATCCATCTTGAGTTGATTTTTGTATATGGTGTAAGGAAGGGGTCCAGTTTCAATCTTCTGTATATGGCTAGCTAGTTATCCCAGCACCATATACTGCATAGGGAGTTCTTTTTCCATTGCTTGTTTTTGTCAGCTTTGTCAAGGATCAGATGGTTGTAGATGCGCAGCTTTATTTCTCAGCCTTCTTTTTGGTTCTATTTGTCTATGTGTCTGCTTTTGTACCAGTACCATGCTGTTTTGGTTACTGTAGCTGATATGGTTTGGCCTTGTCCCCACTCAGATTTCATCTTGAATTCCCACGTGTTGTGGGAGGGACATGGTGGGAGGTAATTGGATCATGGAGGCGGGTCTTTCACATGCTCTTCTTGTGATAGTAAGTCTCACAAAATCTGATGGTTATTATAAGGGGAAGTTTTCCTGCATAAGCTCTCTTCTCTTGTGTGCCACCATGTGAGACATGCCTTTCACCTTTCACCATTGTGAGGCTTCCCCAGCCATGTGAAACTGTGGGTTCTCCATTAAGCCTCTTTCTTTTGTAAATTGCCCAGTCTCAGGTATGTCTTTACCAGCAGCATGAAAATGGAATAATACAGTAAATTGGTACCAAGAGTAGGGTGCTGCTGAAAAGATACCCAAAAATCTGGAAGCAACCTTGGAACTGGGTAACAGGCAGAGGTTGGAACAGTTTGGAGCGCTCAGAAGAAGACAGGAAAATGTGGGAAAATCTGGAACTTCCTAGAGACTTGTTGAATAAAAGCCTGATAGCAATAGGGACAATAAGGTGGAGGCTGAGGTGGTCTCAGATGGAGATGAGGAACTTGTTGGGAACTGGAGCAAAGGTGACTCTTGTTATGTTTTAGCAAAGAGACTGGCGATGTTTTGCCCCTGCCCTAGAGATTTATGGAACTTTGAACTTGAGAGAGATGATTTAGGGTATATGGCGGAAGAAATTTCTAAGCAGCAAAGCATTCGAGAGGTAACTTGGGTGCTGTTAAAGGCATTCAGTTGTATAAAGGAAGCAGAGCATAAAAGTGTGGAAAATTTGCAGCCTGACAATTTGATAGAAAAGAAAGACCCATTTTCTGAGGAGAAATTCAAGCCAGCTGCAGAAATTTGCATAACTAATGAGGAGCCACACGTTAATCTCCAAGTCAATGGGGAAAATGTCTCCAAGGCATGTCAGAGGTCTTCACAGCAGCCCCTTCCATTACAGGCCCAGAGGCCTAGGAGAAAATGATTTCGTGAGCCAGCCCCAGGGTCCCCGTGCTGTGTGCAGACTAGGGACTTGGTGCCCTGTGTCCCAGCCACTCCAGGTGTGACTAACAGGGGCTGAGGTACAGCTCAGGCTGTTGCTTCAGAGGGTGGAAGCCCCAATGCCTTGGCAGCTTCCACATGCTGTTGAGCCTGCGGGTTTACAGAAGTCAAGAATTGAGGATTGGGAACCTCTGCCAAGATTTCAGAAGGTGTGTGGAAACGCCTGGATGCCCAGGCAAAAGATTGCTGCAGGGGAAGGGCCCTCATGGAGAACCTCTGCTAGGGCAGTGCAGAGGGAAATGTGGAGTCAGAGCCCCCACACAGAGTCCCTACTCGGGCACTGCCTAGTGGAGCTGTGAGAAGAGGGCCATTGTCCTCCAGACCCCAGAATGGTGGATCCACCAAAACTTGGACCATACACCTGGAAAAGCCTCAGACACTCAAAGCCATCCCATGAAAGCAGCCAGGAGGGGGGCTATTCCCTGCAAAGCTACAGGGATGGAGCTGCCCAAGACCATAGTAACCCACCTCTTACATCAGCATGACCTGGATGTGAGACATGGAGTCAAAGGAGATCATTTTAGAGCTTTAAGATTTGAGTACCCTAGCTCCTGTGTTTTGGCCAATGTCTCCAATTTGGAATGGCTGTATTTACTCAATGCCTCTACCCTCATTGTATCTAGGAAGTTAACTAACTTGCTTCTGATTTTATAGGCTCATAGGTGGAAGGGACTTGCCTTGTCTCAGATGAGACTTTGGACTGTGGACTTTTGAATTAATGCTGAAATGAGTTAGTGGGGGACTGTTGGGAAGGCATGATTGGTTTTGAAATGTAAGGATATGAGATTTGGGAGGGACCAGGAGCAGAATGATATGGTTTAGCTGTGTCCCCATTCAAATCTTATCTTGAATTCCCATGTGTTGTAGGAGGGACCTGGTGGGAGGTAATTGGATCATGGGGGCAGGTCTTTCACATGCTCTTCTTGTGATAGTGAGTCTCACAAAATCTGATGGTTATTGTAAGGGGAAGTTTTCCTGCACAAGCTCTCTTCTCTTGTCTGCCACCATGTGAGACATGCCTTTCACCTTTCACCATGATTGTGAGGCTTCCCCAGCCATGTGAAACTGTGGGTTCTCCATTAAGCCTCTTTCCTTTGTAAATTGCCCATTCTCGGGTATGTCTCTATCAACAGTGTGAAAATGGACTAATACAGTAGCCTTGTAGTATAGTTCAAAGTCAGGTAATGTGATGCCTCCAGCTTTGTTCTTTTTATTTAGGATTGCCTTGGCTATTCACATTCTTTGTTGGTTCCATCTGAATGTCATTGGCAGTCTGATAGGAATAGCATTGAATCCCTAAAATTCTTTGGACAATATGGCCCAATTTTGATTTTTCTTATCCCAATATTGATTTTTTCTTACCCATAATCATGGAATGTTTTCTCATTTGTTTGTGTCATCTCTGATTTCTTTGAACAGTGTTTTGTAATTCTCCTTGTACAGATCTTTCACCTCTCTGGTTAGCCGTACCTAAGAATAAAGAATAAATTCCTACAAATTTTATTCTTTTGTGGCTATTGTGAATGGGATTGCTTTCTTGATTTGGTTCTCAGCTTGGATGGTTGTTGGTGTATAGAAATGCTACTGATTTTTGTACATTGATTTGGTATCCTGAAACTTTACTGAAGTTGTTACAACCATACGTTTGTATTTTTTCTCCAAGTCTTTGTGCTTTTATTTCTGTAAATGGTACAAACCTCATAGTACATTATTCCTATTTTTTCTTTACACAGTTATTCAGAGATTTTTTAAATAGAAAATAAGTATTTTTCCCATGAATTTATCATGTCTAGTGTTCTTCATTCTTGTGTACAGATCCAGATTTCTATCCGATATCTTTTCTTCTGCCTGAATGACCTCCTTTAGCATTTCTTGTAGTGCAGGTCTGCTGTTGATCAATTCACTCTGCCTTTGTATGTCTATAAAAGTCTATATATCACGTTTTTGAAATGTATTTTTTCTGCATATGGATTTCAGATTTGATCATATTTTTCTCTTAGTACTGATGCTCCTCAACTTATGATGGGGCTACTTCCCGATAAATCCTTGTAAGTTGAAAATACCGTAAGTCAAAAGTTCATTTAATACACTTAACCTATCTAACATCACAGCCTAGCCTCACCTACCCTAAATGTCCTCAGAACATTACATTAGCCTACAGCTAGGCAAAATCATTAAACACAAAGCCTATTTTACAATAAAATGTTGACTATCTCATATAACTTATAGAATACTGACATTGAAAAACAGAATGGTTGTATGAGTACTCAAAGCATGGTTTCTGCTAAATGCCTATCACTTTCACACCACTGTAAAGTTGAAGAATGCTAAGTTAAATCATCCTAAGCCGGAGAATGTACTTTACAGATATTGTTATACTTGCTTCTTGCTTGTATTGTTTCTGAAGATGGGTATGGCATTCTTATATTTGCTCCTCTGTATGTTCTTTTTTCTGCCAGATGCTTTTAAGATTTTCTCTTTATCACTGTTTATCAACAATTTGATTATGAAAGGGCTTGGCATGGTTGCCTTTATGTTTTCTCTGCTTGGAGTTTGTTGAACTCCTTGAATATATCAGTTTATACTTGTAATCACATTTAGACATTTTTTAGCCATTATTTCTTTTTTTATTTTTTATTTTTTATTTTGAGACAGAGTTTCGCTCTTGTTGCCGAGGCTGGAGGACAATGGCACGATCTTGGCTCACCACAACCTCCACCTCCCTGGTTCAAGCGATTCTCCTGCCTCAGCCTCCCAAGTAGCTGGGATTACATGCGCCACTATGCCCGGCTAATTTTTTTTTTTTTTTTTTTTTTTAGTAGACACGGTTTCTCCGTGTTGGTCAGGCTGGTCTCGAACTCCTGACCTCAGGTGATCCGCCTGCCTCGGCCTCCCAAAGTGCTGGGATTACAGGCATCAGCCACTGTGTCTGGCCAATTTCTTTAAATATATTTCTGTCCCTCTCCACTCTCCTCTCCTTCTGGAATATAAATCACATGTATTTATCCCACAGGTCACTGATACTCAATTCATTTTTGCTTAGTTTTTTTTTCTCTTCTTACTTTCATTCTGCATATTACTGTCCCTATGTTTTTAAGTTCACTAATCATTTATTTGGCATTGTTTAATCTGCTATTAATACCATCTAGGATATTTTTTATTTTATAAATGGTTTGTCCACTCTGGAAGTTCAAATTCCGTATTTTTTATATCTACCATATTTGTCCACGTCATGCTCATGCTTTCTTCAACTTCTTGAAATTATGAAGTGTATTTAAAATATCTCCATTAACATCGTCATGTACTAATTTCACAATCTGTGTTATTTATTTCTTTAATGATTTTTCCCCTCATTATGGATCATATTTTTTTTGGTAATTTTCAGTGGGATGCCAGACATTGTGAATTTTATATTATCGTGATCTGGAATTTTTGCAATGTTAAATGTTCTTGGTCTCTGTTCTGGGACACCATTAACTTACTGAGAAACATTTTGATTCTTTCATGTCTTAAGCATTGTTGGGCAGAGCCAGAACCGCCTTTAATCTCAGACAGTAGTTTACAACCAGGGATGATTTTGCCTCATAGAGGATATTTGGTCATGTACAGAGACATTTTGTACTATTACATTTAGAAGGTGCTATTGGCATCTAGTGGAAAAAGTCTAGGGATGCTACTAAAAATTCTACTATGTCTAGCACAGCCCCCACAACAAATAATTATCTGGTCCCAAATGTTAGTGAAGCTGAGGTTAAGAACTCCTGCTCTAGGGCTAAGTTGACCTCACTATAGAGGCAATCCAATACCCACCTGAGGACTTTACTAAATGCTGCATGTGTCAGGAGGTCAATTATATCCAGTTCTATATATCCTCCAGAAAATTATTACCTGGTCCTTTTCATTGATTCTTTTCACAGACTTGGGAAATACTTATCCACTGATCAGTGTTTATTTATCTTTAACCCAAGGAAAATCCTCTGCAGATCTCTCTGTCTCTCTCTCTCCTTTCTCCCCTCACCCCCATCTCTCTCCTATACTCTAACCCACAGATTCTAGTCACCTGGGACTTCGTGAACTCCAGTCACTGTCTCCCCAACTCAGGAATATTTCCAGGCTCTGTTGGGGTTCTCTCCCTATCGTGTAGCCTGAAAACTCTCCAGGCAGTAAGCCACGTATCTGGTCCCAGCTACCCTGTTACTTCATCATGGCCAGAAGCAGAAATCATTTTTTTCTTTCAGCAAATATTTGTCCAGTTTCTTGTGCCAAGTACTGCAGATAAAATGCTGAACAAGAACAACAAGGATCTCTATTCTCATCCATCTGTATTTTAGTAAGAGAGAAAAACAATAATAGAAAACATAAAGCAGTGATAAATTGTGTTAATGAAATTGGATGATAGGAGTTTCTAGGGGGAGCTACCTTAGGTTGAGTTGCAGGGAAATCCTTTCTGAATAAGTAATGCATAAGCTGTGAATGGAGTTGAGACATCTAGGATATCATTGATGACTGAAACTGTGAGTAGGGATGAGGACCCCCCAAATAGACTTTATAGAATAAAGGAGAAAAGAAAGACTAGGACTCATCCTTGAGAAATTCCAACTTTCATTATCCAAGTAAAGTAGGATGACTTGGGATGGAAGAGGCAAGAGGAAAGTGTGTTTTGTCTCAAAAGCCAAAAGAAATGAGTTCATGAAAGAGGGTGCTTTAGTCTCCTTGGGCTACCACAACAAAATAACATAGACTGCATGACTTAAACGACAGAACATTTTTTTCTCAAAGTTTCGGAGGCTGGAAAGTCCAAGATCAAGGTCCAGCAAGTTTGGTTTGCAAGCTGATAGATAGCTTGCAAATAGCTACCTTCTTGCTGTGTCCTCACATGGCAGAGAGGACCCTCTGGTATCCCTTCCTCCTCTTACAGTAACACCAGCCTCATCAGATTAGAGCTTCACTCATGACCTTAATTACCTCCTAAAGGTCCTGTCCCCAAATTCAGTCACCTTCAGGGTTAGGGCTTTGACATAGGAATTTAGGAGAAACACAAGTTCATAGCAGAAGAAATGGCCAACAATATTGAATGCTGCCAAGGGGGCAAAAACTAAAATTCACTGGAATTATCAATGTGAATGCCATTCATGGCTTTAGTAAGTGCTGTTTTCATGGAGTAAAAGCACTGGAAGCCATATTGGAATCGCTTAAGGAATGAGGAGCTAAGGAAATGGTGATAGCAAGTATAGGATAACTCCTTAATCTAGTTATAAAACTTATCTTGAGGAAAACTAAACATTGAGTAAAGTCTTGTATTTTATTTTTTAAAGAATGAGAGACCTTGTACTTTTTTAAGCTTCATGGTGAGGATCCAATTGAGAAGAGATGGTTTATTATTTATTGCCACAATAATGCTATATTACAAACTACTCCAAAATTTATTAGCTTAAAATAAGCAATTTTTATTTCATTCATGAGTCTGTGGTTGGCAGAGAAGGCTAGGATGTTCTTCTGATCTTGGCTGGCCTCCCTCATATGTCCTGGTATTAGCTGACTATCAGGTGGGAGGGACATTTATCTCTGCTCCATGTGTCCCTCACACTAACTCAGCAGGTTTGCCCAAGCAATTTTTCTCAAGCTTCAGCGTCCATCGTATTTGCTAAGATCCTATTGGCCAGAGCAAATCACGTGGGTAAGGCAGAATGGGAACATTGCAAAATGATAGGGCAAAGAAAGTAAATTTAAGGATGAGTAAAGAGTTGGGACTATTAATGCAATCAATTTGATATTGATAGTATATCAAAAAAAGGATTATGATCATTGGTAAGTTCTTAAGAAGGCAGATAGATGCAAACAGGGTCTCAGAATGTTATAAACCATGTCAGTTTCTGCAGTCTTTTACAGTTGGTTGGCATTGTTTTAAATCAACAACTTAATTGCTTTTAATTTCATATTACTAAAATTTCCTATTTTTATTCTTTTTATAAATTGTAGCTGAATCACATTTGTATATTTACTGGGTATTTGAATACTTTATTATAGAAATTCAGGGAGTCTTTTTTTGTTCCTACATGGCCAAGCGTCATTTCTAAATTGCATAACATTGCAAACAGTGTTCATTAATTTCTGAAGACTGTTGGTTCTCTGCCCTTAATCCGACTATAATTTCCTTCATTTCCATTCAATTAAAAATTCAGGTGGCTCTCCCATTTATCAGGAGAAAACTATTTTTTTTATTCTAGATGTTTTCTTGTGAATTCCTGACTGCCATAGTTTGCTCTAATGGTCATAACACTTACTAGTTATTAACCACACACTGTGCACCAGAGTGCCAGTCTTCGTGTCACCTTTATACTCAAAACAAAGTTAATATAAATAATTTTCCTGAAATTGGCTGTATCAAATTGCAAATCTAGGATTACACCCCAAGACTGTTGGTCTTTAGAGTCTGGTTCTTAACTATCATGTTCTTCTACTCCAAATACAGTAATCGCAAGCAAGTAGAGAAAAAGTCTATATAATCTTCTACTTTATCTACCAAAGCCTTTAAATTCATCAGTATCCTAACAAAGGAAAATTTTGAGAAAACTAAGTTTTTTTTTTTTTTTTTAAAGCAATTGCAATCTAAACTTACCTGTTTGCCAACCAAAAGAAACGGTTTATTCACATTTTAGACCTCATGGTCACCATTACAAACTGTTTACTTGGCTAGATCTTTTGATCTCCCTTAAGCCCAGGGACTCAAAATTAAACGACTGTATTATCTGTCTACACAAATTAAATTATTATATCTGTGTATGAGAGTTACAGGAATAACCTAATATGGTACAGTGCAGAAACAAATCATACACATATCTGCCATATTTTATCCCCAGTGAAAACAAGGGTACCTTTGATTGTCTTATGTTTTGTTAATAGTACTAACATTAACTCACATTTATTGTGTCCTTATTATGTGTCCAGTCAAAATGCCAGGCATTTTATGTGCATTCTATTCTCTATGCCAAGTGCTTTACATAAATTCATTTAACAGTCCCATTACCCATAAAAAGTAGTGACTTTCATTATCTTCATTGAAGCTTAGAAAGATTAAGAAATGTGCATTTAGCTGGCCAGTGATTGGACTCAGGATCAGAACTTGAGCTCTACAAATCTTCCTTCTGCCCCAGCTTACCAACATCCTTATCCCTAAAGGCCGTTATCAAATGTTTCTTCCCCTTGTCTCCCCACTCTGCTGGGATTAATCTTTCCCTTCTCTGTAATCCCTTAGTCCTTAGTTACTCCTTTATATTTATTGTATGCTGCTGTTTTATTCTGGTAATTTGTGAATACTTTCTCACTGTGCCTCCTTACCAAGCTGCAAAACCCTTAAAGGTAGATACCATCACTTTTTTAATACTCCTAATATGTTAAGTAAGTACTGCTTGAGGGTTAGAAGAAATGATAAGTGACCTTCATGAACGTTCTCTCATCTAGGTTCGTGTGCTTAACATACCTTTGGTGATATTTGGATAGATTTGTGGAGACATCAAGCTATAGGACAGAGCTGAGCCATAATAGCTAGTCAGTAAATTTTTACTGTAGTAACACTTAGAAGACACCATTCCAAAAGAAAGTAAGCCGTCATCCAGAATTTGGAGTTAAATAGATGAGTTCAAATTTGACAGTGTCAAGTACATTAACTATTCCAAGTCCAAATCCTGTACCAGAGCCCAGTTTATCTGATACAGCTGACGTCTCCCTTTAAAAAGATGAACTTGTGTTCCCTGAAACTCTTGACCTAAAGAATACTCTGTCAGCGCTCAAAAACATGTCAGTCTATGCCCTAACATTCTTCTTCTCTTTCAGGAATTGAAGGATATGAGTAGCTGCTGCTTATTTAGTTTATGCCATGAGGAAACTTCATGCATTAAATATTTAACTCTCCTGGATAGGGTTATAACTGTAGCCTTAGGCACATCTTTCTGTTTTAAACCCATAAACCATACACTTGTCCACTAATCTCACATGTTAAGCATTCTGAAGAATAGAAAAATGGGTATTAACATGGAGAATCATGACAGAATTAGAACAATCCAAGAGTTAGTAGCATTACAAGGTAATAGATCATAGGCCCTGGAGACTTCTATTCACGAGTTATGTGGCTTGGGTAAGTCATTTTACTTCTGTGAGCTTCAGTGAATAGTTGTTAGGACTGAATGTGGTAGTGTTAAAAAAAAAAAAAAAAGAAAGAAAAAGGCTTTTAGCACACTGCCTGGTACGTAGCTACTGTTCTGTAAGTGATATTTTCAGACCTGTCTTGGTTATACCAAAATTTGTTTCCTGCAAGAGTCAGCTAGGTAACATTCAAGTTTATTGTCCCTATGACAGAAATGAACATTGCATATCTCCAGTAATACAAGTTTAAATTATTAGAGCTAGATACAATTTTGTGAAGATTAGACTTATCAATAATCATTAATTTAAATCACAAATTCTTTGGATTTCTATGACTCCCAAAAGATTTCTATCTTTTACACTTTGCAAATGCACATACTCTATAAACTTCCATTCAGATGTGGAGATGGACTCTATCTTTGGGTCCATGGGATTACTGAAGAATCAAAAATAGGCTTAGATGCCTACGGAACCATTTCAGATTCCTCTTGCCCTTTTTCAACCCTCACCTCCATTAGTTTCCTAGTTTGATAGAGAAGAGTCCTTACTTATGATAAGCACTTCTCCTCCCACTTCTTTCTCTTTTCACCAAAATACGCAGTAAACTAAGCCTTTGTATTTGTATAGAGCTCCTTATGGTTTTTAAAGCATGCTAATTGGCTCTTATTAAATTGTCAAACCTCTCTAAGATAAGGCGCGAAAGTGTTTTTTTGTTTGTTTTTTGTTTTTTATGAAGAAAATGAGGCAGGAGGTTAAGGTTACTTGTCCAGGGACATTATTATTGTGATTATTGTCAGAAATTGAGCCCAGGTCTTTACGTTCTTTTCCCCAACTCTACTCTCAAGAGTACCACTGTATACATACTATTGCTGAGCTTTCATTAGAATCCAGGATATAGACATATAAAGTCACTTTCTCAGATGACTTAACTGCTACTGCTTTCAGCTTTCTAATTTTATGAAACAGAGAAGCCATGACATAGAAGTGATAAATCTGATGACATAGAATTTAGAATGGATTCACGAGAAAATCAACATAAGGAGATATAAACTGGATGCGGGGGAGGAGAGTGGGATCGCAAATCACTATAGAACAAAGGATTAATTTTCATAACTACAAGAAAAAGATTATCCTAATTGGCAAAGAACACATAAAAAGGGAACACAAATGGCTTCTAAAACATTAAAATATGCTTAACCTTATTCATAAAAGAAATGCGAATTAAAACAATGGTATGCCACTTTTTAACATCAGATTTTCAAAGATCTGTAAGTTTTATTACACATTATTGGTTAGAGGAATGAAAGACCTTTTCACACATTGTTGATCAAAGTGTAAAATGGTACAGTCTCCGAAGAGCACTTTGATAATATCAAAAATGTAAAAGCACCTTTTGACCCAGCTTTTCTACTCCTCATCAACTCTATAGATATACTTGAACACATGCAAGAATATTCAATGCATCATTGCTATTTTATGCAATAGATTAAAACAGCCAAAAATTCTGTCAATTGAGGACTGATAGTCAATGATGATTTAGCCATAAAGTAGAATTCTATGTAGCTGTTAAAAGACTTGAGTATTCATTTTACAAATATGAAACAGTATCCAAAATATATATTTTAAAGCAAGATACAGAACAGTATATAGAATGGTAGAATTGTGTCCAGGGAGAGAGTTGAAACACAGATACCTACATATTTCAATGTGAGGGGACTATCTGAAGAACAGACAATAAAATGGTAACAATAGTTGCCCCAGAAGAGGGGCTAGAAGCACCGATAGACTTCTTCCCATTGTATGACATTTTTCACTGACTGATTTTTTTTTTTTTTTTTTCCCTGAGACAGGGTCTCACTCTGTTGCCCATGCTGGAGTGCAATGGCACAATCTCAGCGCGCTGCAGCCTCGACCTCCCAGGCTCAAGCAATCCTCCCACCTCAGCCTCCTAAGTAGCTGGGACTAATATTTGTACTGTTTATAGAGATAGGGTTTTGCCGTGTTGCCCAGGCTGGTCTCAGACTCCTGGGCTCAACCAGTCCACCCACCTCAGCCTCCCATAGTGCTGGGATTACACGCTGATTGATGTTTTTAATTTTGCAAATGTATTATCTATTTTAAAATGCACAAGACAAAAAAACTCTACAAAATGGCATCAAAAGTTGAGAACATTTATTTTCACTTTGTACAGATGTGTATGATTATACGGCAAATTCCTGACATTAAACCTAACTAGTCAAAATTTTAATTTCCAAATATAAAGGAGTATTTTTTTTAAATCCTCTATATTGCATACTCTTTGAAAGCACTGACTGTGTCCTCCTCATCTTTATATCACAAAAGCACTTTCTGAGGTATTCAATAAATGTTAAATAATTTCATTGACTCTGGTGTTGAAAATGGAATTGAAAAGTCTTGATTAAGCACTAATCAGAGAACCAGGTTCTTATGTTAGTCCACATACATCTGGTTTTAGAAGACCTGAAAAAGGGGCAGTTTATTTTCCTACTCTCTTAAAAAACTAAAATCTGGCCAAGTGTTGTGGCTCACACCTGTAATCCCAGTGTTTTGGGAGGCTGAGGCAGGAGGATTGCTTGAGGCCAGGAATTTGAGACTAGCCTGGAAAACACAGCAAGACCCTGTCTCTTCAAAAAAATTTAAAAATTATTTGGGTGTGATGGCACACACTCGTAGTCTCAGCTACTCAGGAGGCTGAGGCAGAAGGATTGCTTGAGTGCAGGAGTTGGAGGCTGCAGTGAGCCATGATGGTGCCACTGCACTCCAACCTGGGCCACAGAGCAAGACTCTGTCTCAAAAAACAAACATCTAGAAAGGTACTTTCTAGCTGTAATGTTCTAATGCCTCTGGTTCCAGCATTTCCTAAGATAGCTGTATTCTAAGAATTCTATAGAGCAGTACTGCCCAAACTTTGCATATCCATTGTTTTTTAAGTATATATGAATTAAATGTCAAGCTGTATATCAGTAAATTTAGTTTTTTTTCAAAACTGACATTTTCTCCCCATACATAAGTATAGTTTTGTGCACCTGTAGGATCTGTGTACCCAAATTTATAGTATACCATTCTAGAAAAGTTACCTAAGAAAACTGCCTTATGTTTTTGAAAAGGAAAATCATGTAGTTATTAAAGTATTCTTCGTCTGTGATGAAAACATCTTAGTCAAACAAACAGCAAACAAAACAAAATTTGTTTTTGTTTATGACCATGATTATTTGTTCTATGCCTTCATCTTCTTTTTTGGAGTTTAATACTTACTATACTTGCCTACCAATCTATCTTGATTAATATAATTGTGTTTTTATAGCTTGCCTTAGAGTTTCTCAAAAAGGTGTACATCAAACTTTTGCTTTGAAAATACAAGCAATGCAAATATGAAGACTAGCAGTCCTTGGAGAAAGGAAATGGCTTTATCTGAATTTTGCTAACTTGAAAAACAAAAATGAAGTCCCTGAGGACATTTTAATAATAATGTAAATTTTTTTCAAAATTCAGTTGATTTCTAATATGTATGAAAATATTGTATTTTGGATCTTTCATTTGTCACATATACTTTAAATATGTCATTTTTTAATCACATCTGTTTTAGCTTTTCAAAAAAGTGGTTTACTACTTTTGATGCATACTAAGCTACCTGGTAGTTTATCATTTTGTCTAGTATCTATACAAATTGAAACTGTATTCTATGGGACTGGGACTGTTTGGGGAGAATGCAGTTAGATATGTTAGTGGTGGTAAAACAGGATATAACGGATTTGGCTTATTGAATGGCATATGGGTTGGTTGGTTGAGGTTGCAAGGAGGGATCTACTGGAGTCTGGATGCTCCCATTTCCCAACTCTACCAAGTCACTTAAATATGAGACACTGAACCTCATTGCTAATAGGAAGATTTGTAGAGCTACAGTTCGAGAAAGCTTAGGAGTGATATAGTTCAAATTAATTAACCATAGTTAAATGTCAAGTGAATTAGAGAGCTGAATAGTTTATAAACATAAGGATTCACACCTGAATATGTGGACTGTAATACTTAAAACTAGGGATGGCATATTCATTACACAAAGAGTGGACTAGCTCCCCTTTTGAGTGTCACGTGTCTGTGATTCTGAAGAGTAGCACTCTGCTTCAGATGTTTCACAACAGGCTTTTATAAATGTTTACTGAATTTTTGAGTAATTACTATGTATTTAGCACTGTGCTTATCGTCACAGAAAAAATGTTAGCATCCTTTCCTTCTGATCTAGAGGGGGTTATCAGACTATTAGACATGAAACAATAGTTTAGAACCCAATAGTTCACTATCCAATGCAATGTTTTACTGAGAGGACGCTGAGAGATGTGAGATTGGATTAGGCATGGGTAAAGGTTTGGTTAAGCAGAGTGGTGAGCAAGGTTCCCTATGTGGGAACATTTAGGAACAGACGGAACTGTTCTCATGAACTTGTGGAATAAGACACCAGTCCAGAACATTAAAGAATAATGTTGAAGAGATCTGACCAACCTAATATAAATCCAAATAAGCCAACTTTCCCATTAATGTAAAAAATTATTTGAAATAGACAACCAGAATAAGTATCCTGTGGATGCCGCATGCTCCTCTGATGAGCTGGCCGTAAGTTTAATTCCTGATGATTTTCCAGCCTCATTAGAGAGCTAGTAGACAAGCATAAGGAAAAGAGAAAGGGCTGTATTCCAGTTCCAGGCAGGTGACTGTATGACCTCAGGCATATTTGTACTTAACTCGGAGTCGTCTTGATTTTATTGTTTACTGTGAGGATAAGCATACCAACCTTACTTGGCTTTTGCGAAATTCAAATGAGACAATACATGCGAAGGTGGCTAGAACATAACAGGCAACAAATGTCGATCCCTTTTTTTCCTCAAAGTGGCTCTCATCCTGATCCACAAAAGGGCAAGTTAAAAGGGTTGAATCCTGCCAGGCTCACAAGGTTAAATAATATCTTTTCTGATGTATACTGATGTAATCCATATATGCAGTGTTACTTTTTCAGTCATATGTGACTTCTCAAGTTACAGTTTACATGGCATTATTCATTGTATTTAGTTCAATAAGTAGGTGGGAGAGAAAACTGTTGTATTTTTCAGGATAAATGCTTTATGTACACTGAAGTTTAGAGGTCCAAACACAACAACTAAATGTTCTTTTACAAGGTTGATAATTACTTGGAAATTAAAGTAAAACTAAAATGCCTTACACTTTTTCTTCCAGCATGCTACAAATGAAAACTGATGAGAAACTGAATGTGTCTGATGGGAATACAGCACGTTGCCCTTTGAGCCCCGTTAAGATGTGCCTTAATCGTCCCATTGAATGGAATCTGAATTTGACAACAGCATCTCTAGCGAGCTGTACAGTTCATAACCAAAATCTCAAAAGTGAAGAGAAATAGATTGCAGTTCTTCTTGCACTATCTTTATTTTGTATGTCAATATTCCTTCTGAACAATAAGCATTTATCAATTGATCTTGAAGTATTTCTAGTCCTGTGATTTGTCTTTATATTAAATCATTAGCATTAATCACTTTGATTATATTCTTTGTATGTTTTTTACATGTTTTACATCAGATCATTGTGGAATTTTGTAGTATAAACGGATTTCGATGTTTCTCTTTTTAATGGTATTATGTGAATTTTTTATGCCCTAAGTTTAAATACGTAATTGTCCCCAGTTTTATTTCTGTGCACAAAGTTTTAATATATAACACATTGTGATTTATAGAGCTAGTATTGTAAAGATTTGTGATGACCTGGCCCATGAGCAGTTGTCAAACAGGAAACAGGTGGACACCAACTACCTCGAAGCACATTGGTGAAAGAAAAGGCAAAGGTATCTCTTAGAAGTAAATCTCCTTCAAAGTTATATATGTACAGAAGAAAACAAGTTGACCATAGCTTTTTGTCAAGTAGCATGTTTCCATTCACAGGAGAATGTGAGCTGATCAGTTCTTTGTCTGTATTTTAAACCTGTAAGTCTGTGGGCTTTAAGAGCAATGGCACAATTGCATGTTTACTGTTTAGCAAATCTGTGCCTCTTGGTAGAGAAGAATACTATGTGGTTTCTGTAAGTTACCAGTTTTGAATGAAAAAATGGTAAATGGATTTACATCTGTTTTATTGTACCTTAGCCTTTTATTTTAAAGGGATGACTTTTAAAAGCAGGACATTCCCTACCTTTAACTCTAATAGTGCAAAGCACAGTTTCAGCAATGGCTACATGACTGTGTCTAAAAACTGAACACTCAGAATACTAAAGGTTTGGTGCTTAAATTTGTTTTTCCCATGCCACAGAAAGCAAACTATGGTGAACCGCATGAGAACATGGCTTCTTTCTTTTTGGATAGCCTGGCCATGTGTGAATGGGATTTTAGTTTATTATGTTTCTAAGACTTTTCCTTACAGCACACTTAATGTACCTTTTCAGTCCTTCTCCCAACCCCCTGCAAATTATCTTTAAAATAACAATGCATAAGGAATTTGAAGCACAGGAGAACACAGAGCCAACAAACAGAATGAAGAACAATCATATATTTTTAACTGACTTTCTATCATTACCATTTTTCCTTTTGCTTAATAACTATCTTGCTTTGTAACTTTGACTCCTTTTATAAGTTCTATGAGGCACATATGTATAGCAATTTGGTTCTAAAAACCAAATTGCTCTTACTTTAGCTCTTACTTTAGCTCCATCTTAAAATTTCACTTTAAGTAAATGGCTTCTAATAAATAAGCCTAAAAAAGCACAATTCTTTAAACAGATCCATGTTAGGACATTTCTGAATAATAAAGAGAAAAGGTGTTTTGTTGGGTATTGCAGAAAAGAGGACCAGTTTCATACAGTACAAGTTTCATAAGTCAGGTCAAGTGTCAATTTCAAAAGACAAGAAATGAAATTGACATAGTGCTCATAAATTGGTAGCATATATAAAGAGAACTTCCTGTCACATTATTTTCCCACTAGAATTATTATCCACAGTAAATATTATTTTATTATGCCAAAAATATAGGGAGCAGCTTCATGGTTAATATACATTTATGTTGACACCTCCCTAACCCAGGAAACATTCACAAACAAGGACTCCCATATGCAAATACTTTAGGAAGAGAGATTTCCTAGGCAGATAGCATCATCAAAAACATTTTCACTGTAGGAATCACAAAATAAGATTGTTAAAATAACTGTTGAACGTTATACTGGTCTTCCTCACTGGTGATAAGCTCCTCCTAGCCAGTTTGTGGTACTTCCTTCATTTTCCCTTGACATGTTACTTGTTAAATATGTCCTCAGGCGGTTTCATCTTTGTTGATTCTGCCCATCTAAGTCATAAGCTTCTCAAATGCAAGCTACTAGCTAGTCACAGTTGAAAGTTTTCCATAATGACATGATTTTAAACATAAAGAGTTCATAAGAATCACTTGGAGAGACTATTTAAAAACGAGATTCCTAGGCCCTCCTCAAATTCTGATAAATCTGTGTGATGCAGATTTGTTCTGGACTATAATAACTGATGCTGTCCTAATGCTTTCATACAGGCCAAAGTAACATGGAAGCGCACAGCAGAAAATCTTCAGAAAGATGTAAGGTTTGTTCTGATTTTGACATGGTTAACTTTATTAAAGCAAATAACTGGATATAATCTTAAAGGATTCCACCTCCATCATCTTTCCTAACTTACATCTTCATTGAGAAATTGTGCAAAATTAAGTTTACTTTTTTCTAGCGCTGCTGTTTTGGCTCGTCTTGGTAGTCTCATCTTCATTTCTGATTCTGGTTCTGGAACTTCATGATCACTAAATAGATGTTGAAAATACACGAATTTAGATACAAGCTTTAAAACCAGTTTATTTATAAATAAAACTTTTTTGTTTCTGACTCACATTCTATCAGTGTGTAATTGATAGCCTGATTCCATTGACTTAGCTTAAAACTAAAATCAAACAATGTCAAAAAACACTGACTTGGCTATCCAGCAAAGTGAATCATGGAAAACCTAGCTAATGATTTTATATACTATAATGGAACCTGGTGTTATACAGGAAAAAAGCCACAGACTTGTAATGAAGCTTGTAATTAAACGAGGACCATAACTGTCCAAAAAAGATTTCTTTGAAACTCAAGAAGTGAGAAAAAAAATAAGTTCTCTTGATTTAAGCAATAAATTCCAAAAACACAGTAAAAAACAAGTTCCCCCTCTTGATTAAATTTAATCAAGATAGTGTGAAACTATGTACTGAAAATACACACAATACAATTTTGCCAATGAATACAAGACAGCTACCAACTTTCAGCTCTAACAGTGGCTTCATTGACAAGAAGCCAAAAATAAACACTCTACCACACAATATACCCAAATTATAGACAGAATTATTCTATCATTAAGTGTAGAGAACCCAAATATTATCAAAATCAAGAGTTGCTAACTGAAGAGGAGTCACATCATGTAATTAGAAATTGAAACAACATATTAAAGATAGCACTAAAGACCTTGCCAACTAATTGGCAAAAGCAAACACGCCGTAAGAAGTCAAATGCTCTTGATAATGGAATTTTAGACTCTATACCCAAGACAGCTATTTATAGTTTTCACTATCTTGTTATATATTTTCTCTCATTCACAAGAAAATTAGTTTTTTTCTACTTCTAGAAAGAAAAAGTGACGATAGGCCTCTATATATTCTAGACATGCATGGCATACCTTTCAGAGTCGGCCTCAGCAGTCTGACGCCTCCTGTTCGTCCTAGCTGAAACTGTCACTTTTCTCTGTCCTTGAAGACAGTATAATTCATTATCAGAATTTATTATCAGTTGCTTATTGTTTTTAATTTAGTTTCTAGGCTAACTACACCCTTTGTTTTCAACACAACAATCCTTTCAACACATGTATCTCCTACT
This sequence comes from Rhinopithecus bieti, assembly GCF_001698545.2. Taxonomy (NCBI): domain Eukaryota; kingdom Metazoa; phylum Chordata; class Mammalia; order Primates; family Cercopithecidae; genus Rhinopithecus; species Rhinopithecus bieti. Next base: position 448,834 of record NW_016805238.1, on the reverse strand, counting down.
TGTTCTAGCCATCTTGGTACTAGTTACCACTACCACAGAAAAAGGAACCCAAGCAAGATTAAAAATTTATTTTGTAAGCACTAATAATGAGTAAGGGAAAATAAGGAAATTTCAAGCAAGTTAAAAGAAGGCAAATTTTAGTTCAATGTATTTGAGGACAGAGTATATGAAAAATGTGTTATAATGAAGTACCTATATTATTGCTATAGCACAAAGTCTGTGGAGAGACTCATGAAAATTAAAGGTTAGAAAGGTAGGTTAGGTGCATAAACAGGTGCTAAAGAAACAGAACTTATTTTTTTCTTGGAAGGTGATAAAACAAATAGAACATTAATCAGTAAGGTAATAATGGCTTCTTGTAAAATAACATATACATGACCAATTCAAATATGTGTTCTAAAATATATTTCAATGTAAAAACCAGAACCTTTATATACTAGGGATTATAAGATTCTACTTACTAGAAATTTATAAGGTTAAGGAGTAAGACAAAGTTTGGCTTGTGATGTTTCTCATTTATAAGAAATAAAACAGTATGAATACATGAAGTTTGGTGTATTAAAAAGGATGGCGTTCTCATGGTGTGATATACCACAAAAAAAATCTGATCAAAACCAAACTGTTCAATGTGACAGTCTGTTTGAAAATTATATACTCTACTTCATTCATGTGGCACTTTTTTCTACTCCTTACCTGCTTTTACTAAATGGATTTATCCCCAAGAAAACATCCAACAATATGGGACTAACTTGGAACAATAGCCAACAATCGGCATTTAAATAATTTACTGGTTACAAAACAATATTCCAGACTCCATTTTAGAAAAAATTAAATCTGCATCGAAAAGGGCCTTAAAAAATAGATTTCTAAAATTAAAATCATGGTTGGCTCATGGGTGGGATTATTAGTGTTCCTTATAGTAGTTTGCCTGGATGTACTTTCTGATTCTTCTGTAATAAGCATGCATTGCTTTTGTAATGAGGAAATAATAAAACAATAAAAATATCTTGAATTTCAGATTTTTTTCCAAGTGATCCCCTAGTAGTCAGCATTTACTGTGCCAGCAGATCCCCTATTGTTGGATAGCCCTTGGGAAACAAGTTGCGAAAATATGAAATAAGATGGGAATAGAAGGAAAACAAAGCCCAGAAAAATGCTACAGGGATTTTTTTAAAATGCTTATTAGTTATATGAAGGACAGAACACAAATAACTAATATAAAACCATCATTTAACCAAATATTAATTTAACCCAAATTATCTCTTGTAATATGATGTTTTGCAGCATACTTCTTTCAATCAAAAGCACCTAGAGCAACACTGATTTTATCATCTTTAGATACAAGGCAAAACGGACATCCACTGAAAGAATTAAAAGAAAGGATACCAAAGACATTTAAAAAAAATCTTTATCCCTAAGGAAACAAAGATAAGAAAACTTGCAAAACAAGTATTTTTCATTGGAAGACAAAATTGAAAGCTTTTATCATAAGATGGTCAATCCATACACTACCTCTGTTAGTCTTTAGCTGAGTAGATTTTGATGCTTGGGTTGCTTTTCCACCCCTGAGAGGAGTCATGTATACTTCTTTATTCTTTTCTATTAAAGGGAATAATACAACAATATAAATAAGATAGCCTCATGAAATATTTTAAATTGTCTTTCTAAGTCCAGTTTTTATGAAACTGAAATGACAAAGTCCTTCTAACAGCTAGTGAAAAGTTATAAATCACCCTTTCGAAAATTTGAATGTTGGAAGAGAAGCAAAACTCCTAAAAAGATGGTCATATGTTGAGAAATGCATGCCAAAAAACATTTGAAAAGTAGAATAAACATTTATCAGTAATGCTCTTTCCCAAGAGGATTATTTAGAAAAAAATTTTCATTCATTTCTGATGTCCAACCAAACATGTTAGAGTAGAAAAAAATACGTCTCAGTAAAGATGAAAAACACAGAATCTTATGAATATTCTAGTCAGTATGCCATTACCATCTTCGTTTTGAAAAGTAGTTGTAGTCAAGCTGGCATCCTGTGCTACTTCAGCTTGGTCACCAAATTCTTTATTTCCTTTTTCTAACTGAATCTTGATTTTCTCCAAAGCTCTCAGACATGTCCTATCTTTTACTTGCTATAAAAGAAAACATTAATATTTTGTAAACACCACATTCCCTAATCTTCTTTGAAAACAGTACCAATACATATCAAATTGTTTAAAAACACTAAAGTATATGAAATTTATGAAGAAAATATTTCAAATAAGTCACAATATGCTAACATATGTATAATCTAATACAACCATGTCAATTCTACATGTATAAATATAAACACAAACTAATTCAGAGTAATTAGAAACTACTTTACCTCCAGAATCTCATTCAATAGAACCAGAAGATCTTTTGCAAGATGGCTACTGAGTTCTAAAGAACTCAAGGCTTTTGTATAGACTCGAATTTCTGGTGAGCACGGACTTGTTAAGATCTCATTGCAAATTTTCATAGCCAAATTGTCATGTACTGTTAAGGCCTAAAAAATTAAGAGAAAATTCTCTGTAAAATGAAAATGATTATGATTATTATATAGTCTTACACATCTAACAAATATTTCCAACTGTCTTGTCATAATCCCAAATATAAAATGTCTAAAACCAAATTTAACATCCGCCCTACCACCAAAATAAGCTCCCCTTCTTGACTTCTTGTAGTGGATGCTGTGATATAGGGCCCAGTTCCACTTCCTGTAGGAAAGAAGCACTCATCCTCCAGTTGCAGCATGTTTTGGAGGGTAGAAGTTCCCAGATGCAGTACTGATCCAGGCTGACGAAGGTAGACTTTGGTGGACCTTGTCCAAGATCACACCTCTTCTCCCAAAGATTTGTGCAAATCCAATGACTGGCCAATGCACAGGTACAGTGTCTCAGCTTGCCTCCATTCTGGACAACTCAAAGGAACATCCCAGTTCTGGAACTCCCTATGGGATTGGCTGGGGTCTTTGCTTGCATAGCAGTAGTTGAACTTAGTGCCATGCCCCAATCTACCTTCCTCACTCTTCCAAGATGCTGATCATGAGAGTACTCCCCAATTACACCATGGCAACAGCTCCTTTGAAGTCTGCTGTTACACATACTTAAGAGTTTGCCTGGACTCCTCCATCTTCCTTGCCTCTCAAGCTCTTTCTTTTAAATTCTTGTACCCATAGTTCTTTATTAGGTCAATTTCTATTCTTTCTACTTTCTACTATTACTTTCTAGTACTTTTTCTACAAGCGAATTACACAGATTTTTCAACTGCTTTCTTAATATTATTTTCTTTCCGCTCACCAGTTCATCTCATATAACCATCACTGACCACCAAATTAATCTTTCTAAGTGGTTTTCATGACATTAACCCTTTCTCATCATAAGCCCTACATAATCACCCACTGCAAATAAGGCCAACTCCAAATTCCCTACATTGGCCTTTAAAGCAATCTATAATCTACCCCCAATGTTCTATTCAGGATCCTTAGCCAAAATTATCTTTCTACAGTTCCCCAACATTTGCATAACCATCTACATATATCACCTTTACTAAAACATCCTTCCTCTACCCAAACCACTCCCCAAATACCAACAAGGCCTAACTGAATTTTGGTCAATGAGTTTTAAAACTAACGCTGTACTCATCATTCCTACCACATGACTCTTGCCTTTGTCTCAAGTCCTAAAGTGCTTAATAGCTCTATTACTGACCCTTGCCTAATTCTGCCTAATATCCTTTGTAATCTTATCTTACCAATAATATAAGACATATGACTTGAACAGAGTAGCCTATCACTAAATATCAAATAAAAGAGAGTAACACTTTCAACTTAATCTGTTAGTATCTGAAATCACTAATACATTAAATTTCAAAAGTAGTAACAAGTTTGACCAAATGCCATTAAAGGATTAAAACAACCCAGCTTAAGTTCAGTCTGTGAGTCAGTGTGCAGTTGGTTTATCTTCTTCGAATTAAAAGCCAAAAATTTGAAGTGAATTTTAGTCTTTAAATTCTCCTTCTTTGTGCCAGAAGCATAGCAGGTAAGCCAACATTTGAAGACTCAGTGAGTCCTAGATAACGTAGGTTATTATTTCAGATTAACAGTCAGTACTAAGTGGGCATGGTGTGGGTGGTAAATTTTTAGTAATTTCTTTTCAGTAGCAAAAATGTTAGCATTGATTACTTCTGTTTTTGTATTTCTCCACATTTCCCAAGGTCTTGTTTTTTCATGCTTTGTGGTAAATGCTTGAGACTGAAGTCTAAAGACCAAAATGCAGTTCCTCAGTATTTCAAGGGATCTTTGAAAGAGATTATTTTACCAAAACAGTGATCTGCGTGCAGTTACCAAAATCACTCACCTGATAATCTTGGGAAGTCTTGGTTTGAGGATTTAATCCACTTGGTCTTGTCAAATCTATGAGTAACTCAGCAACATTTGTGATATCAATTTCAGCTAAAGGAGAAGATGCAGGGGCATTGGCCAGTGTTTGCAGGGTTGGAAGAAAAGCTTCTTCAAAGCATTCCTGATTAGTCCTGTTGAGAAACAAATTCAAAGTATGTTGACAGAACATTATTTGATGAAGAAAAGCATGACTCCAAAAACTATTATGTATGAAATTCAAAACTACTATATATGAAATTCACTCATCAAGATAAAGTGCATTTTCATCCAGGAAAGAGCCAAAAATTCAGACAGATAAAATCTGTATCATTCTTGTCATTTTATCATTTATCTACTAAAGATAGAATAAGTATCAACCACAAAATATTATAGATATAATTCATGGGGGACTTGAATTTGATGTCAAGTCAGATTTTTGATTTATCAGTATGACTCAATACCTGCTTGCATAAGCAAAAACGGGGAAGAACACGCCGAGGCAATGTCGAAGTCGAACATCCTCTTCAGTCACAGGATTGTACCACAACAAAATAAGACGAGAAAGAATCCTGCTGCTGACCAAAAGCCCAGAGAACATCAGCTTGGCTAGTCCTTCCGCAGCTCCAGTCCTAAGTTCAGATACCTAACAAAGATGACATTCATTAGAAGAAATTTATTTGTATCTCCTTTTTAAGCCTCTCAATGTAGCCTGTCCTACAGTATTTTACATGAACCATCCAAAACCATTCAAGTTATTACCAATTCTTTAAAAGCACATAAAAAGACTGTTTCTTCACAGCTAGACTAACAATGTTAGACAAATCTAAAAGACTAGGAGACTAGATAAATGCTTAGTCTAGCCATGAAAAATTCAATTATCTTAAAATTTTTTAGAAGAACCAAAAACCTTTTAAAACTGTTGGAAAATAAAAAGCAAAACATATATTTAAATGCTTAGCATTTCTAAGACATAGAAAACCCTGGCCCCTGATATTAGAGGATGGTGCCTATCTATAAGCAAAAGCTCCATAGGTAGGAGTGGCAATTTGTCTGAATAATGGATAGAATGTGAAGAGAAGATGTTGAAACAGAAGGCATTCCTAGAAAGAGTAAACAAAACAAGTCTAGAGAAGACAAAGGAAAAGAAAACTGGATGTACACAGGCAAAACAATGAAGCTGGACCTTAGACCATATACAAATATTAACTGAAAATGCATTAACAGCCTAAATATAAAAGCTAAAGCCAGAAAACTCTCAGAAGAAAACAGGGATAAATCTTCATGACTTGGACTTCGACTGGATTCTTAAATAGGACACCAAAAGCAGAAGCAACGAAAGAAAAAAATGAGTGTATCTCCAAAATTAAAAATGTTTAATAAATCTAAGTATATTAACAAGAAAGTAAAGACAACCTATAGAATAAAAGTTACAAATTATACCTGATAAGAATCTACCACCCAAACTACATAAAGAACTCTATAAAGACAACCAACCCAACTTAAAAATGGGCAAAGGACTTGAACAGACATTTATCCAAACAAAATATACAAATGGCCAAGAAGCAGATGAAAAGATACTCAATATCACTAGTCATTAAGGAAATGCAAATCAAAACCACAATGAAGTAGCACTTCATATATACTAGAATAGCTATAATTTTTTAAAAATGGAACCTAAGTGTCAACAAGGATATGGAGAAATGGAAAACCTTCTACACTGCAGGTGGAAATTTTAAATGGTTCAGTCACTGTGGAAAACAACTTTGTCAAGTTCTCAAAAAGTTAAATGACTCGGCAACCCAATTCCTAGGTATACAGATACCCAAAAGAATTGAAACAGGTACTCAAATAAATACACATACACACCATATTCATAGTAAGCAGCACTATTCACAATAGCCAAAAGGCAGAAACAGAAACAGCCCAACTGTCCTTCAATGGATGAATGCATAAACAAATCACCATATATACATAAAATGGAGTATTCAGCTACAAAAAGGAATGAAGTACTGATACAAGCAAGATACCATGTGGATGAATCTCGAAAATGTTATGCTAAATTTAAAAAGCCAAACAGAGGTCACATATTGTGTGATTCCATTTATACAAAATATCCAGAATAGTTAAATCCATAGAAACAGACTGCAGATTGGTTACTGTCAGGGCTGGCAGAAGTAGGAATGAGGAGCAACTGCTTAACGAGTATTCATTTTGGGATGATTAAAAGGTTTTAAATTAGATGACAGAGGTGGTAGTTGCCTTTCATTTTGAAGGTACTAAATGCCAATAAATTGTTCACATTAACAGTGTTAGTTTGGGCCAGGCACGAGGGCTCACACTTGCAATCCCAGCACTCTGGGAGGCTGAGGCAGGAGGATCGCTTGAGGCCAGCAGTTCAAGACCAGCCTGGGCAACAGAGCGAGACCCTGTCTCTACAAAAAATTTAAAAATCAGCAGGCATGGTGGTACATGCCTGTAGTTCCAGCTATTCAGGAGGAGTGCTTGAACCCAGCAGGTGAGGGGGCAGTGAACTATGATCATGCCACTGCACTCCAGCCTGATGACAGAGGAAGACTCTATCTCAAAAAAAATTAAATTGTTAAGTTTTGTCATATCACTTCCACCTCAATGAAAAACTACAATCAGTATAAAAAATTTTTAATCAGTTGGTTTTCATGTGTGCTATAAAAACAGTAGTTCAAGAGTGGTTAAAAGAGATCCAATCCCATACCCTATCTTACATCTTCTATCCACCCAATATAAAATTATTCTAAACTATTTCTTAAAACTCTTGGGGATAAATCTTAGAAGTCTCTATATCACAAATACAATTTAAAGAAATAAAAAATAACCCCCATTAATAATCAATAATCACTTCATTTTTGTTTATACTTCATTTCTTTGCACATACAATTTGACAGTGAGAAATTAGGTATGATAGTGAAAGTTAGGATTTAATTAAGATATTAAAAAAGTAAAATAAAAAATGTCTATCCAAATTTAAAATCCAGTAGGAAAAATAAGATATAAAGAGCATAGGGGAGGGGAACACCACACACTGGGACCTGTCAGGGGCTAGGGGGCTAGGGGAGGGATAGCACTAGGAGAAATACCGAATGTAGATGGGCTAATGGGTGCAGCAAACCACCATAGCACATGTATACCTATGTAACAAATCTGCATGTTCTGCACATGTATCACAGGACTTAAAGTATAATAAATTTTTTAAAAAAAAACATAAATACATGCTGAAAATGACATTTCATAATCACAGGACTGGATTATTTCTTACCTCACTATCTAAGAAATCAGACAGGAGTTTCAGAACATTCTTAGCTGTAGCAGTCTCTTCAACTTCTTTTGATTCTTGCTCATCATTACTGTTTATTTCTGTACCTTCACAATGAAGTGTTTCGACTTTTTTAGTTTTAAATGGTTCAATCCCAAACATCATCAGTTGGTCAAAGATTGCCTTTAAAGCACTTATTTTTATTGTGACATCATCAATTTGCAAAACCTAAATCAAGATATTCCCCACCAAAAAAAGTAAATTCAGTAAACTGTTTTAATTTCTGTTTACATAAATACATGTTCTTATTTTTTTCTTAGTCAAAGATTTCAATTTGACAGTGTTCAAGTCTAAAGAAAAATTCACTTTTCAAAAAACATAGGTGTAAATTTCAATGTAAAAAAACACAATTACATTTATTTTTATTTATTTGAGAAACCACTAAAACATTTAAGAGCTTATATATTTTAAGAACAAAGTTAATTCTTCACAGCTCAATAAAACAATTTCTGGAATGATCAGGGGGGCTGAATTATATTATTTGTTCCTTTTATTTAAACAAAGAATCACAATTCCTCAACCTATTGATCTTATTTTTAAGATCCCACGAAAAACTGTTCAATTATGTTGAGAAGTGTTCTTAGCCCATCTGCAAGGAGGAAACTTTATATTCTAAGGCAATGAAGGCAATTTCATTAGAACAGTATTTCTTCCAGGGTTATCAAGTTCATTTTCTCTCATTGGGTCAATGAATTTAGAATTCATTAATAGTAAATTCAAGTTTTCAACTGGACTCCTTTTATGAAAAAGAGGTAAAGACCACGAACGAACAGGCAACTTGTATGAGTCTATTCTTAAGTTTAAAAATGCCCACCAAATCTTCAAAGCCATGAAAAAAATACAGGGCTTCAGTATTTATATTATACTATATACATATATATATATATATTTTTTTTTTTTTTGAGAAGACAGAGTCTCACCCTATTGCCCAGGCTGGAGTGCAACGGCGCAATCTCAGCTCACTGCAACCTCTGCCTCCTGGGTTCAAGCGATTCTCCTGCCTCAGCCTCCTAAGTAGCTGGGATTACAGGCATGCACCACGACGCCCAACTAATTTTTGTATTTTTAGTAGAGATGGCGGTTTCACCACATTGGTCAAGCTGGTCTCGAACTCCTGACCTCATGATCCACCTGCCTCAGCCACCCAAAGTGGTGGGATTACAGGCGTGTGCCAGTTTACTATATTCTTTAGTGTAATTAAATATAGGTAATTGGTAAAATAACTTGGCTCTATAACTTGGCTTTTAAGACATTAAAAATCGCCTGTAAATAATGAATTAAGAAAATGGCTCAATTTTCAAAACTTTTAAAGAAATTTCAAGAACACTTCCTGATTGCCAGAAATGGTCCATTATGAATCCAGAATAGTCCATTATGAAGCAACACTGGACAGCTGGGTCATTCTATCATCTTTAAAATATTACCTTCACTTGCTTTCCAGGAAATCACACCATTCCTCTTCTATTGTCCAATTCACCTTAGCCCCTACTGGTTCCTCTTCATCTCCCCTACTTTTATCTGAGGCTTAGGGTCCTACAAAGTTGACCCTACACTCATTTAATCTATACTCATTCCTCAGGCAACATCCTATCTCTAAGCATTGCATACTATCAGATACTATCAAAAGAATAAAGACTTCCATCTCACCATCTTGGACCTCTCCCCTTTACTCCAAACTCACATATAAATGCCTATTTAATATATCCACTTGTAACTTAAACTGTAAACTTATCATGCCCAATACTGAACTCCTTATTTCATCCTATCTGTCATAAAACCTGCTCCTCTGCATTCCCCATTATAGGAAAAGCCAACTTCATCCATCCAGTTATTCTGGGGCAAATCTTTAAATTATCCTCTACCTTTCTGTCACATACCACATCAGATTCATTAGCAAATCCTAGACTTAATTTTCAAACTTAGATTACCATCCTGCTCACAACCTCAACAACCACAACCCTCATCCAAACCATCACCTTTGCTTTCCTAGATTATCAAATACCCTCCTTATTAGTAGTATCCCTGCTTCCATGCTTGTACCCCTATTCAGTACTAGGGATCTGCAAACAGCTCAAATCCATTCAACCACCTGTTTTTGCATAGCCTGCAAGTTAGGAAGTTTTGCATTTTCAACTGGTTAAAAAAAATTTATTACATGTGAAAATTATATGAAATTCAAATTTCAGTGTCCATAAAGTTTTACTGGACTACAGCCATACTAAGTCATTTATGTATTATCTACAGCTGTCTTCACACTACAAAAGCAGAGCTGAGTAGTTCAGACAGATCATATGGCCTGCAAAAATCTAAAAATATTTACTCTCTGGCCCTATACACAAAAGGTTTGCCAACCCCTCCCTGGTCTACACCACTTTATGCCGAGTCAGATCATAACAATCTCCTACTCAAAGGCCTCCAATTCCTTTCCATCTCATTTATAGTGAAAGCTGACATCTTTACAGTCTATAAGGTTCTAGAAGACATGGACATCCTGCTGCCAGCAAACCCTTTCCTATTATTCTTCCCTTTGCTCAGTCTTTCCTAGCCATATGTTCTCTTGTTCCTTGAACACACCCAAAGTCCTACACCCCAGGGCCTCTTCCCTTGTTCTTGCCTCTCCTTGGAAACCCAGATAACCAGGTGGTTCACTCTTGTGCTCAAATGTCACTATTTGCTCAAATGTCAATTTATTAGTCAGGTCTTTCTCAACCAAACAGTTCCCTCTCCTCCTTCCCACTGCTTAGTCCCCTTCTCTGCTTTATTTTTCTCTATCTGATACATTGTATACTTATTTTTCACTGTGTGTTTCCCCTTCTAGAATGTAAGCTCCATTAAGACAATACATTTTATCTTGTTTTATTCACTACCTACCTACTTCATTTTTCTAAGTCTAGAACAGTTGCTGGCACATAATATGCACTCCATAAGTATTTGCTATGTGAATAATTAAAAGCATATCTTAAATAATTGGCGTTTCATCTTTTTCTACACATTTTAATAAGAAAACAAAAGATAAAAGTATTGCATCTCCAAAGATTACCCATAATAATCATCATCATCAATAAGCACCAGAATAGATAAATTCAGAGTATTAGCATTATCACCACAGAGTATTTCAGAAAATACAATTGAGATTTATCACAAGATAAATCCTACCTGCAATAGTAATATGAAGTGTTTACTTGCAAAATCCTGATTCTGTAGTCCACAGCATCCCAAGCATAAAACAGCCAGGTTTCTTACAACAGGATGAACACTTATTATTCCAGGAAGAATCTAAAATGAATCAGAAATTTTCCATATGATTTCATGGATCTACTTCATTTCCCTATTGTCTATTACCTCAAAGATGTCATTTTTCACTTTTAAAGAAAAGGTAAGTATTAAATTGCTAAAACAGAACAATAAAGCCAGAGTGACCTTCCTGAAATAGGATCTGATCATGAGATACCTCCCCTCCACCTGCTAAAAGGGACTCAATGGCTTCCCAATGCTCACAGAACAAGATAAAACACTCCTTAACATGATATATACTATTCCCTATTGTGTAGTTTCTTTCCCAATCTTCTTATACCATGTTACTCTTGCTCAGTTTGTTCAATTAGTCTGGTTTGGATTCAATGTTATCCAACAGAAATATAATAGAAGCCACAAATGGGAACCACATATGTCATGTTAAATTTTCTAGTAGCCACATTAAAAAAAAAAAGTGAAACTAGTTTTAATATATTTATTAACTCAATATCACCAAAATATTGTATCTGTAGTATTTAATCAATGTAAATACTATTAATAAGATAACGTACCTTCTGCTCTTTGTACTAGTCTTTGAAACCCAACATGGTTTTTTCTTTTCTTTTCTTTTTTATGAGACAAGGTCTCACGCTGTCACCCAGGCTGGAGTGCAGTGGCACAATCTCGGCTCACTGCAACCTTAGCCTCCTAGGCTCAAGTGATCCTCCCACCTCAGCCTCCCAAGTAGCTGGGAGCACAGGCCCGAGTCACCACACTTGGCTAATTTTTCTATTTTTTTGTAGAGATGGGGTTTCACCATGTTGCCCAGGCTGGTCTCAAACTCCTGATCTCAAGCCATCTGCCCACCTTGGCCTCCCAATGTACTAGGCTTACAGGTGTGAACCACCACGCTCAACCCCCAACATGTTTTTAATCCTTACAGCATATCTCATTTTGGACTAGTTTTTAAAAGCCATGTGTGGCTGGCAGCTACCATATTAAACAGTCTTCTCTTCCTTTTTCATATAATGTCTACTCAAATATGAGACCAGGGTCATCTTCCATGAATAGGTCAAATCCTGTTATTATAAGTTCACATATGGCCATATAGCTCTTCTTCATAGCAAGCACTAATAGCACAAACTTTCACTTATTTCTTTACTTAATTGATGCTCCTCTCACTTGACCAGATCAACGTCGGCAATCTGTATCTATTTTGTATACCATGTATACTTTATTCCCAGCACTTAGTATGTAACAGATGTTCAGTAAATATTTGCTCAATGAATAATTTGGATTTTCCCAATGAATAATTTATTAAATCTTTTATTTAAAACACAGTAACTTCATAAAATATAACTTTTATCCAAATATCTTTTATATTCCTCTACTAATCTCTTTCAGTCTTTAACCACAGATTTTTATACACTTAAAATCATTATGACCATTCAATTTTGTGTTTTTTCTTCACATAACACTGTATATCCTTTCCCACATATATACAGTCTTCATATTTACTACTTCAATTTTGTAGGACCAGACATAAAATACCCAAGTACTAATTAAGCATCACTTTTCATAAAGGTAACTGCTTTTCTAAAAATAAAGCTAAATTCTAGTGGTTGAGTACACAACAGTATTTCTCCAGAAGCTCTGAACTATTAAAACTGGTTTTCTTTACTACATTCAGGAACTCATGACAACCCAAGGAATTAGACTTCAGATCCTATTCATTGGTTATTTCTCACTAGTACCAAGTAAATACAACTTTGAGAGACTTCTGTAAGAACCTGGCTCCATACAGAATTTGCTTTGAATGAGTAGTACTATCAAAAACAACAACAACAAAACAGTGCACTAATACTGTGGCCATTAGCCTCATGTGGCTACTGAACACCTGAAATGTGACTAGTCCAGTTTAAGATGTGCTATAAGACTTAGCATGCAAAACAGAATGTAAAATATTGCAACAGTTTTACTAGTGAGTAAATAATGAAATGATTAATATTTTGGATATATTGGATATATCCAAATAATACAGTTGGATATATTCAATATACTAAAATTATCCTTTTTTTTAATGTGGTTACTAAAACATGTAAAGTTACATATGCTTTGCACTATATTCCTTATCAGAAAGTAATGTTCTAGAGTCTTACAGTACTTGTGTCCCTATGGGAATTACCTACAAAGGGTTATTTTAAAAGCCCTTTAAATATAATAAATAAATTCCTTTCCCAGGGCATAAAATATGATTGTCTCAGTCTCATTACATAGCACGATTCCATTACTTAAATATTCCTGGTATGTTTCAGTATCTCCTCTCTTACTATTCAAAAAATGAAGACATTCTGTATCTCTTTCCAGTATAAAATCATTTTTTCAAATCTTTAAAAGACTGTAACTTATATATCAGGTCCTTTACAGGCATTATCTTATTTAATCCTCACAATATGAAGTAACTGCCATATATATATATATTTATCATTTATACTTAGATATTTAAGACAGTAATCTTTTCATTATTTTGGTTTCTAAAGAACATATTACTTATAAAATAAGAAAGGAGTGGACTAAAATAAAGCCCAAGAGGCCATCAACATACCAAAGATTCGATGATTTCATTCATGGTTGCACTTAAGCCTGTTGAAATGGACATCTGCTTCAACAGTTCATAGCATAAAATAAGACATTTCTGCAATGTTTCAGCATCATTCTAAAATGAAGACAAAATATTCAGCATTAGTAATATCTTCTCCCTATCCCTTAAATGTTTGCTTTCTCAGGGCTTTGTGTAGGGCATACTGTCCCTCTATATAGACTCTGTAGGTGATCTTACAGCTATCACACAGATAGTAAATGGTAGAGGCAGGATTTTAAAATTGGCAACTTCAGCCAGGCACAACAGCTCACGCCTGTAATCCCAGTACTTTGGGAGGCCATGGCGGGTAGATCACTTGAGGCCAGGAATTTGGGGCCAGGCTGGTCAACATGGCAAAACTTCATCTCTACTAAAAACACAAAAATTAGTGTGGTGGTGCACACCTGTGGTCCCAGCTACTTGGGAGGCTGAGGCATGAGAATGGCTTGAACATGGGAGGCGGAGGTTGCAGTGAGCTGAGATCATGCCACTGCGCTCAGCCTCGGCGACAGAGGGTTGCCTCAAAAAAAAAAAAAAAAAGAAAAGTCTAATCTTCCCCCTGCCTAATTATCATCTCAAAAAAAAACAAAAAAAAAAACCTGACAACCTCATTTATCATCTATGAGCTAGCCCAGCTATTTTCTAAGTTTCAGATTCATATATACAACTGCTAAAAGACATCTCCTCTTGGATATTCCAGTCTTCTCAAACTCAACATGTCCAAAAGGGAACTCATCATTACACAAATCTCTCCTCTTCCTTATTCTCTAACTTCATGCTGTCATTACCATCTACCCAGTTGTCTAAACCAAAAGACCTAAGATACATTCCTGACTCCCTTTTCTCCCTGTTACCAATTTCTAAATACCTCTGAAGTTCATCACTACTTTCCACATCCACTGTCATCTTGTTCAGACTACCATCATCTGTAAGTCTCCCAACCCTACTGTAAGTCTCCCAACTATTACGCCTGTCTAAGCTTTTACTACTCTCCAATCCATTTCCTAAACAACAGTGATCTGAGACATAAGACTTACCTAACCACTTAAAATACTAGTGGTTCACCATGATCCTTAGAATACAAAATTTTTAGTATTGCTTACGCAAGGCCTTACGTGACCTAGGTCTTAATTTTTCCCCAGATTTCTCTCCTGCCCCTCCCCATCAATTCTCTAGTAACATGGACCTGAAATTTTAAAACACAACAGGCATTCTTTAACTTCTGGACCATCACAGATGTTGCTCCATCTGTCTACAACATTCCCTCCATAATTCATTGAGGAGAGACAGCACAGAGTGAGTTACAAGCACAAGTCTAGAGCCACTTCTTGGGTTTAAATCCTGCCTCCACCATTTACTATCTGTGTGATTTTGGGCGAGTTACTTGCCCTTTGTAAAATGAAGATAATAATAGTACCAACCTCATAGGCCTATAGTAAGAAAAGAATGAATTCACATTTGTGAAGTAATTAATGCTGTTACTACCACAGAAAAAGTATCCTCAAACTGTTAGATTATATTGTTATTTTTATTCTAATCTCAGGATAAAACATGTCTTCCTCTGGGGAAGCCAACAATACTCTATGAGCATTAGATACCTCTCCATAAAACCTCTATACTTCCCTGACCATAGCATCTATTATGCTCTGTTGTAGTTGCATTTTAACAGATTTGCAGCCCTCAAACAGGACAAACAGACACAAAAATGGTCAAAGTGAGTCAAGTTAAACAGATGATATTAACCATGATAGACTACTTTTGCTAATTTTAGAATTTTGAGCTACAGTTTATCATTTTTCAGATGATATTTTCAGTTTTTGCTTTAAATGTACTTTCCAAATTTAATAGCCTATAATGGCCCACAGACTTTGTCAAATAAAAGCCACCAGTAATAAAAATAAAATTCAGGCATACTCTCTGGAAAGGTGGGTGCTGGAGTTGGGATGTCTATAGCTAAAGAGATCAGAAACATAAGTCATGAAACTCTCCTATATAGAGTCTCCTATTTAGCATTCTTTTTATGAGAATACTCTAATCAGCACATCCCAAAATTACAATAAAATGATGTTCATTACAAAAGGCAAGATCCCAAAAGAAATTAAAGTTAATATCAAATATTAATTGATACCTACCTTATGTTTACATATTTATCATTTGTTATAAGACAGAACAGTATCAATACCATTAACAAAAAATTTCTTTCGGGAGGAAAGAAATAATCCATTTAAGAGACTACTTTAACAAACTAAGTTTTTAAAAACCAAACTACTGAAAAGCAAGCTTTAAATGTTACTAGACATATAAGTTTAGTATTTCATCAAAAATAACAAAGCTGCTTATTAGCTTTTTCTAAAAACACAAAAGTAATTTAGTTTTGAAAAATGCAGTTACCATAGAAATTATTTTGCTAGCAATAAAAAAGAAAGGTCATGGATCTTCCACAAGTAAGAGAAAAATGGATCTATTTTCCTTTTTTAAATCATTCAAGACAAAAAAAAAAAAAAAACAGAAAACTCAGATGTGAACCACTGGAAAGCTAGCTTCCCTGGTAAGAAATACTTCGGATTCTAGAGATTAGCATGACAAGGAAGCAAATAAAGTCCTACCTACAATAATTAAAGTTAATTAAGGCCTTTCTAAGTCCAAAAATACAAACAGGGAAAAACTTTTTTCATTTTAATTCATGTCACTGTTATAAAGTGCTCAAAGTAAATATATTTTGGCAATTATAGAAGTTAGAGAAAATAAGATTTAGTTGAGATGATTAATAACACCTGAGATTTAGTATGAAAAAAGTTACCTGTACCTTCTCTATGTGGACTTCTTTAATTTCAAGTTGCTCTGTTTCTTTCAAAAGGTTTATTCTGGCATCTTCTAATGCTTTTATTTCTTCTTTTAATTCTGATGCCCGATTAAAATCCTGTAAGGTAATGCAATTTTCCAAAGCTTCTTTGGCTTCAATAAGCTTAACTTTTATTTCAGCCATCTAAGGGAAGATATATATTGTTTCAACATTGAATAAAAACTGTTAATATGAATATCTGTAGCAATTCAGGAGCATTATTTAATATCTCAACTGCCCAGAATTTAATGAGTCAAGCATATGCAAACTCGTAATTTTCCTGACACAGAGATCTGCATATCTGAGACTGACATATGTGGTAACATTTTAAATATTCTTATAGTTTAACAATTAAACAATAATTTGACTATGTGAGAAACATTTCAGAACTGCACAGCAAGAGGAAAGAATAGACTTGTACAACCACATTACATTCAAGCACTTCTTTCATTTAAAAGAGACTTACCTTGAGTTCTTTCTTTCTCACATCAGCTGGATCATCATTAACACCAACAGTAACAATGGGCGCCCGAATCTCTGAGATAATTTCTGTAACCTGATAAGTTAAGATTCAGAGTACATGCTTTAATATATGTTTGATATATCAGCAAATAGTATCAAAATTCTATATAAAACTCCAAGTAGTATCCACCATATATTGAATAATAGAGCAAAAATATACAGATAGAAATAGCAGATAGAAATATACAGATAGAAACATATTCTGTTTGCTAGACAATTTTAGAAAAAAAAAATACATCTGACTACAAAATGAAATTATTTGAATGGAAGGTAAATAGGCACACAGACACTGAAAGTAAATTATCCCTCATATAATGTTTGAAAAACAGAAAAATGAATTATGGTGCTTAAGATGAAACACTAATAAATTCTCTGCCTCAAATCCGCAACCCTTCTCTTGTTCAGCTCTGTAGGATTTAAACACAGAAAAACGGAATATCCTTTTATTCTTCCTTTGGGTAAACAATGCATAAACAATAACAGCATAAGGAAAGACTTTCCTTTCAGAACCACTTGTATACTGGAATTGGTTGATCAGGAAAAGGCTGCCTCCCAAATAAAAGTATTTAAGCAGATGCTGAATAATAACTAAGTATGTTGTAGAAGGGGTGTATATATAAGGAGAGGATGGAAGAGATGACCTGTGAATTAACCTGCAACTGAAATTATATGATTTTTACGAAATAAATGATACAGATTCGTCTTTTTTGGCTATGCCAGAAAAAAAATAACACTGATACAGTATAATAGTAAACAATTATTTCTGTATTTATCAAGCAATATAGAACAATACCTTTATGAACAATACCTCATTGAACAATGAAAGGTAGATTTCATTGCTATTCTTATTTGCAGACAAGTAAAAAGGCAGAATAACTTGTCCAAAGTCACAAAGCCAGAAAGTGTCAGAGGAGATTCTAAACCCAAGTATGTATAATTTGAGTAAGCTCTCAAATACACTAGCACCCAGTGCCTCATGGACAAAACCATATCCCCACTTGTAACTTCCTACCAAACCTGCTCCATTTCAAACTGATTGAACAATAACAGGTACACTAAGAGGAAGAAGGTGATTTTTTAAAATATTCTGTGTATGTAAGAGATAGATAATTGGTTTTAAGAAATTTTAAAACTCATTAAAGAGACAAAACTAAAACAAAACAAAGACAAAACAAAACATTCTAAAGAGAAAATAAGACAGTATTCAATGTCATTGACCAAAACCTCCTTATCAACAATGAGGAAAATTACTTACAATTTGTGTTCTCTTATTATCATCTATAATGATGTGGAGTAGTCTTTCAACAAGACAAGAAACCAGGGATACTGGGATTGTGGGTAAAGTAAGAATCTCCTGTAAAACAGCCAGCAGTTTTTTTCTGCAGTCAAAAAGAACTAATTTAAATATCATTATGACGAAACATGTTTTATCTCTAACATTCACCTACTCTGCAGACTTAATTATATTTGTTTCAGTTCTTTCACTTAGGTTTATCACTGTAATAGGGACAAAACTCTGTATGTACAGACTTTAGGTCAAATATTCTCATTCCACACACAAAAATTTTTTATAAAACACCCTATGATTTTTAATAAATCAACAGGATAAAATGACAAAATACCAGAAATGATTAAACCTTTTAGAAAATGCTACTAGCCTTAATAAATCTAAACAGAAACTTTTAACCAAAAACTGCAGTTTCATTGATTTCTTCTGAGAAAATTGAACTAGAAATATAAATGTATGTGTATATATGGAAATACATAGAAGGGAAAAGGGAAAAGAAAACTTTTTATACCACTTTAGAGAGCTAGGGAAAATATGTTTAGTTATATTGTAAAAGGACTATATTTCAATATAACAAATTAGAAGGGCAAATTAGAATGAGAGTTGACATTTAAACATACCTTCCTCCTTCTTCATTGGTATCCAAAGATTTAATAATTAGAATCAATTGTTGACCTATGAATTCTTTTGTCATCAAATTTCCAATATAGGAAAAATCACCTCTGTGTTCTTCATTAACAACTGGAATGCTCTGCATATAACTAAAACAAGCAGAATTAATAAAGTAGATAATCTGTTAAGAAACATCAAACAAGAGTTGATTCCCACCATTAGGTCAGAAAAGGGGCATTTTCAGGTCATGTTAGTCTACATACATAGATGTCTATACCATGTAATTGAGTCTACAAACTCAATTCTATGCCACCATCATTAACTTTTGCAAACAAACTTATAGATGAATCAAAAGAATTTGGAAAATGTATTTTCAATAGTGACTCAAATTTTCTATGGGAAATTTTCAAAAGGTACATATTTATGTCTAACTGATAACTAATTATTTCATTGTCACTAGCATTCTCCCAATTATAGATGGTCCCCAATTACAGATGGTCCAACTTACAATTTTTCAACTTTAGGATGAGTTTATCTGAGAATTAAACTCATTTGACTTATGACATAGCCCCACTATAAGTCAAGAAGTATCTATCAAGTTCTGAATCCCTTGCCCAAAAATCCAATTAGTCATAAAGATCTAATCTTCAGCCAGGCACAGTGGCTCACACCTGTAATCCCAACACTTTGGGAGGCCGAGGCAGGTGCATCACAAAGTCAAGAGTTTGAGACCAGCCTGGCCAAGATGATGAAACCCCATCTCTACCAAAAAAAAAAAAAAAATTAGCTGGGAATGGTGGTGGGCACCTATAATCCCAGCTACTCGGGAGGCTGAGGCAGGAGAATTGCCTGAACCCAGGAGGCGGAGGTTGCAGTGAGCCGGGATCACACCACTACACTCTAGCCTGGGTGACAGAGCAAGACACCATCTCAAAAAAAAAAAAGATATAATCTTCATCATGCCTAATTATTCTTTTATTTTAAACAATTGTAACAATAATTACACAAGTAATCCATGAACACAATTAACTTTTTTGAAAAAATCAGAAAAATATAAACAATTTCACAAATGTTTATTATTCTTTCTCAGGAACCCTACTAATCTCTGTATACCCCACCACCATCAGCTACCTTTTATTTCACCCTTTTATTCTTACTACAGACATCACCACCCAAACTAAATCCCTTTATAATCCTCACCAAGAGGTCTGTATATTCAGTAGCCTCTGCTTTTTGTGTGGAATAAAAAAAAGCTACTTAAAAGTAGAACTAAGAGTTTAAGCTTAGCGCAGTGCCTTTAAGATGGAAGTAACATGAAAAACAATCCTGATCAAAAATATCATTTACAAAACGTCGCCAGGCACAGTGGCTCACACCTGTAATCCCAACATTTTGGGAGGCCAAGGCGGGCGGATCACTTGACGTCAGTTCAAAAGGAGCCTAACCAACATGGTGAAACCCCATCTCTACTAAAAATACAAAAATTAGCCGAATGTGGTGGTGGGCACCTGTAATCCCAGCTACTCAGGAGGCTGAGGCAGAAGAATTGCTTGAACCTGGGAGGCAGAGGCTGCAGTGAGCCAAGATCACGCTACTGCACTCCAGCCTGGGCAACAAAGCAAGACTACGTCTCCAAAAAAAAAAGTGAACAAAAATCAAGTTACAGAAATTGTGGTATATTGTATAATGAATGAGTATACTCTCATGTATTACAAGGTGATGACCAAGAGTAAATAAAAGCTCATAAATTTCTGGCCACAAGATTAGGACTTTCAAGACATCAGCCACCCTTTGGGTTCTAGTAGGAAACTAAGGAAAACTACACAACTGATAACTATCAAAATCAGCCAATCAGTAGAGTTACTCTTTTCTGCCAGGCTAAAAGAAAACCTTCATTTATACTCATCTTTGGATCTCTCCCCACTTCTCCAGCCCAGCTTTAGCAAAATGCATAGCATCTTGGCCGAGGGTATTTTTTTAAGTAAATTCAAACAGTTGTTTAATTTATAGATTAAAAATCCTCAACTGCATAAATACAACTTAAAACTGACCCACCAATTTTAGTTACCATGAAATCTTCTCTTAACCATTTGTAAAGATATTTATTATAATATATTTATTATAATGAAGAGACCACTCAAGAAAGTATTTTAAAGTCTAAGAATTTATACTTAAGACGGCTTTCAACAAATTTTATTGTTGTCCTTTTTACTTACTCTAATTTGATAATCCTCACGTCCTTGTTTGCTCTTTAAGTGAGCACCTCGGTTAACCAAAATTGTTTCACATCAGAGTTCTCAGTCATTGAATCTACTGCCTAAAATATACAATATGCCTGAAACTACATTCCTGAGATTATCAGGAAACAATTTGTCAATTTAATTTTGTTTCTGTACTCAAGTATATTAATCCCATCTAGTCATATTGCTCCAAAAAGACAGTCATTCTATTTTTCAGGTGTTCTTTCAACAATCACTAAAATAAATTTCTGAAAGTTTTCCTCTTTTTTTTTTTTTTTTTTTGGAGACAGAGTCTCACTCTGTTGCCCAGACTGGAGTGCAGTGGCGCTATCTCAGCTCACTGCAAGCTCCGCCTTCCAAGTTCATGCCATTCTCCTGCCTCAGCCTCCCAAGTAGCTGGGAATACAGGCGCCCGCCACCACGCCCAGCTAATTTTTTTGTATTTTTAGTAGAGACGGGGTTTCACTATGTTGGCCAGGATGGTCTCGATCTCCTGACCTCGTGATCCGCCTGCCTCGGCCTCCCAAAGTGCTGGGATTACAGGCGTGAGCCACACCTGGCCGAAAGTTTTCCTCTTTAAAGGTGAAGAAAATAAGCCAATGAGGTTAAAGTTCCTTACTTCAAAACTCAAAGACTGAGTGATAAAGGAAATGTTAATCCCTGACCTTTCAGAAGGGAGGAACAAGCTCTTGACAAGTCACCTTCTGATGCTGTCCTTGAGGAAAACTCCTCCCGCTTTATGCCATTTAAATATTTAACATTTCCTCATATTTTCTTGTATTTTCACTACCTCCTATAAACTTCTTTTATATTAATACATATTATTAAACTTTGCCACAAACTCATTCCTTTTGGAAACATTTCAACATGGCCCAAACAGCATTATAATGAATTCCCTAATTAAATGTCAAAGTCTGAAATAATTAACATTAAAACGCTCATTAGATTCACACAGGTTCTTCATGATGTTAATATGGGCTTGAGCTATAGTTTCCCTATTGGCTCACATTTGAGATACTTATCCTAGATTTAGGATTTTTGCAGGGGAAATTTAGAGGCATGCACAGCTTTGCTGCCTAACATCTATGTGAGATCATTTTAAACAAAAGCAGAGAACTGTTATTTCATACAGATAATTCAGGCCCATAATTAATATTATATGGAAGCTTTTTTAAAAAAAATACATCAGGCTGGGCACTGTGGCTCACGCCTGTAATCCCAGCACTTTGGGAGGCCGTGGCAGGCAGATCACGAGGTCAAGAGATCGAGACCATCCTGGCCAACATGGTGAAACACTATCTCTACTAGAAATACAAAAATTAGCTGGGCATGGTGGCACGTGCCTGTAGTCCCAGCTACTCAGGAGGCTGAGGCAAGAGAATCGCTTGAACCCGGGAGGTAGAGGATGCAGTGAGCCGAGATCGCACTACTGCACTACAGCCTGGTGACAGAGCAAGACTCTGTCTCAAAAAAAAAAAAAAAAAAGCATAAAGTTAGAGTTAAAAACCTACATACCAATATCTATCAAAATACACATATATTATCCTTTGGCATAGCAACTTATTTCTTGGAATTAACCCCCAAAATCCCAAAGGTACCCAAAAATGTAAAGGAAGTTTAACATACTTTTGCTTTTATCAGTGAAAAATGGAAACATCCCAAATGTCCATCAACAGAGGAATAAATTAAATGTTACCACCATACTATGGAATGATATGCTGTTAAGACTGTAACAGCATCTATTACATTATATATGCACCAATATATAATGATCTCAGGTATCAGTTAAAAAAAACAGTATACATACAGTGTTATATTTTTAAAGAAACTTGTATTCAAAAAATGTATATAAATGCAGAGAAAGAGGTTTGAATATATACCCTATATTGTTTAATTGCTAATTCTAAGGGTTGCTAGAATCTACACTTAGTTGCTAATCAATGGGATTGAGGAAGTAGGAAATAAAAGGGGATCCCATGTTTTATTCTATATACCTCTGTATTTGAATTTTGACAAGAATCCATTCATGTTTTCTTATATAATTTTAAATTGAAATAAAGTAATCCAAATAATTTCTTAACAGGTATAATTATGATAATCCAAATTGTTTTTGAAAAAACCTTAAAACATGAAGCCAGATAGTAAGTTTTGAATAAATAAAACTGGCCACAAAGATCCACGCTGTGAATTGGAAAACGATGGTCCGTGCATCAAATCCAGCCTACTACCTGTTATATAGCTTGCAAGCTAAGAATATCTTAAATTTTTAACTGATCATTTTTTAAAATTTCTTATTTTGCTAACACATGAATATTAAAGTTCAACTATTTAGTGGCCATAAAAGTCAATAAAAGTTTTCTTGAAAAACAGTTATTTACATTGTCTTTGGCTGCTTTTACGATACCATGGCAGAGTTGAGTCACTGTGACAGACGGTATGGCCCACAGGACCCTAAGATATTTATTATCTGACACTTAACAGAAAATGTGCCAACCAATTTCAGAAATAATATATCATCATCAACTTTATGCAGAAATGGTCATACTTATATCTTAACAGTTTTGAAGAAATGATCCTAAACATAGTGACTTGCTCTTTCAGTATACAGACCAGCACAAGATATTCAAAAAGACTCAATGTATATAACTATCTTTGAGTTATATAACTCAAAGTATATAACTATCCCTGCATGTACAAAAAATGGATTTTTAACCTATTCACAATCAAGCATGACTTTGAGGAAGGGAGCTGGGAGGTTGACACATGCAGCAACACAATCACTCTCCAAACTAAAAGAAAAAAAATTTACCTCAGTAAATAGTCTGCATATACTACAGGCTCTGGCAAAATCTGCTCTAAAAATTCTTCACCTTCATCTCCTTTTGATTTCAAATATTCACAAAGAGCACACCAATACAAAGCAATTTCAGGAGTTAATGTTTCCACTGGAATCAATTTCCTTCATTTAAAAGAAAGAATGTAAGAGAAAGCATGATATTTTTATCATTAAAATGGAAGAGTACAAAATGGGAATAAGAAGATTTGCTTTAAAACTTCTACACTATCCTTTTAATTAGTCATTAATGTATCCACACAAAGAGGAATGAAGAAACTTAGAACAAAAAAGAACCAAATAAGCAAACATACACTAGGGGTGCATGTTGCTGGATTTTCTCATGGTAGGCTAATTCAAAAATCAAAGTAAGAAATTGAAGGGGGGAAAACCCTTAGCTAAAGTAGATAGTCTATGATAAAGCAACGAGTTCTTACACCAGGATGGGAAAAAGGAAGGGAAAAAAGATATTCATCAGACTAAAAGAAAACGAGAGGTAAGATTAAAGGTATTAATATAATCTTAAGCTATGGGGATGTAAAAAACAAATTAATTGCATAAGTTAATCAGTATTACATTTCAAACAATGAATCCTTTATGTACCTGCTATCATTGTTTTTACAAAGTCCCACCAGTTCACTGAGAGGAGTCATTGAAAACAAGGCATTGAGAACAGAGACTGCCACTTCAGAAGAATTTTCTACATCCAACCGATGAAGCAACTGTAAGATATTTCCTTCAGAAAACCGTACCCAGCCTTGGAGAAGATGCTTCTGCATAGCTTGTTTCACAGCATCTATTGAGTCATTTGAAACATAGGTGAACAAAGGCTCCCTCTAGCTTCCATCTCTTGTATTTTGTCTATTTTAATTAACAAAGTCAATATTTACAATAGAAATAGTAGAGGTTAAGAGGCACAACTAGGCATATATATATATATTTTTTTTTTTTTTTTTTTTTTTTGAACAGGGTTTTGTTTTTTTTGTAGAGATGGGGTTTCACCACGTTGGCCAGAATGGTCTCAATATCTTGACCTCGTGATCCACTTGCCTTGGCCTCCCAAAGTGCTGGGATTACAAGTGTGAGCCACAGCGCCCAGCCAACTAAGATATTAAAGGAAAAAAAAAAAAGAATTACCATGATACTGCAAAAGTCACTGTGATGGTAACTTACAAATAAAAATGGAAAAGGCTCAGCACGAAATACCACAGCCTACACAAATATCTTTACATTCCTTCTCCCCTGGGTTCAATGAGCTTCAGGTGTTAGCCCAGAATATATGTAATAATAGCTATTATCTCACTTGTTATCTGATTTCATCTATTATACGATTGCTATTTGCAGTAGTGAACTATACAAGCATACATCACTGAATGAACCTTAGTCTTAGCTTTTAAGGTCATCCTAGTAATTAATTCTCTGACAATGTTTTCAAACTCAAGTCGGTTTTCTCACTATAGCACAATAAAGCCATCTTGGTCTTCTCGTGGGAGTTAAAAATTTCAAAAAATATCATTCCTATAAGCAGATTGTCTTAGGCTCCCCAACCCCTGGGCCATGGACTAGTATCAGTCTGTGGCCTGTTAGGCACCAGGCCGCACAGCAGGAGGTAAGCCGTGGTCTAATGAGCATTACTGCCTGAGCTCTTCCTACTGTCAGATCAGCAGACGCATTAGATTCTCTTAGGTGCAGGAAACTGCGCACATGAGGTATCCAGGGTGCGCGCTCCTTATGAGAATCTAAGTAATGCCTGATGATTCGAGGTAGAACAGTTTCATCTGGAAACCATCCAGTCTGCCCTCCGTGGAAAAACCGTCTTCCATGAAATCGATCCTTGGTGCCAAAAATGTTGGGGAACGCTACTCTAAAAAAAAAAAAAAAAAAAAAAAAAAAAAAGAAGGGAAATTATACTGGTCTGACCATTCCTAATTGTTGTTTCTGATACACAGAACACATTCATACCAAGGTATATACATAAGGAACAGCATTTTTTTTTTAAAGGAAGAGAGGGCAAACAGATCTTTTCCTACTTCTGACTTGAATTAGCTCTACAGACTTAAGTATTGTTTCTCCATCTATAAAACACAGAAAGGGTAAAAGAAATAAGCTCTGCTCCTTCAAAATACCAAGATCTTGGCCGGATGCGGTGGCTCACGCCTGTAATCCCAACAGTTTGGGAGGCCGAAGCAGGTGGATCACTTGAGGTCAGGAGTTCAAGACCAGACTGGCCAACATGCTGAAATCCCATATCTACAAAAATATAAAAATTAACCAGGCATGGTGATGTGCACCTGTAATCCCAGCTGCTCAGGAGGCTGAGGCAGGAGAATCGCTTGAAACCAGAAGGCGGACATTGCAGTGAGCCAAGATTGAGCCACTGCACTCGTCTGAGTGATAGAGCGAGACTCCGTCTCAAAAATATATACATATCAAGATCTTTAGCCCTATGTTTTCTATATAATACATCAAGATAAATTTCACCAGGTTCATGGGACTAGCAGGCTTACTTGACCTGATTTGACACTTGTTTCCTAAACCTTGTTAAGTCTAACCTCAAAATCTACTAAAGTTTTATATATATAAAGTTGTTTATCTTACCTGATCGGTCATTAAGACCTTGTTGAAGGAGCATTACTCTCTGAGCAATGGACATAGCTCTCATATGAACCTTTTCAGCTAAAACCTTAAAAATAATTTATAAAGATGGTCATTAACCTCAACACAATTTACAGATTTCATAAGAACATCACCATCTTAGAAAATTACCCAGGATCTCCAAAATTAATACCTGGTAACACACTTAATACAGTAAGATTCTACCTAAATCACCTGTGTTCTCCATAAAACCTCAATTGAAGAAATTATTACATGCCAAGTATTTTTCAAAGGCACTTTAAGAAAATGGCTTCTTGTCCGTTAAGAATATGCCAACACGAGACATTGAACTTACTTACCTGATAAGCCAGCTTTCTGACAGCCTCTTTCACATCCTTGGTGCGCCCTACAATTTTTGGCAAAGTCTTTGCTGATGGTGCAATACATGATAACACTGCCCGTCTAACTTCTGGATTTGAATCATTTTCAATCAAAGTAGCATATGCTAAAAATAAAGCAATACATTTTGGTACTGAAGAAATTATTTATTTAACTATAGTCACAAAATAACACACATTTTGATATTTTTAAATGCCTTTAATATGATAAAGATAGGCTGGGCACAATGGCTAATGCCTATAACCAGCACTTTGGGAGGCCAAGGTAGGTGAAGAGCTTGAAGCCAAGAGTTCAAGACCAGCCTGGGCAATATAGCAAGACCCCTGTCTCTACAAAATAATTTTGAAATAAAAAATTAGCTAGGCACAGTAGTGGCGCTTCCAGTTACTTAGGGGGCTGAGGTGGAAGGATCACTTAAGCCCAGGAGTTTGAGGCCGCACCTCTTCTATCCAGCCTGAGAACCCATCTGTAATAGAAATAATGTCCTTTTTTTAGCCTTACACATTAAGTTTTTTTCCTACCAACTTCCTTCTCGCTATGTTGCCCAGGTTGGAGCCAAAGTGCTGAGATTACAGGCCTGAGTCACTGCTGCGCAGGCCACCAACTTCCCTTCTAAAGACACAAGGGGGAATTAGTCAACAGACTGGCTCTAAGGCCAAAAGTGAAAACAAATAGCCCTAAAAGTCATGGTAAATTAATCATAAAGATTATGTCTGTGCTACTCCTCAATATTTAAGAGAAAGCTTAATATAGCAGACAGTTTATTTTAAACTGATATGGCTTTATAAAGGCCCATTATTTTGGTTTTTTAATGAGACCTAAAAGGAAATATTTTTTGGTTTTATTCATTGAAACAAACTCATTTCTTATATTTAAATATATTTATCTGTACTTCTCACATCTTTCCCACTCAATTATTAAGTACATGTTGACTATCAAATATCTATGTTTTACACAATATTATTATGGGTATATTTTAACACCAAAAAAATACCAACTACTATAGTGATAAATATACCAGTGATTATAAAACTGGTAACAGGACAAAGAGGACAGAAGAGTGCCTAAAACATACCTAGGCATATATGGAAAAATGAAATACAACTATCTTTATGACCCCAGAGGTAAGAAAAATTCCTTTAAAAAGAGATTTAAAAAATACAAATCATAATGGTAGAGATTTATATTTTTGACATAAGAATTTCTGTTAAAAAAAAAAGATACCCCAAAGGGAGTGAAACAATGATACCCCAATGAGCCACCTAAAGCAGAAAGAGATCTACAATTCATATAATCCAAGGATTTCTTTTCAAAATATATAAAGAACGCAAATGAATTTTTTTAAATAGTATTTTAAATTAAAAACCCAATGAAAAAATGGGCAAAACACAATAACAGGTATTATATAGAAATATAATTGGCTGCTAAATATATACATACAGCATGATTTACACAAAATGATAGGAAAACATTAAGATAGACATATGTGATTATGTAAATTTTTTTTTTTTTAATTTAAGCAAGAGACTAATTAACCCAAAACTGAGGATAATAGTTACTTCTGAGGGACAGGGATGCAGTTGGGATAGGATGCAAGTACGATTATTTTTTTTAAGCTGAGTGATTGCTACTTAGGTTTTTTTTTTTTTATCTGAATCATATATTAATTACCAATACTCTTCATATGTAGAGACCATAACAAAAATTTTCAAATACTGAGAATTTAACAAAATCAACAAATCTGAAAAAAGATTTAGGAAACTACACACACCATTAACCACTGGGCATTCATCATCCTTGGGATCCTGAAGTCGTGAAAGCGCCAGAACTGCCTGTATTCTCACATTTGGAATCTTATCTTTCAATCTAATAAGCATGGCTTTATTAATTTTATCAAACACATCATCATCAATCTGAGCATTTTCTGGCATACTTCCCAAAAGCTTGTTTATGATCTGACACACTCTAAATCTCACTGCATTGCTGTTTGCTTCATGAGACTAAAACAGAAACAAATCAAAATTTATTCGTAGTCACATACCACTCCCAAATAATATTATCTGAACTCTATATATTCGGAATGCAAGAAGTTACAACAATTCATTTCCTGAAGAGAACTTATAATGCTACCTTGGTCCATATGTATAGCAAATACATATTTTATACAGTCTCAAAATAAAGTCTGAAAGAAGTCTTTGCTAAGTTACATAGTCCTCTGTGTAGCAGCTTCTAAAATACAGAACTCATTTAAAATAAACATAGGAGAACTGGTTTAAAGAGGTCATTAAAAATTTAATGTTGGAGTTAAAGTCCAGTTTTTAATCATAATGATAATTCTAATATTTCCCATAAAAGGTAGACTCAGATTTTTTCAATCACTAGATATTTCATTGTCAAAACATACAAACTCCCACGACTCTTTTAAAGTGGCAAAATTTTCTAAAATCCCTCCCCAAAGCTATCATTTTCATAGTACCTTTAAGAGAAAAGTAAACAAATAATTTAAAAGGCCACCATCTTCCTCTTCCGCATCATCTTCCATATCAGATTGGTGAAATGAGGTAACAAACTTTGCTGCAAATTCTACTACCCTCTCCACAGCTGGTTCACGTTTATAGACCACCATAACATATTTAAGGTAATGAATGAACTCCTCATGAAAAACTGTTTTATCATCCATCTGAAAGACAAAAGAACTTCATAAACTGCACCGATAGAAATCCTTTATTCCCAACATCACCCTAAGACTTCTGAAAGCACTAGCCATAATAATGCAGACAAATTAAAATCTTTATTTAGTAAACTCTTAATTATCCAAACCAGCAAAAGGGAAATCAATTTGCATGAATTTCTCTCCAGGCTATAATGGGAGTACACGAGCTTGACTTTTGACAGTAAAAAGATTCCTTTGTTTTTTCAATATCTTTGAATTCTCAGTAAGCCTTTAGTACCAGTACATTACAAATACGCTTCCTCATCAACAACCCAAAATCAATACTGCCTTTTATATTTCTCATATTCAGGTCTTCCTATCACCAGCAGCTTCTTTATGAGACAACTTGCACATCCTATCTCATATCCTCAAAGCCCTGCGATGTTTACTTAGAATTTTTCTTGGACCTCAAGATAATTCATCTTCCCCAAATTAATTGTTCTATTCTTCTCAAGGTTCCACTCAAAACAAACAAATAGTATGTACATAAATAAGAATGGCCAGGCCCTAACGATTAATTTGGTATTTGGTGATTGGATTGAATGTAACCGTGGGACGAGGGTAGAATCATTTGACGGTCGGCGGGGAATGATGACGCCAGGGGCAACGACCACTGAACCCCCGCATTCAGGATCCACTCTGCGGTTCAGTATTTGATGTCTGATAGCCTCGGTGGTCGTAAATGCTTCTCTCCACGTTCACAATCAGACTAAGGAATAACGGTCCACGCCGCCCAGAGGCTGGGGGTGTCGGCTCAGAAAAGCCAAGGCGGGGCCCGTGTGAACGACGCCCAGACTTCGGAGTCTTTCTGGCCTGGGCGCAGGCGACCTCGGGTAAATCCCTGACTTCTCCGAACCTCAGGTGGTCCCTATGAAGTGAGTCGCGAAGGTGAACAGGACTGGAGTCACGGTGCGCCGAGCCCGAGGGCCACGGAGGGCCCCTGAGGGAGGGTGGGCAGGGGCGGGTGAGGAGCGGCGGCCAGGGCCGGGCGCGCTTACCGTGCGGTAGGTGCGGCTCAGCGCCACCACCAGCTTCGCCTGGTTCTGGTGCGGATGCTGCGCCAGCCGAAAGGCCTCCTTAATCGACAGCAGCCTCTTTTCCGCTCCCATGGCTCTGGAACCCTGCTGGGACGAGTCCTGCCCGCGCTCGGCTACAGCCTGCCAGCCCGCCAACCCAGAGGCAGAGCTCTCCGCGGAGTCTTCTTTGACAGCCCGGGGAGTCTTTACCGCCCGAACGTTCAAATAATTGCCGCGAGAGGGGAAAATCCCGCGAGACTGCCGCAAGCACTCTGGGAGGAGAGAGCGGGAAGCGATGGGTCCACCCATCTCACACCCTGCGCTTTGGGCGCATGCGTCTAGGTTCAACCTTGTCCAACAGTTTTCACGGAGGGAAGTGACGTTTTTAACGGGGAGGGACCTTGACTCGGCCGGAAGTAGTGTAGGCGCGGGAGCAGAGCAGAGTGGCCTAGCCGCGGGAGGGGAAGGGTTGCTGGTGTTAGGCCTAGCTGGGTAGTGCAGTTGAGCGTGAGGCGAGAAAGAAGCGATCCTCCAAGGGTGAGAACGGGAGATCTGCCGAAGATAACAACCTCCCTTGTGGCCAAAGGGCGGGGGATCCCCACGCGAGGGCTCCGTTTCGAGAGACAGCGACAAAGGAAAGTTCGTAGCGCGTTCCAGAGGCCCGGCCGCCTCTGAGAAGGGAGACGCTGCTGGGTCCGCTGAGCGGGGCGACCCGAGGTTAGTGGAGACGGATGCGGTCTTTTGAAGGCCTTAGTCCCTGCCCTGGTGAAAGCCGACTGCGAGGTTCCGCAGGGCAGCCTGCAGGCGGCCCGGGGATCGCTGCGAAGGGGGTGCGGGCTAACTTAGCTACTGCCGTTTTCTAGATATGCAGCTGTCGAGGCCCTGTTTACAAGCGGGCATAAGGACAGAGTATTAAGGGAGAACTCAAGAGAATGGAAAGGTCTTTCGGGTAGTGGTTAAAATAAAGAAGAGTAGAAACTAGGTTTTTAAATTTTAAATGAAATTATATCAGGCAGAATTTCTGTTGGATCTCAGGATGCACCATCCAAAAATAAGACTGTAAGACTGTAGGAGAACAGAATATGCCACGCTACAATATACTTCTAGGGTATATTTTGAGCAGGTATTCTGATAAAATACAGACACATGAATCGCTCTGAAAATCTGCCCTGTTGTAAAAGAAATTTACATCTACAGAGGAAATATACATCAGTAAAGCATCTATATCACGAAGAGGGCAGCTCTGCGATAATTTTTGTTACCTGGGAGATTTTATCTGCATACCAAGACAACTTTTATTCACCGTTTATTTCCTCCCCTCACCTTTCCACAACTTTGTGGCCAGCCATCCCCCAGAAAGCCGCAAACCACCATTTCTTGAGTAGCGTAGAATGCTGTATAATCTTCAATCATCTGACCATGGTGGGACTCCTCTGCATGTGTAGTTAAGTACGGGTTTTTTTTCTTGTTAATGTCTATGTCAAGTTAATTTGTAACTCAGCCAAAGAACCTAGGAGGATGGAGGGAAGCTGTTTTTCCCTCTCCTACACCTCAGTAACCTACTGCCAGCTGACGAAATAGAACATTACTAAAGCCACCTGTACATCTTTCTCCTTTTGAATTAACCTTCACTCCGAAGAATGGATTTTCTGAATTTACTGTTAACTTTTACCATGCAGATTTTTATATATTAATGACACATTTTTTATATTAATGACTAAATAAATCCCTGAATGAGGATATTGTACTATTTTGCATGTTTTAACCATTAAATGAATAATTATATGTGCCTCTGGCTTTTTTCAATCAATATTGCTGTGGTTCATATTGATATATTAATAATAGTAACCCGCACGTGATTGACCTTTATCATTCTAAGCACTTTACTTCATTTATTGCTCACAAACCCTGTAGGATAACTTTGATCTTTTAAGATGAGAAAACTGCGACACAGGTTGCTATAGTACTCCATTGTATTAATATGCCATACCTTATCCATTCTCCTGCTTAATTCCTCAAACTTTGTAGATATTCAACTGCTAGTTAAGATAAGAATGTGGTAACATTTGTGTTGCCCATAATTTTGCTTTGTGATATTTCTAATATTTATTTCTATTTTTATTTTGAGACAGAGTCTTGCTCTGTCACCCAGGCTGGAGTGCAATGGCGCAGTCTTGGCTCACTGCAACCTCTGCCTCCCCAGGTTCAAGCAATTCTCCTGCTTCAGTCTCCCAAGTAGCTGGGTTACAGGCCTGGCTACTTTTTTGTATTTTTAATAGAGACGGGTTTCTCCATGTTGGCCAGGCTGGTCTCGAACTCCTGACCTCAGGTGATCCACCCGCCTTTGCCTCCTAAAGTGTTGGGATTGCAGGCGTGAGCCAGCTAGTATTTCTTTATTGTATTCAACTTGGCTGTCTCACCAACAGAGACATCACACCATTTTGTCAATTACAGAAGAATGAGACATCTGGCCGCCAGAGGTCAGCCTAACTATATTTTGGTTAGGTTTGTTTTTGTTGTTTTTTTTTTCAATGGTTAAAGCCCTGGGGGGAGGGGTTCAGTATTTTTTGATATTATAATCTGAAAATATTTTTTTAAAGATGCTAGATTAAATTTAAACAACATAGTATACTGCCTTAAAGCTTACATGTTTCCTGACTTCTGTGAAACAGAACAAAAACAATTATGGGAAAGTAAGAGCCTTTTTAAAAATTTTCTGAGTAACATAATAACTGAAGTTTAGCCAATTAGTAATCTCACAGGTGCAATCTGGTTGAAGTGAAAATAGCAAAATATTAGAGGACAGCACAATTAAAACCAACAGCTTCTCCTGTCTCAGTTAATAAAGACTAACAGGTCCACGACAAAGATTGAATACTCTTTTTCAGATTGAACCAGGTAATAGTATTATAAACTAAGAAGTATTACATTGTTTCTTCTTAAAGGTATAAGCAGTTTCCTTTATATTTCTGTAGTAGCATCATATATGTTGATCCTGCCTTAAAAAGTTATCTCATTTGTCTTTGTCTAACATTACCAAATCAAGCTATAACTTGGGAACTGTTCTCTCCCTGGAGTAAAATAGAACGTGCTTATGGTAGTTACTCACTGCAAGCCTTTGCCATTCTCTGATTGTTTCAGATACATTTACTGAGCCACTCATATATGCCAGACACTGTGCTGGGAGTGTGTGAAAGCCAGAGAAATACTCATTAGAGGAAAATTGCTGACCTGAAGCCATACCATATGACCTTATTAGCACGACTCAGTGTATTCGATAATGAAAATGTCCACTGACTTTAATTTTGGAAATGCCCCCTCCAGAGTAGCATAAACGACACATTGATACTGTTTCTTTTCTCATGTAAAGCTCTGCCTTTAAAGGCCACCTGTGTTGCTATATATACTTGGAATGTGTTTCCACCACATTTTACCAGTCCACTTCTCTAGGTATAAGAACCTGGAATGCTTCTAATTCCTGTCATCACAGATGTAGCTTCAGGGTATATCTTCATACATGTTCTTACGGGAATTTCTTTGCTATCTATGCCCAAAAGTAGGATTGCTAGATCGTGAGATGTGCAAATAGTTTGCCTAAGTAGTGCTGCCAGCCTGTTAGGAACAGTTACTCCACTCTGCAATCCCACCAGCAGTGCCAGTTCCAAAAAATAACTCACTGACACTTGGCATTATCCAGCTTTCTTATTCTACCAAACTGATAGCATAATGTGATCATATTGTTCATGCTTTGGGATTTTCTCTTCTATAATTTAGATGTCTTTGTCCTTTGCTCATTTCTTTATTGAAGTTGCTATCTTCCTTAAAAATTGATTTAACTTTGTCCTTGGTATCTTTAGTTCAGTCCAGAAATGATTAATTGTGATGTGATTAAATTCATTTTTTGGTCTGGTGCTTTATGCTTTTTTGTTTAAGAAATCTTTCCCTGGCCTCATTTCACAAAGATATTCTGTATTATATTTAACTAACTATACGGTTTTACCATCCCCATTTAGATCTTTAATCCATCATGAATCCTCCCTTATACATGTCATTGTATGTATAGGTATTACATGGTTTTGCTTTTCATTTTTTTTCTTAACCTTGTTCTTAATTTTTTGTTAATTCTTGTTCCAATAGTTTTACTTTTTTTAATATAGTGAGCCAGCTGTACCAATATTATGTACTAAACATATCCATTCACCCTTAGTTTATGTACCAACCTTATTTTATATTACATTCCCACATTATATATAGCTCTGTTTCTAAGCTCTTTTCTGCTCTGTTGGACTATTGTCTGTTCTTACACTAATGCTACCCTATTTTAATTTCTGTGACGTTAGTCATAGTACATACCTTGAAGAATAGGAACTCCCTTACTCTTCTGTTTAAACAGTTCATTTGGCTATATGTGGAATTTTATTCTTTCTATATAACCTTTATATAGAGTTCCTTAAAATTTTGATTGGAATTGTATAAATTAATAGGGAGAAAGTTGATATCTTTATGATATTTGTTC
This sequence comes from Rhinopithecus bieti, assembly GCF_001698545.2. Taxonomy (NCBI): domain Eukaryota; kingdom Metazoa; phylum Chordata; class Mammalia; order Primates; family Cercopithecidae; genus Rhinopithecus; species Rhinopithecus bieti. The sequence continues at coordinate 413,635 of NW_016805238.1, read as the reverse complement.
CATCCAAGAGCATGGAATGTCTGTATTTTAAATTATCTTCTATATTGTTTATTACATCTTATATATTAATGATTAGTTCCTAGGTTCTTTATAGGATTAGGTTTTTGTTGTTTATTTTTCCTTCTGTGAAATGTCTTTATAGATGGTCTAGTTAGTATTGCTAGTATAAAAGTTAACAGTGCCTGAGTTGAAACACTGGCCCTGTGACTTACTAGATGAATGACTTGGGTCACGTAACTTAATCCACAGGTAAGATGGGAACAATAAAAGTACCACCTTTTAGGGTTGTTAGAAGAATTTTAAAATAGTTAACATTTGTGCAGTTACTAGAGTAGTACATGGCAAATAATAAGTGTTATATAAGTAATTAAATTAATGGATAGTCATAGGTTAATCTCAGATCAGGAACCTTGTTGAACTCTAAAAGTTTGGTTTTTTTTTAATTAGATGATATCATCTGTAAACTAATAGTTTTATCTCTTCCAATTCTTAACATATCTTTTCCAAAAGAGAAAACGTTGATTAGGACTTTCCGACCTGTGTTAGACAGTATCAGTCTCAGTCAACGTGGTCATCTTTAGCTAATTTCACTTTTTTGTTGTTGTTGTTGAGAACAATCTCATTCTGTCACCCAGACTGGAGTACAGCAGTGTAATCATAGCTCACTACGCAGCCTCCAACTCCTGGGCTCAAGCAATCCTCCTGCCTCAGCCTCCCAAGTAGCTAGAACTAAAGGCACACACCACCATATCTGGCTAAATTTTTTAAAAAATTTTTGTAGAGACAGGGTCTTGCTATGTTGCCCAGGCTGATCTTGAACTCCTGACCTCAAGTGATCCTCCACCCTTGGCCTCCCAAAATGCTAGGATTACAAGCATGAGCCACTGTGCCCTGCCCCTCACTTCACTTTTAAAGGAAATATATCTCATCTTACTCAGGATAATGTTTGCTTAAAATTTTGGTAGATAACCTTTACCAAGTTGAGAAAGTTACATTCTCCTTCTAGTTTAGTAAAAATGTTTTGTTTTGTCTTTTAAAGCATAAATACATGTTGGTCAGGAACTAACAAAGGTTATCCACATTCAATATAATGATCTCTTTTTTTCCGTTAGTTCTGGTAATTTGTACATTTTTTATAATTTGAGCTATTCTTACTTTCCTGGGATAGGCTGTATTTGATAATTTTTTTTTAATGTACTGTTGGATTCTGTTAAGTGATATTTAGGATTTTGCAAGTGAAGTAAGCCTATAGTTTTCTTGTTTGGTTCATCTCTAAGTTTGGAATTTATTTTTGTTATCTTTATAAAAGGAGCTGGTCAGTTTTCATGCTTTTTTCTTTTTTGTGGAACAGCTTATATAGAATTGGTCATAGGATCACAACTTCTGAGGTCCCAGCAAGAGTCCTAACATCTAGCAGCTCTACCACCAGGACAGGCCCCCTAAAACTAATTCCAACAAGCACCTCTGAAGGTAAAAAAAATAAAATAAAAGTAAATAAATACCTTTTATAGCTCTCTATTTGGAGTTTGGGACATAAGGGATCAGCTTTTGCAAAAGTAATTTTCTGGGCTAAAACTGCATACAAACTGGCCCAGTTATGTACCAACAAAGAATTAAAATGGCCCCAGACTTTCCTCCCCAATATTGTGATTGTAAGAGCTATTACCAACAGGTAAATTGGCCTAAGCCTGTGAGATAGAGAGGGAAGAGTCTGTAAGACTTCTTGCTCAGCATTTGTTCTGATTTTAGATATCCTGAGGTTAGGTAGGCAATAATGTTATCCAGTGCTTTCAGGCTTTAATATCATGTCTCTAGTCTTCTCATTCACAGGTTAAGGCTACCTTTCCAGATAGTCCAACAGCTAAATCACCAGTTTCCAAGGGCATTTACGTCACCTATGGAAAGCATCGGATCCTTTTACACCAGATGTTCTTGACAGCTCATCCCATCATTCCCCACTGCACAAAAGTTGCTATACCAGCGGACAACCAAGACAACTACTGAGCTTCTTTTCGTTGTCAAGTAGATATAATATCACTGCCAGCAAAACAGCACAAAAAGTGTCTCTTCACAGTATCACTACCAATTGGGACTATGCTAAGTAAATCAGCTTGCCTAGATGAGGACCTCTTGTATTCTTGGGTAGCCAGGATTTGAAGGAGATACTCTGACCTGTGCCACTGGTAAGTGACTAAATACTTTTACACATTGAACTGGTCCTGAAAACTAAGATGTCTTCTTTGTAAGTGAAGAATATACAACATAATCTTGAAGAACAGCACAGTGGTGTGGGCCGCAAGCATACTTTATGTGCGTAATGGACTGAGAGACAAATTAATCTTGGCGAAAGGATTTTTCATCTCTTATTTCTATTTGCCAGTGTTAGTAAGTGTTCTGCTGGCTTAGATTATTACCTTTTTCTGGTTTCTTACTCTGTTTTATTCAGATGGGTCCTAGAAATCCCTCTCCTGACCACTTGTCAGATTCAGAAAGTGAGGAAGAAGAAAACATTAGCTACCTAAATGAGAGTTCTGGGGAAGAGTGGGATTCCTCTGAAGAAGAGGACTCCACGGTACCCAACTTAACGCCTCTTGAGAGTCTTGCCTGGCAGGTTAAGTGCCTTTTAAAATATTCCACGACTTGGAAACCTTTAAATCCTAATTCCTGGTTGTATCATGCTAAACTCTTGGATCCAAGCACACCAGTCCATATACTTCGAGAGATAGGTCTAAGACTCTCCCATTGTTCCCACTGTGTCCCCAAACTGGAACCAATTCCTGAATGGCCCCCTCTGGCCTCTTGTGGAGTCCCACCTTTTCAAAAGCCTCTTACAAGTCCCAGCCGGCTCTCTAGAGATCATGCCACTCTAAATGGAGCACTGCAATTTGCCACCAAACAGCTAAGCCGAACATTGAGTAGAGCCACACCCATACCTGAATACCTAAAACAGATCCCTAATTCTTGTGTTTCTGGGTGTTGCTGTGGCTGGCTGACTAAAACAGTTAAGGAAACAACTCGTACTGAACCCATCAACACTACTTATTCTTACACTGACTTCCAAAAGGCAGTTAACAAACTCCTAACTGCATCACTGTAAAGATCTACCATTTGCTGTGATATCTCTGATATTGCTAATTGAGAAAGGGGTACAAAGTTAGTCATTACACAGCCCACTAATGTCTTCTCAGTCAAACTATCTTATGCCCTGGCAAGCCAAAGAGGATACCCTTTGACAAACCCTGTGGATAAAATGATAATATCAAGGCCAGGCGTGGTGGCTCACGCCTGTAATCCCAACACTTTAGGAGGCTGAGGTGGGCGGATCTCCTGAGGTCAGAAGTTTGAGACCAGCCTTGCCAACACAGCGAAATCCCATCTCTACTAAAAATAAAAATAAAAAAAATAAGCTGGGTGCAGCAGTGCACGCCTGTAATCCCAGCTACTCGGGAGGCTGAAACAGGAGAATCACTTGAACAGGAAGGCAGAGTTTGCAGTGAGTCAAGATTATACCACTGCACTCCAACCTGGGTGACAGAGCAAGACTCAGTCTCAAAACAACAACAACAACAACAAAAAATACCAATGGAGAATTAGTTAAGGGTACCATATTACAAAAGCCAGTTGAATATTCTTCACACTCACTTCTCACCCTACCCATTCCAATTTACTCTGCCTTTCTGAATGACTTTAATGAGATATCTGATTATTAATGAAGAAAATTAGACCACCACCCCTTTTGTTATCCAGACTTCAGAACAGCCGTTATTGAAAGCTAGAGGTTAGCTACCCACAGTAATACCTTTCTGAGCATACCCTTCTCTAACATGCATTCCTATGGAGGTAGTTGAATTAAATTGAGTAACTACACAAAGGAAAATGGCAGGGATGGGGATTTCTTTCCCAGCTTTTATATAGACGTGCCTACCTAGGACACTCTTTAGGGTTCCTTTTATTTTTTCTTTTTTTGGCAGGGGGTGGGAGCGGTAGGGAGGAGTACAATTTTAAGCTTAGCCTGTGCTACTCCAAACTTACTATGGTACTTAAATTACGTCATGAATGTTCTATATCAGAGTCTCCTACCAGGCTGTCTCTGGCTAAATCAGCCTATAAGATCATCCCTTGGGATTAAACAAACACCTGTTCTGTAGAGAATGTGTTTCCTGAATCTTGGTACTCAGACTTTTGTCAAGAGTAAATAAAATACCTTTCAAAAGATTAATGGAAAATGATTAAGAGAGCATTTCTGCTTTCAGTATTAACTGCTAATGGATTAAAATTTTAATCTGTATAGCATTTCCTGGAGTAAAAGTTCAAGTACTTTCCACATCCATTGCAAACGTCAGGAACCCTTCTAATTTTAAAGAACCTTCTTATTAGAAAATCTCAGCCTAATACAATCTGAAGTTAAGAGTTTCAGCAGCATTGTTTTTCTAAGGAGATTTAGCTATAGATTTTCTTTTGGCCAAACAAGGAAGAGTATATGCCCTTGTAAATGAGGCTTGTTTTGTTTATTTAAATGAGTCAAAACATAGAAATCAGTATACGTAAAATAAAATGCATGAGACTATTAAATCCTTTCATATACTCTACAAATAAAATGAAATCTGTGTGTGGTCCTGGTTGACTGGACATCTAAAGGGAATCAGAAAAGAGATTGTGAAAAGTGTATGTGTGTGTATATATATATATATATATACTCTTCCTTATTTGAGTTTTGCTTTTTCCTATTCTCCATAATTAAGTGCTGTTTACAAGGTGGCATCAAAAAATTGAAGCAGGCCAGGCACTGTGGCTCATGCCTGTAATCCCAACACTTTGGGAGGCTGAGGCAGGTGGATCACTTGAGTTCAGGAGTTCGTGACCAGCCTGGCCAACATGGTGAAAACCCATCTCTACTAAAAATACAAAAATTAGCCGGGCGTAGTGGCGTGCACCTGTAATCAACAGCTATTTGGGAGGCTGAGGCAGGAGAATTGCTTGAACCTGGGAGGTGGAGGTTGCAATGAGCCGAGATCGCGCCACTGCACTCTAACCTGGGCAACAGCAAGACACGTCTCAAAAAAAAAAAAAAGGCAGTTAGGAATCATAAATTGTGTAATTGTATAGCAATTTTAAGAAGACAGAAGAATGCTTATAACCTAATGAATATTTCTGCTGAGCCTTAGTTGTCTAAAGGAAAAAAAGAGGGAATTGTAGATAAAAGTATTTGTTAGTGGAAATTATTGACCTGAAACCATATCATATTGTTAGTGTAACTGAATGTATCAGAAATTGTTCCTATGTAGATATTCTGTGAAACTGGTTTCTAAAATGTTACAGGAAACCCCTTTTTTTTTTTTTTTTTTGTTTAAGGGGAGGTGGGAGGAGGTAGGCAAGAGGTCTGAATATTAAAATATGTTGATGTTTACGTGTTCATAATATGTTCTTTTTCCTCTCTTGGTGTGTGTATAAAAGTGCCTTGCTCATGAATGCATATTTGCTCTTCACTTCGAAAGGAAGCCTTTCCCCAGCTTGGCAGCTGAATAAACCGATAGCTTTGTACATGTTGAACAGCGTATGGTCATTTGTCCTCAACAAATGAAATAGATCCTACTTTGCTTAAGACGTACTCAACATTCACTAAGTACTGAACAGAGTTAATAGACACAGTACCTGAATCTATATAGTATGTCTGACAGGAGATGACTTGACGTCTCTAGAGAAGAAACGCACTTGAAGAAGAAAATGTCTGATAGTCAAGATTCAAAGTGAGCTTATTTGTTTATATATTTTAAGTAATTCCAGGTTGCACAAAATAACAGGTACCTAAATAAGCCTTAAGTTAACTTTTTGTGTGGCATAAACACTGGGTTTGGAAATGAAGTTACTACCTTTGCACTCACTATGTTGGCTTCTGGTTAAATGCAGTCACTATAATTAGGATAAAAAGATGAATTTATCATCTCTTTATAGAAATATTTATCAAAGGAATAAGGAAACTATTTCTAAACCAGTGGACATTAACTATCTTTTACTTTCTCAGTGCAGATAGGCAACTTTTTTTTTTTTTTTTGAGACGGAGTTTTGCTCTTGCTGCCCAGGCTGGAGTGCAATGGCGCAGTCTCGGCTCACCATAACCTCCACCTCCCGGGTTCAAGCAGTTCTTCTCAGCTTCCCGAGTAGCTGGGATTATAGGCATGTGTCACCACACCCGGCTAATTTTGTATTTTTAGTAGAGACAGGGTTTCTCAATTGGTCAAGCTGGTCTCTAACTCCTGACTTCAGGTGATCTACCTGCCTCAGCCTCCCAAAGTGCTGGGATTACAGGTGTGAGCCACCGTGCCTAGCCATAGGCAACATTTTTATTAAAACAGTCCAGATACCTTGAGCCTCAAAGACCATAATCAGGTCTTTTAATCCCATCTGCTTCCTAAAAGGAAAAAATCCATACATGCATGGCAGGAGGGCATATGATATGTCTCCTATGGGGGATAGAAGCCCTTCCTGCTGGGCCTTCTATCACACCTGTCCATATAAAAATTTTTGAAAAAAAAGTCTGATGAAAAGTTTTGATATTAGTGTAAATAGCTAAAGCATTTAAAGACTTTAGAAGTCACTTGGGTTATTTTCTTATGCGTAAGTTGGCTTGCATCTGGCTTTCTACTTTTGGCTCCAGTGTTAGAGAACATGTCTTTTGGAGCAGCCTGTTAGTTTTAAATATCTCTTGTTAGAAATTTAGCCATTCATCCAATATTGCTATGGAGAAGTGCCTACTCTAGTACAGACACTGGGAATGCAAAACTAAAGATTACTACACGTAGGAAATGAGTTTTAAAATACATGAACCTATATATTACCCGAAGCCATTTCTGCTATATAGGGTCATACTAAATAAACCTAAACCGTAATCCATATGTTGGCCCTTCACATACTGAAAATAGCTTATAGTGGAGAATCATAAAAGAATTGAATGGAGCAGCCATCCAGATGTAAAGAAGATTCATGTGGAGGACACACTTCAATTAAACCCCCACAACGATACTCAGCCAAGGAAATGGAGAAAATATATAGATACTTTGTATACAGATTTAAATTATATCTGCTAATCACAAGGCAGTGGCACAAAGATCAGGGCCAAAAGTTTTGCTCAGGTAGCTAGGATATATAGAACAGCCTAAGAAATCTGGATAGCTTCGCAGACTTCATGAGATAACTGCAAGCTGGTAACATACCTGTCCACCAGTGATATCTATTGAACTGAGGGAGTTACATTCTCTGGACCAACCACCAGTGCTTCTATGTCAACTTGCTGCTGCTAAAAGAAAAATCTCTATGCTGTGTCTCAAATAATTTTAAATAAAGTTGAGTTAATGACTGCATATTTGAGTCTGCTAATTAGGCAGTTTGCCAAGCTCTTCCTTTCAATTAGCAGCAGCAGTGAGACTTACTGTAAAAGTTTGCAACTGAGACCAAGAAGTGGAAAGGATGAGGATATACCAGTGACCTGACACTTGCTGGCTTCCCATCTTCTGTGAGAGCTATGACCAGCTCTTCTCAATGAGATGTGGAAAATGAATGCCTGGTTTTCATTTTTTATTTATTTTTTTGACACAGGGTTTCACTCTTGCCTAAGCTGGAGTGCAGGGGCATGATCTTGGCTCACCGCAGCCTCGACCTCCCAGGCTCAAGTGATCCACCTTAACTTCATTGGTAGCTGTGGCACACAGGCCAATTTTTGTATTTCTTTGTAGACGCAGTTTCACTCAGGCTGGTCAGGAACTCCTGAGCTCAAGCGATCCTCCCACCTCAGCCTCCCAGAGTGCTGGTGTTACACTGGTACCTGGTTTAAAAAAAAAAAAAATGGAGTATAATAGTGTAACAGGAAGACAGCTATAGGGTTATTGCTTCTAAACTATGGAAGCAGTTAAAAATGTTAACAGCAGTTTCAAGTTGAATCATAAAACAGGAATTTGACTGGAATTTGGGCAGTTTATTTGGGAAAACATGATGCTGACATGACACGTGATATGAAAATTCCTGGGATCATTAGGAGAGTTAGGCTGTATATAACAAGAATCATTCAGACGGGACTCAGGATACTGGTTAGCCTAACAAGATTAAAACTGACTTCCTAGTATACACAGCAACCAAGCTAGTTTATCAGATTAGCAACAAACCAGATGAAACTCCTAAAATGAGTGTTGCAGTTAACAAGGAGCTGGTACTATAGTTTTATTTGGGGGAAAATTGTTAAGTTTGGGTTAACTGCTCGCCTATGCCTAATATTACCCTTCCATCTGTGGTATCAGCTGTGGGACCTGACACTCCAGTGTATCAGCTGATGGTTTTGGTTTACAATAAATTAAGCAATGGACCAGTAGGGGCAACTTCCTTTGAGAGGTACCCAAACAAGTGGAACAGCCCAAGGGTATGGCCATCTTCCATCAAAAAAGACCCTAGATGGGCTTTATGGTTGCACCCTGAGTAACCAGAATGTCCTGATAGAGTGGCAGAACTCTGGTGAAAGAAGGGTGCAGCCACTACCAGAAGAATTCTAATTTCTGAATCAATTGAAGGCTGACATTAATGTTGGCCACAGCCAATGCATTCCTTGTAGACTTACTGCAAAGTGTGTTATATGATGTTGGTCCCTTTCTACCTATTTGGTACTTAAGTAGACTCCCATGCCTTGAAAGGTCCAGACCCCAGTTTCCTTCTTTGAATGCAGTTTTTCTATGTTGGTCACATTCTACTTGGAACATGTTTCTTGAAATGGGTTGGATTGCCAGATTTAGCAAACAGAAATACAGGATACCCAAATACATTTGAATTTGAGATAAATAATGAAATATGGCACATATGCCAGAAAAAAGTTACATTATTTACCTGAAATTTGAATTTAGTTTCTTGCATTTTATCTGCAACCCTATAAATATGATAGCGGCATGGATTAAGCTTGGGTTTCAGTCCATATAGTTGTTCCTAGGAACTGTCTTGACTCTTTCCAGTATGTGTTGTTTTCTTATGTCTAAGTAATTGACTAGTAGCCAGGAGCAGTGCTCGTGCACACCCGTAGTCCCAGCTACTCAGGAGGCTAAATTGGGAGGATTGCTTGAGCTGAGGAGTTTGAGGTTGCAGTGGGTTATGATCATACCACTGCACTGCAACATGGGCACCAGAGCAAGTGCCCGTCTCTAAAATAATAATATTTAATAATAAGAGACTGGGGGTGAGGAAGGCTCACACATAGTTGACCCAAGTTGTATTTCTTATATATTTATTTCTTAGAACTGTTGTTGAGTGTCAGAAGAGGAGGCCCAATTGCAGATATGAGACTTTTTATAGGAGACACATGGTATTTAACTAAAATAACCACATAACCACTACAATATTTGCAAACACAAATTTTTTAAATGCTGTCTCAACAGCAGGTAGTTTGGGTTTGTGGTTGGTTGTTGTGAAATGGAGACTCTGTCACCAGGCTGGAGTGCAGTGGTGCGATCTCAGCTCACTGCAATCTCCACCTCCTGTGTTCAAGCAATTTCCCTGCCTCGGCCTCCCGAGTAGCTGGGACTACAGGTGTGCACCACCATGCCCGGCTAATTTTTTGTATTTTAGTAGAGATGGTTTTCCCATGTTGGCCAGGATGGTCTCAATCTCCTGACCTCATGATCCGCCCGCCTCAGCCTTGCAAAGTGCTGGGATTACAGGCATGAGCCACCAGGCCCGGCCATCTCTGTGTGTTTTAAGCAGTTACTTTCTCACTCTTCTTTACCAGGAAGGGCAAGTATATCACTCTTTAAAAAAAAGAAAAATACTTGATAGGTAGCAGAGTTACGACAACCATTTTTCATCACAGAAAAGGTTCACAAATTTGGAACAGCTATCTTTGCCTTCCAGAACCCCCAAAAGACTCAAGGATTTAAAGGCACAAGGTACCCTGGAAGGTGGGAGTAATAAAGTTGAAACCAGGGGATTATTTGAAAGTTTATCTTTGCTCTCCCTTTGTAGGCAGGCAGCTATCTCTCTAGCAAATGACTGAAGCCTTATTGTCTGGAGAAATTAAACCAAATAGAACTGAGTACAGGGAGAGGATGGTAGTGATAGTGATGTCCTATATGGAAGACAAAATGATTGACAGAATGTGAGTATTCTGAACATTATGAGCCTCCAGTCCAATTTCTCCACCTGGCTACAGAATCTGGCAATGGGGTTTATACCCAGCCCTGCTCACCCAACCCAAAAAGACTAGCAGTAAAAAAAACAGCTTGACACTCGATTATTTGTTACAGTGAAACTGAGAGTCCACAAGCCCTGCTCATTCATATACAGCTTTCCGTCACTTGAAATCACTATACACAGATAGCCAAGGATCACTAGATATTTGAGGAAACTTTCAACATGAAAGATGAACATAAAGAAGCTGTGATATTCTCAGAAACAAATATACTGCTTCCATTAAATAGGATCAGGATGCTATTTTAAAATGAACAATCCAAAAGCAAAAGCTATTGGAAAACAGGACACCAAAATTAAGCATTCAGTAGATGTATTAGAAAATAACTTGAAGAAATTTTGAACAGTAGAACAAAGAAATGAAAAGTAGGCAAGAACAAAAAAGAAACTTGAAACCTGAATAATTTGCAACATCTAATAAATAAGAGTTCCAAAATGAGAGAACAGAAAAACAAGGTGAAGAGAGAAAAAATTAAAGAACATTTCCTGAAAATGTAAGACTTAGTCTCCTAAATTAAAAGGGTCTACTAAGTGCCCTGTGAAATGAATTAAAAAATACCAAAGCACATTGTTAGGATATTTCAGAATGCTAGAGTTATAGAAGGACCTAAAAGCTTCCCAAAAAAGGTAGCAGGGGAAATTACATAAAAAGGATACGTTTTCAAAATGGCATGTAGACTTCTTGGTAGCAACACTGGATGCTGGAAGGTTATGAAAGCAAGGTCTTTAAATTTAAAAAGAAATGATTTTCAACCTAGAATTTTGTACTCAAATAATCCAATCAAGAGTGGGGCTAAAATAAAGATACCTTAAGATTTGCATGGTCTCAGAATTTTATCTCACCATCTACGCTTTCTTAGGAAGCCACTGGAGGATGTGCTTCACCGAAATGAGGGAGTAATCTGAGAAAGCTGGGATCCTGAAACTAAAAGATGTCACAAAGGAAAATGAGGAAAGTCCCAGGATAACTACTGTGTCAAGTAAGGAGGACGGAGGTTCCAGGAAGTCAGTCTCTCGGAAAACTGTGAACAAAGTATTTGACTACAATGGGAAGTGTATAAATGACCAAGAAATTTGAAATTTTATTTCTTAGAAAGTATGTTATTTAGTAACCAGACTTTTAAAATTTGACATTAAAAGTATAGTCAAATTGGAGTCTTGTCAGCTGTAATTAGATTGGTCCTTATGGCATAATACGCCACAGTTTTCTGTAGATGCTGACCTTCATTAAGATGTGCACCGCAGAACATATTTCCAGAAAATAAAGTTTTCAATTTGTTTTGTATATGATTTGCTTAGGCAAATCTCAATTTTGTATTTATTTACAGAAATAATGCATGGTCTATAGCAGTAATTTCAGCGAGCTTTTTGTTTAAATTTTAGCCTCTGTAGAATCAAAAGCATGAAGAATTACAGGTTGAGCATTCCTAATCCAAAAATTCAAAATCTGAAATGCTCCAAAATCCAAAACTTTTTGAGTGCCAACATGACACCACAAGTGGAGAATTTCACACCTGACCTCATGTGACAGGTCGTCAAAACAAAGGCACATAATACATAGTTTATTAAAACTATTGTATGGTATACCTTTAAGCTATGTATATATGAAACATGAATGAATTTCATGTTTAGACTTCCCATCCCAAAAATATCTCATTATGTATACGCAAATATTCCAAAATCTGAAAAAGTTAAATCCAAAGCACTTCTGTTCCCACACATTTCAGATAAGGGATACTCAACCTGTATCTACCTTTTAAAATAATATTCTGAAATTCGATATTGTTTTCATCTTCCATGCTATTTTGCTATCAAGATATAGTTACATACAGTGGCTGGTCCATAATATATTCCTATGTAATATTTTAGGTGTTTCCTTATGAGTTATGGTTCAGGATTTTTTTCTATGTTTTGTTTATATTAATATTACATAATCTCAGAATGAATTTTTATTTACTTGCAAGTGATATGTATGCTGATGGGTTTTTCTCTCTGTCATCAAATCTATTGAGTAAACCATGCCAGGCCAATTTGTCCATCTCCTTTTTTCTAAGTAAGAAATAACATATATACAGTAGAGTGCACTAATAAGTGTACTTGATTTTTTAAAATACGTATACATTCATATCAAGATCATATAAAAATGTATACACTCAGATCAAAGTATTACAAATTTCAAATTCTCTTGTGCCCTTTCCTAGTCTGTACAGCTCCCAGAAATAACTACTCTTTTCTAAAGATCTATTAGTTTTGATTGTTCTCAGAATTCATGTGAATGGAATCATACTGTATATATTGTTTTATGCCTATCTTCTTTCATCAATGTACTTGTTCTTTTTTTATTGTTATAGACTATTTGATTATATGAATATATCATTATTTGTTTATCCTTTTACCTGTTGACATTTACGTTATTTCCAATTTTTTGTTATTATGAATAAACCTGTAATAAACATTCTGTATGTATTGTTTTGTTTTGTTTTTTTGTGGATATGTGCATTCATTCCTTTGGTCATATACCTAGGCATCAAATTGCTATAGCAGAGTAGTTGTGTATTTAGTTTTAATAAAACTGCCAAACACTTTTTAACGTGACTGTATCATTTTATACTCTCACCAACAATGTATGGAAGTTCCAGTTGTCAGTCCTTTTAATTTTACTCATTCTGGTGGTGGTGTAATGGTGTCCAGTGTGACTCTAATTTGCATTTCTTTGATCAGTGTTGTTAAACATCTTTTTATATGCTTGTGGGACATTCAGATACCTCTTTGCAAGTACTTGTCCAAGTTTTTTGCCCACTTGTAAAATAGACTATCTTGTTCTTATTAATTTGTAGTTCTGTTTTTTTATTTTTTGGAAATGGGCTCACACTGCTGCCCAGGCTTGTCTGAAAATCCTGACCTCAGATGATCTTCCCCTCTCAACCTCCCAAAATCCCCCAGCTGAAATTACAGGCATGAGCCACCATGCTCAGCCTGTAGGATTTCTTTATATACACTGTATACAAGTTGTTTATTTATATAATGAATTTTTTCTGCCATTCTATGCCTTGCCTGTTTCTTTTCTTTTTTTTAAGACAGAGTCTCACTCTGATGCCTAGGCAGGAGTGCAGTGGCACGATCTCAGCTCACTGCAACCTCTGCCTCCCAAGCTCAAGCAATTCTTGTGCCTCAGCCTCCCAAGTAACTGGGATTACAGGTGTGTGCCACCACACCCAGCTAATTTTTGTAGGTTTTTTGTTGTTGTTGTTAGTAGAGACAGGGTTTCTCCATTTTGGCCAGGCTGGTCTCGAACTCCTGACCTCAACTGATCTGCCCACCTTAACCTCCCAAAGTGCTGGGATTACGGGCGTGAGCCACCACACCCAGCCATTGTTTTCTTAATGGTATATTTTGATGAGTAGAAGTTTTCAACTTTGATGAAATCTAATTTATCAGATTTCTTTTTGTATTATGGTTAATGCTTTAACAAATCTTTGTTAACTTGAATATTATGAAGATAGTCTCCCATTTTTTTAGAAGATGTGTAGTTTTAGCTTTCACATTTAAGATACATTTTCAAATTTGATTACTGAGAAGAGAATATTTGTGGGTATCTTCATTTTTCCCTAATACTTTCTCTTTTTCTTCACATTCCTTATTTTATCCAAATTCAAGGGGATTTATCATATATGACATTTACATCTTTGGAGGGTTTTGTTTTGTTTTGTTTTGTTTGTTTTCATGAAATTTGGGTAGGAAAGTTGACATTCTGTTTTTAAGTTATCCCCAAAAGACTGAAGAATTCCCAAATTGGACTTCTTCCTAAAATCTAATTATCTAAGTGGCATAAATTAACTAAAAATCGAACAGTTCTTAACACTTACTTTGTTTAAAATTTTGAATGTTAGCACACCAATTCTGCATTACAATGAATGATAAATAACCAAATCTGTATTATTCTACCATTTATTATTATTTAAATTTTTTTACATTTTTGAGGTATTCTTTTAGACATTCTCTAGTCTTACTATTTTAAATATTATCCTTCTACTTCCCTGTTATTCAACTACCAGAAAGTTCTCAGTATCAGTGTCTGTACAAAAAATTGACACTTTTCACAATTACTAATTATTTGTAGCACTTTACTTTTGTAGTACGTACACATTAATGTTTTTGTTTACTGATAGAAGCACATTCATTCAGTCACTCAACAAATATTTATTGAGCACCTACACAGTGCCAAGCGCTAAGAAATTAGCAATAAACAAAACAGACAAAAATTCCCATCTTCATAAAACTTACATTGCAGTGAGATTTTTTTCACTTCAATTTATAACTGGAATGTTTTTGTTTACCTTTATTTAGAAATGAATGTTCAGGCCAGGTGCAGTGGCTCATGCCTATAATCCCAGCATTTTGGGAGGCCCAGGTGAGAGGATCGCTTGAGTTCAGGAGTGTGAGACCAGCCTGGGCAACATAGGGAAACCTCATCTCTACCAAAATTTTTAAAAATTAGCCAGGTAGGGTGGTGGCATGCACCTGTATTCCCAGCTACTCAAGAAACTGAGATGGAAGGATAACTTCTAACACCACTATACTCCAGCCTGGGTGACAGAGTAAGAGACCTTGTTTAAAAACAAAACAAAACAAAACAGATAATCTGCAATAAGTCTGAGTTATCTGCACTAGGTAATTGTATGTCCATTACAAATGAGTGCTCCCCGAGGTCAGGAGATCAAGACCATCCTGGCAAACATGGTGAAATCCCGTCTCTACTAAAAATACAAAAAAAATTAGCCAGGCATGACAGCACGCTCCTGTAGTCCCAGCTACTCAGGTAGCTGAAGCAGGAGAATTGCTTGAACCCGGGAGGTGGAAGCTGCAGTGAACTAAGATTGTGCCACTGCACTCCAGCCAGGCAATAGAGCGAGACTCTGCCTCAAAAAAAAAAAAAAAAAAAAAAACAATAAAAAAAAGTGTGCCCCTTTTCATAGTGTACAGTTATGAAAATTGCTAGCCAGCCAGAAATTACATTTCCCTGACCCCCTTATATCTAGATAGTGCATATCAGTTTTTGCCAATGGAGTGACAACAGAATTGGTGTATTACTACTTCAAGGCCAAGTTGTTTTAAAAGTGAATATAACTTCTCTGTGTTCTTTTTTGCATTTTGCTGGCTGGATGCAGATGACTGTTAGGCTCTAGGGGATGGTGGACCCACAAGATAGAAGGAGCTGATCCTTGATCCAGTTTAGACAGGAAAGAAGTCCAGAGACCAGTAACTCAGTCACTTTAATGTGAGCAAAAAAACCATGTCAAGCTACTTGTGTAGTTTAGCAATTAGCATCACCTTAATAATATGCTTCCTTCATTAATACTGCAGATGCTGTTAATCTGACCAGATATGATGTTTGTCTGAAAATCAAACCATTATTATTGATCAGGTACAATTTCTGGAATAACAAAGACAATATTGAAGGTGGAAGTTAGCTATGTAGCCTCCCAAAGGCCAAGGCCTAAGAGCAGATTTTTGCTGAACAGTGAGGTCAGTGCAGACTCCAGTGCATCCCCAGCAGGTAGTGACTAAAAAAAAAAAACAGTATGGGAGGCAGGTGTTGTATAAGAAAGTAGGAGTAATTGTGATCATTCTTTGACCATGAACCATAATGTTACTACAACTGTAGTTAACATTAAGTGGTTAGTGAAATTCTAAGCAAATAAGGCCGAGGAATGTGGAGGAGGTATGGTGTGGGAGAACCATGTCCTTCTGCATTTGTTATGGTAGTAAGCACAAAATGGGTCAGAAAATAATACCTACATCCTCAGAATGCTCCTGTATTAATAGAACTGGTTGCCCCTGGGGGAGTGGAACCAGTGACCAGGAACAAAGGTGGGAGGGAATCTTTTCATTTTTTCACTTTTGAATATTGTACCATATGAATATATTATGTGTTCAAAAATCATCATTTTGTGATTAGCTTGTGAGAATTGATTGGTCACGGAAGATATAACTTTACTGAATTTCACAAAATTGGTGGATGAGATTGCAAAACTTATAATTTAGTAAGTACACGTAATGATACTCTTCGCTTGAGTCAATGAAATTTCATAGGTTTTCGGTTATAACAGCTATTTTAGTCAGTGTTGAAATAAACTGAACTTAACACTAGACCTCTGAACTTCAAACTAGACCTCTGAATCACAGTGTCTCAAAATGATAAATTCAGTTATGTTGCTTTATTTAAAATGTTACAATACTGTATCATAATATGTTAATAGTATACAACATTTCTAACATTTCATGAAATAACTAACTGCTACGGGAGCTCAAAGACGGCACCTCTGACTGGAGTAGTCAGTCCAGGGCTACCTGATGAGTGTGATTTGAACCGAGATTTGAAAGCTTTTGGGATGTGAATAGCAGAAAAGACAAGAAGAACATCACAAAGCAATTAGAGGGAACTAGTAAGGGTTGGTTGGGCCATTAAGCAATTCTCAACATGGTATCTGGTAGCATCTACAACAGCATCACTGAAGAGATTGTTTTAAATGCCTGACCCCAGAATGACTGAATCAAAATTTCTGAGATGGGGAAGCAGAAATACTCATTTTTATCAAACTCCTTGTTTAGTAAATATAAATAAATTTTATGTTTACTAATATTTGAGAATTTCTAACCCCATGTAAATGCTCCGGATAATACTTGTCTGCAAAGACACTGTGGAGGACAACTCCCACCAAAAACAGTAGGAGTCATTTCCAAAAAGGGAAACTGAGAAACAACTACATTGCAATATTCAACCATAGATCAGACGTATTATGAATACTTTAGTCCATTAAAAAATTTGAGTTGCCACTTAGCACACAGCTCAAATGATCATATTAATATTTAACACAATCTGACTGACATTGCTGCAAAACATTTTATTCCAAAACGTCAGGCTCCGTGGTGTGATGTCCATACACTGAAATCTCAGTATGTTGCCATTGTGTAAAAGAGGTTTTCATTTTTCTCCCTGGGAGATGAGATGGAAGACTTGATATCATGCTACATTTAATGAAACCCTGAATACTAGTTAATGTGTGTTAGGATTACAGTTAAAAAAAAAAAAAAAAAAAAGCATGATGCTAATTTACACATGTGTTCTTACATTCCCTCAGAAAAGGGAAGATGTTTGACAGAAAACATCAGCTTTTAAAAATAAAATATGAAATATGGTATAGATGCTACAGGGAAATGGAGAGCTATGAGAACATATTTTAAGGACATGCAAACAGATCTGCAGCTACAGAGACAGCCTTCCTGTGGAAGTGACATTCAGGCTGAGATCTGAACGATGAGTAGAAATGAGTCAGGCATAGTAGGAGAAAAAGCCTTCTAGGGAAAGGGGTTAAGTGAAATACTCAAGAATGTGAACTTGGTTTTAGATGAGTAGTAATATTAGGAGTAATAACAACAATCGAGTTACCCATGCTACTTAACTGATTAGGAAAGAAAAATACTAATTAAAAGCTTTAACCTAAGTAAATCTACCTAAGCAAATTTTTACCAAATAAATCACCTAAGGCAACACTTAGATTATCAGCGTGGTAAAGATGAATTATTTAATACCTGTTGGGACAACCATTTAGCCATCTGGAAAAGCATAAGTCTGGAGTCTAACCTCATTCCATATATCAGCATAAATCCTGGGTAGATAAACCATACTTTAAATGAAGTCAAAAAAGTACTAGGATAAACTATGGATTCCCTTTTCCTCATAATCTGGAGTAGAGAAGGCTTTTCTAAGCATGAGGAAAAAGCCAAAAAATGTAAGGGAAAAGATCAACAGATTTTCCTACGTAAAAATTCGAAATGTTTGTAGAGTATGAGAAAACTAGAAAAAAAAATCCGCTAACTACGGGAAATGTTTGCAATACATATGATAGGCAAAGTGCTAAAAGCCCCTATTAAGGAAAAGCTCTTTGTAAGCAGCAAGAAAGCCAGGCAAAAACAATGACTAATCAAGTTGTGGGAAGGTATTCAGTTCTACCAGCAAACAAATGGTGCGGGGGAATATTTCTGTGGGAACATTTGCACAGCTGTGCAAAAACCCACTTACAACAATGTCATGTAGGCGGTTCCCTTGATGCAATAGTAACCTTTGAATACACGATCAGGCAGGCCATCCCAGGTGTCATGCACAGGAAACCTCACACCCCAAATTAAGAGGCTCAAATCACATGGTTTATCACTTTTCAACAAAATGTAGTTGGAAAGACACAGTGAAGTTTAGCACATTTAGGATAGGGTCCAAGAGAGGTGGGAGGAAAATTACCTGAATTTCATGCTACACGGTGTTGTGGCATCTTGTCTGCTACATCAACCTTTACCTCTGATAGTTAGGTCATGAGGACCACAGGTTAAGTGAAATACTTAACCATGGCCAAAACTGAAAATGGGAGCTCAGCAGTGCTTACAGCCAGCGCACACTTGCTCTGTCAGAAACTCAGGGGCAAGGATACCTAGCTAATGACTTGCCGAGAGCCATGGTTTTTTTTGTTGTTTGTTTGTTTTTAGGGACAGCATCTCACTCTGTCACCCAGGCTGGAGTGCAGTGGCAGGATCATAGCTCACTGCAGCCTCGAACTCCTGGGCGCAAGCAGTCCTCCCACATTAGCCTCCCAAAGTGCTGGGATTACAGACATGAGCCACTGCTCCCGAATGAAAGCCATGTTCTTAATCTGCGTTTCTGTAGCAGAACAGAAATAGGGCCAGAACGGGTGTCACTAATGAATGGCCATTTTAGGAATGAACTATCAGCCTGAAGGTGGTGTCGTCTGTACACTGCAGCTTGGCCTTTCCCACCTTGTTCTGTCTGTGAGGAACACTCTTGTTTCTTCCATCCTTTTTACACATATTCCATTTATTCTCTTTGTCATGTCTTGCACTACACTACCTATACTTAACATCTTAATCCTGCCTATTTCACAGGCTACTTCTTTGCCCATTATACTTAACACATGAGTTTCATATATTCTTTCTTTATCTATCCCTTAGGACAGAATTTAATATCCTCATTATACAACAATACAACATTACAAATATACATTAAACATTTTGGCTTAAAATATTTTAAAAAGTGTCCAGGAGAAGATAGAATAAATGGTATTGTATGTAATGGAAGACTGGTTGTTAAGAATGGGAAGACAGATCCTCATTGACAAAAAGATATGCACTTTATATTACTGAGTAAGTAGGGTTCAAAAACATTATTATAGGTCGGGTATGGTGGCTCATGCCTGTAATCCTAGTGCTTTGGGAGACCAAGGTGGGCAGATCACTTGAGGTCAGGAGTTCGAGACCAACCTGGCCAACATGGTGAAACCCTGTCTCTACTAAAAATACAAAAATTAGCCAGGCACAGTGGCAGGTGCCTGTAATCCCAGCTGCTCCAGAGGCTGAGGCAGTAGAATCACTTGAACCCAGGAGGCAGAGGTTGCAGTGAGCCAAGATCACGCCACTGCACTCCAGCCTAGGTGACAGAGCAAGACTCAGTCTCAAAAACAAAACAAAACAAAACAAAATTATTGGCCAGGTGCGGTGGCTCACATCTATAATCCCAGCATCTTGGGAGCCTGAGGCTGAGGTCAAGAGTTCGAGACCAGCCTGGCCAACATGGTGAAACCCCGTCTCTACTGAAAATACAAAAATTAGCCAGGCATGGTGGCGCATGTCTGAAATCCCAGCTACTTAGGAGGCTGAATGAAGCAAGAGAATCTCTTGAACCCAGGAGGTGGAGGTTGCAGTGAGCTGAGATTGCACCACTGCATTCCATCCTGGGCAACAAGAGTGAGACTTCATCTCAAAAAAAAAAATTATTATAGTATTCGTTTACAGTTTTCACAGAAATGTGTAAACATTTCTAAAATACATATATGTTTGTTACATTTCTATATGTGTACACAGAAATGTCTAGAGGTATCTTCTCCAAAATATGAACAATAATTTTCTCTGAGTTTGGGATGTGGGGTTATTTTTGCTTGCTTCTACTCTTTTTTGTTGTTGTTGTTTATAGTATCATGGGTGAGGATGTTTGGGGGGATATTACAAGAAGTTTATAATCTAAAGAAAAGACAAGTCAATTATGATTTTAAATCTTTTTGACCAAGCACAGTGGCTCACACCTGTAATCCCAGCACTTTTGGGAGGCCAATGTGGGAAGATTACTTAAGCTAGGAGTTCAAGACCAGCCTGGACAACATAGTGAGACCTTGTTTCTATTTTTAAAAAATGAGAATTTTAAAAAGAAAAAACTATCATATTGCCAGCATTGTGCTCTGGGAAGCTTATATTTGTAATCTAAAGAAAAATCAATTGGTAAGAACATCCCCTTTGAAGTCAGATAGACCCAGATCCATTCACTAGCTGTATACAGTTGGGAACTCAACCTGCCTTAGCTTCACTTTCCTAGTCTGTAGAACAAGGATGACAATAAGTACCTCAGAGGAGGTCAGAATATGTGCTAAGGGCTTAGCACAGTGCCAATATGACATTAGTGGCCTAATAAATGTACTTCCACCTCCACATTTGAGACAGTACTTAATTCTCTTCTGCCCTCAATTTCATTCCTGATGGTGTAAAGGGACCTACTAATCCCAGTGCTGGAAAATCCTGGGAGCTGCAGAGGACCCTCCAAAACAGGTCGGCTCATGGTGCCTTGGTTACAGCAGCCGTGGGCCAACAAAGCTGATAAAGGTATCTGATTTCCCCGCTGTCTTCCATTGTAAAGTTGAAAGTATAATATTTCCTACTGGAACATTTTTTAGTCCCAAGACCTAATGAAATCATTATTTAAAAACTAAAACTTGGGGTTAGACTTGAAGTTTTTCTAAACTTCAGTGTGTAAAAGATCATCTAGAGCAATGGCTTTCGATTCTTTTCAGACCAAACTTCACCTTTTCTATAACATCCATGTTACTATCTTGAAATTTGTAGGCCCGACGCGATGGCTCACGCCTGTAATCCCAGCATTTTGGGAGCCCAAGGCGGGCAGATCATGAGGTGCAGGACATCGAGACCATCCTGGCTAACACGGTGAAACCCCATCTCTACTAAAAAAAAAATACAAAAAATTAGCCGGGCGTGGTGGCGGGCGCCTGTGTAAGCCCAGCTACCGGAGGCTGAGGCAGGAGAATGTCGTGAACCCAGGAGGCGGAGCTTGCAGTGGGCCCAGATGCCGCCACTGCACTCCAGCCTAGCGACAGAGTGAGACTCCGTCTCAAAAAAAAAAAAAAATGAAGAAAGAAATTCATAGATAATACACACCTTTTTAAATCTGCATAATTTCTTGACTTTGATATTTTTGACATTTGATTCTTGATATTTCATTATAACTAAATAATATATACAGTCGGCCCTCCATATCAATGTGTTCTGCATCCTCAAAGTCAACTAACCTCAAGTCAAAAATATTTGAGGAAAAAAAATGGATGGTTGTATCTGTACTATACATATGCAGACTATTTTTTATTCCCTAAACAATACAGTGTAACAACTAATTACATAACATTTACATTGTATTAGGTATTACAGGTAATATAGAGATGATTTAATGCATACGAGAGGATGTGAGTAGGTTATATGCAAATGCTACACAATTTTATATAAGTGACTTGAACATTCATGGATTTTGGTATCTGAAGGGGTCCTGGAACAAAACGCCTATTGATACTGAGGGACATAGTGTAGTACTCAGATGCCTGCATATGTAAGTAGACTCCCATGAATGTGGCAGTTAGAAGTGTGTTGTGGCCAGGCATGGTGGCTCACACCTGTAATTCCAGCACTTTGGGAGGCCTAGGTGGGCAGATCACTTGAGATCAGGAATTTGAGACCAACCTGGCCAACATGGAGAAACCCCATCTCTACTAAAAATACAAAAATTAGGCGTGGTGGCGCACACCTGTTATCCCAGCTACTCCGGAGGCTGAGGCACGAGAATGGCTTAAACCCGGGAGGTAGAAGTTGCAGTGAGCCAAGATCATGCCACTGCACTCCAGCCTGGGTAACAGAGCAAGATTCTGTCTCAAAAATAAAAATAAAAAATAAAAAAAGAAGTGTGTTGTATTGGCAACCAAATATCATGAGCCACCTGGCCCTTGATGTGATTTTCCAAAATGATGAATAACTTTTGGTAAAGTACTTGACCAAAAAGGCTAATTTTCCTCTAGTTTACACAGTGGTTGAATTCCTGTAAAATTTAGTGTATATTAAGATCCTGCAGAAAATGTTCTAAACACACAATTTGGAATTAAGCAGAGAGCTGTTTAATGTGGATTCCTCATCCCCTGACCCCCATCCTCACAGGTTTTGTTTCAAGGAATCTGGGATAGGGCACAGAATTTCTTGGCCATGATTCTGATTCAGGCCTCCTGTTTTCTAAAGGAACTGTGGGAGGGAGGGGTTGTGCTAAAAAGAGAACTTAAGATGGTAAACTAGAAATCAGAAACCGAGGTTGGTCATTTGATACAGAATCTAGAATAGGAATGTCTGTTTCAGAAACAGTTCTACTTGTAATTGCCTGACTTGGTACAAATTCTCTGGGTCAGTTTTCCTCATCGACAAAAATGGGTATTGTTACCTTCAGTATGGATGGGTGGAACTGTGGTTTCTGAGACCCTTTGGAGCTTGTTTGGTTTATGAAGACTATTAAAATTTCTAATATAAGGCAATGTATAAATGATATACATTCACCATGCAAACGATCATGAAGACGCTATTATTCGAGCTTTAGGAAAATCTGATCACGGTGCCGTCACTTTCCCTTAAAGCCCACTGTCTGAAACCAGAGAACATGCCAGAAAGAAATTTGGCCCACTAACCTCTCCCCTCACCAAATACTAAACAGACACCAGCTCAGAATCCGAAAACTTGACAGTCTGGCCCGTCTGCCCAAGGCCAGTAGTGTGGATTTGGACGACTCACTTTACTTTCAATGGGCTCTGTTTACTTAGATTTTCAGTTCCATCTGTTACTCATCTAACTGCTCCGTTCCGCTTTGCTTCTTCCTTTCCAGCACCCGCCACCATCCTTTCTACCTCCCTAAAGACTTTGTCTTTGCGTTCCTACCGCTTCCCGCATTATGCGTTTCGCACTTTCCCATCTCAGATTTCGGACACCCGCACCCTGCCACCCCCTTGGCTTCTCCTCTTTGTTTAGGCATCTCCGGCAATCCTCCCGCAATGTCCTGGCTCCTCTCCAAGATCCAGAAAGGAAGGCTGCCATCCTCAGCCCCGCCGTGCACTCGCGCAACTCAGGCGCTGGCCCACACACCGTGCGCTCCGGATCCCACACCTCTTCGAGTCCCGGTGACTCGTCCTGACCTACCCGCCCCTCTCTTAGCATCTCGTCCCCCACCCCCATCTCCGCCCTCAGCTCGGAGGCTCGGAAGCCGCGGGTCACTGTGCCCTGTCCCGCTCCGGAGGCTCTTCTTCCTCCTTGGCCCGGGATGACCACCTCTGGCAGGGTCCGTCGCCACGGAGTCCAGGGCCGCGCTCCACCCACGTGTCCAAGAGCGCCGTGCCCGCCCAGTGCAAACCCCCCAAGGCCGGCGGCTCCTAGCCGCGGAAGCTCTCCTCTTGCACACGAAACCTGCACTGGCTGGGGAGCGGCAGACGGATCGCCAACGACACGTGCGGGGCGCCGGAGCCTTGCCGCAGGGTGCGGGTGCCCGCGGAGCCAACCAGCCAGAGAGCCAGGGGGAGAGGAGAAAGGGTGGGCGCGCGGGTGGGCCCGGGAGGCGGAAACCTTCGGGAAGCTGGGGCCACGCGGCGGTGCAGGCGACGGGACTGCAGTTCCACCTCTCCCGAGAAACCCACACGCTCGCACGCCCGCGCGCGCACGCACGTGCACACGGTGGGCAGGGAGAACACGAGCGAGAGTCTTTGAGTGCTGGGCGCGTTTTAGTGATGGCTTCTGCTCTCAAAAGCAAAATTAACCCGCCCGGGACTTGCCCGGGCTCCAAAGACGACGCCCGCTGTGGCGCGGGCTGGAGAATGGACTGTGATCCCGAGATGCACGTGAAAATGTGCAAGAAGATCGCCCAGCTCACCAAGGTAAGATGGGGCGCAGCGGGCCAGCGAGCTGCACGCCCGGGGCGCCGGAGCCAGGAGGGAGAGAGGATGCCCCTCCCGGGAGGCCCGGGCCGAATCCAGACAGAAACTTTGTCTCGGAGGCCAACCGGGTAGGGAAGCGGTCCTAAATCTGGGTGACTTGACCTTCTAGAGGCACCATCCTAAAGCAGCAGAGAAAGAGGATCCTTGCCAAGGAAACTCCCTCAGCCTGCTTGCTGAGCACGTGGTCTGTGCCTTTCCAAGGTGGGAATGTGAATCGAGTGTGTGTGTGTGTGTGTGTGTCTCCGCCAGCTTTGCTCAAGTGCCTAGAATGTTGTGATTTCATTCAACTGCCATACTTTACAGCTTGGGGAGGTCATGTGGGCTCTATTTAAACACTTGATCCATGTATTCCTTCATTCAACAAATATTTGCGTCATTCGTTGAGTGCCAGCAGCTTGCGTGGCACCGTACTAAACCTGGAATGCAGCCTAGGGGACTTACTATCAAACTGGGTGCAGACGTGTGTAGGAGCATAAATGGAGAAGAGCATGATTCACCAAATAATTATGGGATTAGGAAGGACCTTGGGAGGTCGATCAGCCAACCCACCTCCCTACCTCCTGCAGAGCCCTGATTGAACCTTCCCAGACTATGTCTTTTCAAGAAGACCAGCAAAAAGATGCCACCAGTGCTCTTTGTTAACCCTCTGCAGCTCCCCAATTAGGAGCTCCTTGTCACAGACACCCCTCTGTGCCTTGTCTAGATGGAGAACAACATCCCTCCCTGTCTCCCACACAAGGTTTCAAGTGGATGAATTTAGCTGTTTGCTTTGGGGTTTCCTTTTGGTCTCATAATACACTCCTGGTGCCATGCCCACCAGGGAAAGGTCAGGTCCAGGTCAGTCCTGTGGCATCTGGAACATGCTCTCTTTCCTCACCATCTCCCTCTCACTTCCCACACATGTTTTGTGGGATCACAGACATTCCCCTCCCCCTGTCCCGCCAACCTCACTATTTTGCCAGGAGGAACAGAGCACAGAGTCTTGGAATTGAACTCTAGCTGCCTTCTCCCACCTGTCTCATTAACTTCACATTCTTCGCACATAAGCCTGTCTCCAAAGAGGGCTCTCTTTGGTCAAGGGATGAAAAAAGAGATTGGAGATAGCCCTTAGAGTCCTCGGCATGTATAGCCGGTACTGTTGATCTAATCTACATTCATCTAAATAGTGACACCAACCAAAACATGTATTTATTCAAGTACCTGAAAAGGCACTTGGCACAGTGCAAGGCATCTTCCCTGTCTTCAAAGAATCTAAAATAGTTTTAGAGAAACAAGATTTGAAATATTGAGTGAAAGCTAGAAGACTATGTCTTGGGTGCTGAATTGGGTGCTTCCAATTACGAGTTCTATAGAAGTAGAAACAAAGGACAAATCAGTATGGAAGGAACTGCGAGGGGAGATTTTATAGACAAGATGATCCTTGAATTCAGTGTGGACTTACGGAATTCCTACTATGTGCCAACTGCTATGCTGAATGTTGATGGCATAACAATTAGTAAGATATGGTCTTGCCCTTGTGGTATGACAAACACATAAACAGATCATTTCAATATAAAATAGCAAAGATTCCACTCATTAATATTTATGGCACATCTATTATGTGCCAAGCACTGAAAACACAGCAGTATAGAAGGCATACATGATTCTTGGCGCACAGTAGGCAGTGTTTCTTAAAGTATATTCTGCATTAGAAATGATGATTGATCCTTATGTAGTGCCTCTGTTTAACATTTTTATGCTAATTGCTTAAATTAGAAGTTTTTGTTATTAATAGGCCACCCTTCTTTTGGCTACTATTTGTATGTGAAATATTTTCCATATCTTCATGTTTAATCTTTCTCTGAGGTTTATTTTGGTTGTGTCTCTGACAGGTGAATTTAATCCACAGGCATTTATTGTGATTACTAACATATTTGGGCTTTTCTTCCATTGGATCTTGTGTTTTTCATTTACCATTATTTCTCCTTGCTTCTTTTGCTTCCATTCTTGCCTTCTATCAGATTAGTAAATTGATCCATATGCCACTGCTGGTTTGAGAGCTTTGGGTTTTATTTCTATTCTTCTCAGAATCGTCTTTTATTTTTCAACATATACACTTAATTCTGATTTTTTTCTAACAAAGTTAGTATGTAATTGTTTCTTCCCATGAAAGAACTTTGTATATTTTACTCATTTAACAGCCTCTTCCTTCCCATCTTGTTATTGCTGCCTAGAGTTTTATTTTTACTTTTCTGTTTGTTGGTTTGTTTAAGAGACAAGGTCTTCCTCTGTTACCCAGGCTGGAATGTAGTGGCACAGTCATGGCTAACTGCAGCCTCAAACTCCTGGCCTCTAGTGATCCTCCCACCTCAGACTCCCAAGTAGCTAGGAACAGGTCCACACCACCACCCCCAGCTAATT
>NW_016805238.1:350034-386601 GCF_001698545.2 Rhinopithecus bieti | reverse complement strand
TTTTGAGACGGAGTCTCGCTCTGTCGCCCAGGCTGGAGTGCAGTGGCCGGATCTCAGCTCACTGCAAGCTCCGCCTCCCGGGTTTACGCCATTCTCCTGCCTCAGCCTCCCAAGTAGCTGGGACTACAGGCACCCGCCAACTCGCCCGGCTAGTTTTTTGTATTTTTTAGTAGAGACGGGGTTTCGCCGTGTTAGCCAGGATGGTCTCGATCTCCTGACCTCGCGATCCACCCGTCTCGGCCTCCCAAAGTGTAATTATTTCTTTTGCAAAAATGTTTTGTAGAGATAGAGTCTCACCATGTTGCCCAAGCTGGTCTCGAACTCCTGGCCTCAAGCAATCCTCCCGCCTTGACCTCCCAAAGCTCAGGCCGGTGTCACCACATTCTATCTGTTTTTACTTCTTAAATTTAAAAATAGTTTTATAGTTAAAAGTTAATTAACTTTACTGACATTTTATCAATTTTTCTGCTCACTATTTTTTTTCTTGAATCTGCAATGTTCCCTTTGGGTTCACTTTTCTTCTGGCTGAAATCCACCCTTTAATAGTTCTTTCTGTAGGTGCCTTGGTATGGGAGGGAATTCGTTGTTGGAAATGCCTTAATTTTGCCCTCACTGTTATATGATCATTTATTTGGATATAAAATTCTAGTGAACAGTTATTTTCCCACATAGCATTGATGATAGTGCTCCACTGTCTTCTGGTACTAAGTGTTGCTGGTTAAAACTTCTACTGCCAAGCTAATTTTCATTCGCTTTTAAATAAGCTGCATTTTCTCCTTGATAACATTTCAGATTTGTTTTATTTATTTTTACTGTTCAGCAGGTTTTCTAGAACTGTCTTGGTGTTAGTTTATCTTTATCCTCTGCAAAAGTAGGAGGTAGGTACTATCTTTTGAGGATTATCATGTGCTTCTTTTTTTTTTTTTTTTTTTTTTTTTTTGACAGTGTTTCACTATGTCACCCAGGCTGGAGTGCAGTGGTGTGATCAAAACTCACTGCAACCTTGACCTCCCATACTCAAGCTGGACTACAAGCATGAGCCACCATGCCCAGCTAATTAAAAAAAAAAAAATTTGTAGAGACAGGGTCTCACTATGTTGCCCAGGCTGATCTCAAACTCCTGAACTCAAGCAATTCTCCCACCTTGGCTTCCCAAAGTGCTGGGATTACAGGGGTGCATGTGCTTTCTTTAATTCTGGAAAATTATTACTGATTTTCTCTTGCAATATTGCTTCCTAGCCATTACCTCCATTATCTTTTCTGGCACTACCATTAGGAAAGTGAGGAAGCCTCACTATCGATATCCTGAGATGTAATTTTTTTAAAAAAGATTTTGTCTTTGTGTTGCATCCTGGTGAATTCCTTGCCTTCCAATTTGCCAGTCTGCTAAATAATTTGTCCAGTCCAGAGTTTTTCCCATCTATTAAGTTTTTTGAATTTCAATAATTATATTTTTTATTTCTAAGATTGCACTTCCTATTTTCTTTCTGCCTAATTTTAACAGTTTTTAAAATTTTTACAGCTTTATTGAGGTATAATTTACACACCATAAAATTCACCTGTTTTAAGTGTTCAGTTCAACATTGTTTTAGTCATTGAGCCATAACCATAATCCAGTTTTAGGGACATTTTCATCACCCCAAAGAAATCTTCCCTTGTGGATATTTGTAGTCAGTTCCTGTTCCCATCACCAGCCCCAGGCAACCATTCATCTACTTCCTATCTCTTTAAATTATCTCTAAATGAAACCATATAATATATTATTCTTTCCATCTAATTCTTTTAGGTTCATCCACATTGTACCATGTATCATTAATTCATTCCTTTTTATTACTCACTTATTTATCTTGTTATATGGGTAGGCCATGTTTTATTTATCCATTCACCAGTTGATGGACATTTGAGTTTCTACTTTTTGGCTTTTGTGAATAATGCTGCTATGAACATTACATTCATGTGCAAGTCTTTATGTGTTCTTGAGTAGATACCTAGGAGCGGAATTGTTAAGTTGTATGATAACTTTTAATTTTTTGAGAAACTGCCAAATTGTTTTACGAAGTGACTATACCACCATGCATTCTCCAGCCTGCTTCCTCAGCACAGTCTCCTAGTACTGCACCCAGTTCTCAGGTCAAAGTGAAGTATGATTCTTTCCTTACTCCACTGTGCACTCACCCAGTTTTCCTCTTAAAGTTTCCTCTCCTGAAATGTCTTCAACTCTAAAAGTAAAATCCTGCTTATGTTTTGAGCCCCACCTCCTCTAAGGAAAATCTTTTAAAAACCTTACTTTTGTATTAAGAATGTGTTAATTGGCCAGGCACCGTGGCTCATGCCTGTAATCCCAGTATTTTGGGAGGCTGAGTCAGGTGGATCACCTGAGGTCGGGAGTTTGAGACTAGCCTGACCAATATGGAGAAACCTCGTCTCTACTAAAAATACGAAAAAAATTAGTTGGGCGTGGTGGTGCATGCCTGTAATTCCAGCTACTCAGGAGGCTGAGGCAGGAGAATCGCTTGAACTGGGGAGGTGGAGGTTGTGGTGAGCCAAGATGGCGCCATTGCTCTCCAGCCTGGGCAACAAGAGCGAAACTCTGTCTCACAAAAAAGAATGTGTACATTAATTTTTAACTGTGTATTAATTGCATTTACGTATCCAACTATTTCTCCAGCAGTTTGTACAATGTCTGACACATAGTAGATCCTCAGTAAGCTTGTTCAATTTAATTATCATTTCCTCCCACAGGTTTGTTAATATTTCTTTCATGATACTCATCCCTCTGATATTATAGTTGACTTGTGGATAGTATGTCCTTAAAGTAATAAGCTCCTTAATTTTATTCATAACACTTTACACCTAGTAGACACTCAATATGTGGTAGTGTAATAAACGAATATTCATTTACACAGTGACCCAAGGTCCAAGGCGCACCTTAAAATCACCCACGGAGCCCTTATTTATTTTTTTACTATACCAATGTATCCAAAATATTCTAAAATATCTGTTTATTTATTTTTAATTTGTATAAATTTAGGGGTACATGTGCTTTTACATGGATACAATGTGTGGTAGTGAAGTCTGGATGTTTAGTGCAACCATCACAGGAAAAGGGTATGTTGTACCCAGTGAGCTATTTATGATTCTTTATCTGCCCTCCAGTCTCCCACCTTTGGAGTCTCCATTGTCTACTATTCCACATTCTGTGTTCCTGCGTACACATTATTCAGTTTCCACCTGTAAGTGAGAACATGCGATATTTGACTTTCTGTTCCTGAGTTATATAACTTAAGATAACAGCCTCCACTCGGAGAGCTTTTGAAAACTCACCAGTTAGGCTGGGTGCAATGGCTCACGCCTGTAATCCCAGCACTTTGGGAGGCCGAGGCAGGCGGATCACGAGGTCAGGAGATTGAGACCATCCTGGCTAACACAGTGAAACCCCGTGTCTATTAAAAATACAAAAAGAAAAAAGAAAAAAAAATTAGCCGGGCGTGGTGGTGGGCCCCTGTAGTCCCAGCTAATCGGTAGGCTGAGGCAGCAGAATGGTGTGAACCCGGGAGGTGGAGCTTGCAGTGAGCCAAGATCACGCCACTGCACCCCAGCCTGGGCAATAGAGCCAGACTCAAACACCAGTTAAAGACTTGACAACTAAATGTAGTGCCTGTCCTAGATTGAATTTTATACTGACCAGAAAAATTGCTACAAGGAGATGATTGGTTCAGTTGACAAAACTGGAATACAGACAGTAGGTAAAGAAGATAAAAAAGTGTATCGATGTTAAGTTTACAGTAGGTAAAGAAGATAAAAGTGTATCGATGTTAAGTTTACTGGAGTTGACTGTACTATGGCTATGCAAGAAAATATCTTATTCTAGCTGGGCGCAGTGGCTCACGCCTATAATCCCAGCACTTTGGGAGGCCAAGGCAGGTGGATCACAAGGTCAAGAGATCGAGACCATCCTGGCCAACATGGTGAAACCCCATCTCTACTAAAAATACAAAAAAGGCCGGGCACGGTGACTCACGCCTGTAATCCCAGCACTTTGGGAGGCCAAGGTGGGCAGTTCACAAGGCCAGGAGATTGAGATCATCCTGGCTAACATGGTGAATCCCCATTTCTACTAAAAATACAAAAAATTAGCCGGGTGTGGTGGCACGCACCTGTTGTCCCAGCTACTCAGGAGGCTGAAGCAGGAGAATCGCTTGAACCCAGGGGGCGGAAGTTGCAGTGAGCCAAGATCGCACCACTGCACTCCAGCCTGGGCAACAGAGTGAGACTCTGTCTCAAAAATAAAATTAAATTAAAATTAAAATACAAAAATTAGCTGGGCATGGTGGTGCACACCTATAGTCCCAGCTACTTGGGAGGCAGAGGCGGGAGAATCGCTTGAACCTGGGAGGCAGAGGCTGCAGTGAGCCAAGATCGTGCCACTGCACTCCAGCCTGGCGACAGAGTGAGACGCCATCTAAAAAAAAAAAAAAAGCAGCAGCCTTATTCTTAGGAAATGCACATTGAAGCTGATCTTACGTTTAAGGAAGTATGATGCCTTACTCTCAAAGCATTTCATTTCATAATGTAGGAAACAGATTATGGGAATAGAATAAAGGCTAAATGAGACAAAATGGGGTAAAGTTGGCGATTCTGAGTTACAGAGTATGTGGATATTCTTTGTACTGTTCTTTTTCTGTCGGTTGTTTCCTAAGTTTGAGATTCTTTCTAAGTCAAAGTTTAAAACAGGCAAACCAAACAGCATACAAGGGCCCAGGCCCATCTTATAAGGAGAAGAGGGAATGGTGGCAGGCATTAGTATTTTTTTTCAGATCTCTTCAAGAGCATCCAACATGCGGACAGGGTTGAGAACCACTGGTTTGGAGCAGGGGAAGGATGGAACAGTAAAGTGTACTCAGAGGAGGTATTTGGAAGAAGAGGTTCCAGATCCATTCCCCATTAAATAAAGCCTTTGGGAAGCTTTTGTTCTTGAAAGCATCAGGCAAATTTGCCCAGCCCTGCCCTGCCTCTGGGCCTGTGTCCACCTCTCTCTGGTTTTGTACCCTCCTAGCACTCTCCAGCTGGGTTTTGTATGTTTGTTTATCTTTGAGACAGGGTCTGGCTCTGTCGCCCAGGATGCAGTGCAGTGGCACGATCTGAGCTCACTGCAACCTCTGCCTCCTGGGCTCAAACCGTCTTCCCACCTCAGCCTCCTGAGTAGTTGGGACTACAGGCCTGCACTACCATGTCCAGCTAACATTTTTGGTCGAGACAAGGTCTCACTATGTTGTTCAGGCCGGCCTCAAACCCTTGGGCTCAAGGAATGATCCGACCTTGGCTTCCCAAAGTGCTAGGATTGTAGGCATGAGCCACCACACCGGGCCCCAGTTTTTTCATTTTGCAGCTCTCTCCATGACCTTATCCCCAGAAGAACTGGAATGCCTCCTACCTGGGGATTCCCCAGTTCCTATGTTCAAGAAACAATAGAATGTCTTACCCCAAATACGAGTGTTAACGGAGACTCTTTTATATTAAAACAAGAAAATGAGTGGAATAGCATGTATTCCTCTACAAGAACCATCTCTCAAACTGAAGGCTGACTCTCGGGAACCCAGACCATGCACAGGAGAAGCGGATACCAGGGCACTACCTCTCATCTGGACCAGCTAGAGGAAATGTACCCAGGAGTAGATGAGCAGGCGTCTTAGTGCCAGAAGCTGCCAAGCTCAAGTATAAGGAGTCAAACAACCTCATGGGACCCTCTCACTCATTCTTGTTTTGGATCTCTGCCAGTTAGTCAGAAGACCCTGCAAGAGTGAATGCTGAGTCAAGTGGCTGCAATTTCTCCATGTTAGTAATACCTTACGATTCTTTAGTTTTACATACTTTGCAAAGCATTTGACATACTTACTCATCCTTTGTGTGCACAGCAATTCTGCGTGGCTGGGAGGGAAGAACCATCTCTAACTGAGAAAGGGATTGGGGCATCTGAGACCCGGGAAAGGGTCAGTATTCTTGCCCAACATCACATTAATATATATTGACAGAGCAGGACATCCAGAATCCAGCGCTGGATGTGTGTGTGTTGAAGAGAGGGAGGTGGGGAAGTTTCTTCCCTGTTCATCCTGATGTTTCCATAGCCCCTCTTAATTACTTTTACTACTTTTTCCACCGCAAGGGGGAATATATAATTAGTGAGGTTTGGAGCAGGGACTGGGCCTACAGATCTCTTGCTTCTTCCACCCTGCTTGTTCCTGGAGTGATCTGCCTGTAGAAGTACACATTGTCTTCTACACATCAATTATACAGGGGTAGGTGCACCCAGCAGGCAGAGCTGCCCTGGCCTAGCATTGTGACCAGATGGATAAGCATCAGGAATTCAGCTTGCCAGTGGATATACACCACAATCTCCAGTATGAACTTTAGTTGATAAAACGGTGATAATCTCAAAGCAGCCTCACACCTTGGTCTTGCATTTCAATTAGATCAGTGGGGAAGAGAAATGTTATTTACTGGGCCATCCTGAAGATCCAATGGACAGATCTTAGGATGAGTCTAGCTTCGAGGACTTTGGTACGGAGTTATAGTGAAAACTAATTCCTTTATTTGGGAAAGCATATTAACGTGAGACTGGGAAACTTTTGAGTGGCAGTGTGGTATTTATCTGTAGATACATCTTCAGTGGGAGGTTCAGGAGGTCAAAGTCACCGCTTCCTGCACAGTGGCACAGCCAGACCATGAGGACTATGTCTCCCCATGTCCCAGAACCTTACCCGTCTATTAAGACACATTAATAGAGACAATAACACTGTCTCTGTTATGGGGGTGGGGGGTGGTAAAGGATTGGGAGATGTAGTGGAGAATAGTCCCTGAGTTTAAAATCAGAAATAATAAGGAAAAATAATTATAATTTCTATTCAAAATTATATGTTAAATGAATTTAAATTTGATTTGTTTCTGGAGGGCAACTTTTCACCCTTATTTATACTAATGAATATAAATTAGAATTAAATAAGAATAAAAATGAAGACATCTAGAGAGCAAATGAACAATTTGGGGGTTAAACTTGGAACACTCTTCCTCTGGATCCCTGTGTAGCTGGTATCAGCTAAATTACCATCTCTCCAAAGTGGCCTTTTCTGACCTCCACATGCAAAGGGGCCAACTGTCCTCATCTTTAATTGGGGGGAAATTTTCCACCCTGGTGATATGTTGTGAGGCCTCACCAATATAAGGGATGTAAGTGAAAAGTCATTTATAACCCAGCGTGGGGCACATCTGAAGCTTGACAGATGTTCATTTCCCATCCCTTTCTGAACTGGAGGAACTTCAGAGAGTCAAGGACTGCTGCCCAGTTGTCAAACTTGGAAACAAGCCAGCTCTCCTCCAGGCTGAGAGGCCAGGGCAGTGCTGTAGGGCAGGAGGAGTGACGCCTGTTGCCATGAGTGTCCTCAGCAACAGGCTGTCACTTGAGCCCTGTGTTTTCATGCCTTCAAGGTGTGGAAATCGTATTGCACCTACTGGCTCCTCTTGCTTTTCTGAAAATATCCTCCTGCTTGCAGGAGCTTGTTTGGGGACAGATGTTTAACCAGTTCCATACCACTTTGCTTTAGGACTCTAGACTTGAAAACGGCAGATCTGTTTTAACAAGCCCTCTCTGTTGGAATCTTTTAATTTAACGATGTGATTCATTGTGTAAAGAGCTCTCACGAATCTTTGCACCATACCGTAAACGGTACGAAGTGCACCTTAAGTTGAATGTCCTTGAACCTGCTCAGATCCCTGAACTTCTGCATAACCATTCTGGTCTCTCCACTTTCCACAGTGCCCCCAATACTCCCCTGCCTCACCCCAGCATTCCTCCTATCCTTTCTCCACACAGCAGCCAGAGTGATCTTAAAACCGAATCAGCATTCTCATACACTGCGGGTGGGAATATAAAATGATGCAACTGCTATGGAAAATGGTCTGGCAGTTCCTCGAATGCTTGGACATGCTTATCGTTCCACTCCTAGGTATATACCCAAGAGAAATGATGCAAGAATGTTCATAGAAACATTATTCATAATAGCCAACAGGCGGAAACCAACTAAATGTCCATCAACTGAGGAATAGATAAATACAAAAAGAAATCTTTCATCCCTTAGACAAAGAGGAGTGTGACTCACAGATGCAAGGTTTCTTTATGGGGTAATGAGAATGTTCTAAAGTTGGTTGTGGTGATGGTTCCGCAACTCTGAAGATACTGAAAGCCATTGAATTGCATACTTTTTGGGTGAATTTCCTGGTATAAGAATTATATCTCAATAAAGCTGCTAAAATGAAAACAAACGAGACTCGAATCAGGTCTGTCTCCTGTTTAAATCTAGTTCTGGCCAGGCGCGGTGGCTCATGCCTATAATCCCAGCAGTTTGGGAGGCTGAGGCGGGCAGATCACCTGAGGTCAGGAGTTCAAGATCAGCCTGGCCAACATGGTGAAACCCCGTCTCTAGTAAAAGTACAAAAAAATTAGCCGGGCATGGTGGTGTGCACCTGTAATCTCAGCTACTCGGGAGACTGAGGCAGGAGAATCGCTTGAACCTGGGAGGCGGAGGTTGCAGTGAGCCAAGATTGTGCCACTGCACTCCAGCCTGGGTGGCAGAGCAGGACTCCGTCTCAGAAAAACAAACAAACAAACAAACAACAACAAAAACCCACCACCACCAACAACAACAAAAAACTAGTTCTGAGTCAAGTCCTGGTGACTTTACCTCATAAACAAAATGAGTAAGTCCACCTATGTTCTCCATTTCCACTACCACCATAGTTGGGGCCACCTTCTCCTCTGGCCGCCAACCCCTGCTGTGATGCCTGCACTGGCCTCGTGGTCCAGTCTCGCCCACTCACACAGCGGCAAGAATTATCTTTTAAATATAAACCAGAACATGCCATTTGTCGGTTTAAAACCTACCACTGGCTTCCCTTGGGATGAAATTTCAATTCCGATTTCACTTAGAAGAAAATGTGTTTTCACTTGGAAGAAAATGTATTTAAAAAAATATATATTTTATCGTGGTCACTTGAGGTAGCTCCTCTCTGCCTCTCAGTCTCATTTCCTCTGCCACACCACCGTTCTCTCAGGCCTTCTCCTGTGCCAAGCTTGTGCCACTGCGGCCCCTTGTCCTCTTGGTTTCGTCTGCCTGATCCGGACTCAGCCGACTTGGCTCAGATGCCTCTTCAGACTAATGCAGCTGCCCTGCCCCCCTCTGAGACTGTCTCAGCTCCATCTGCCTTTTTTCCTTTATTGGTTTATTGCCTTAGGGTAGGGATTTCTGTCTATTCTGTCCTCTCCTATATTCCCAGTGCCTAGAACAGTGCCTGGCAAGTGGTGGGCACCCAGCAAGTATTTGTTTATAGACTAAATGAACAAAATTCTTCTTAGACCTCCCACTGCTCTTATAATAATATATCAAATTTCACCAGGGACTACGGTCATCTTATAGGGGAGTGGGGAGGCCTCATTCAAGGTTCTGGCCTTGAACTCAAGAGGTCTAACATCTCATTTCAAGTTTTTTAAGTGCATTAGGAAACTGACCAGCTCTGACAAGTAGTCTCTACCCACTCCCTCCCAAGATAACTTAGTCACTCCCAGCCCCTGACCACAATGACAGGATCTATTCAGACATGGTGCCTCCATTTGATCAGATCCAAATTCCTTCAGGGAACCAGAGTTATAAGGTAAAACAAAAACAATAATGGGAAATCAATCACAGACAGAAAACACACCCATTTTGAAAACTCAGAAATATAGATAAGCAAAATAAAAGTTTTTTAAAGCAACCTAAATCTATAAGTATAGTGATATAATGATCATTAACATTTATGCATACCCTACTAGATGATTTCCCCTGCAAAGGGAGACACGTATGTTTTAAAATAGAGTTGTATTATATGTAACTATTGTGTAACCTGTTTTGTTTTCCCCCTTCACAATAAATCTTGAACTCTTAAATATAATTTTTAATGGTTGTGTTAGTACTCTGTTGTATGGAGATTGCATAATTTAACTTCATTCATTTAAGAAACATTTACTGGCTGGGCAAGGTGACTCAAGCCTGTAATCCCAGCACTTTGGGAGGTCTAGGTGGGAGGATCACCTGAGGTTGGGAGTTCAAGAACAGCCTGACCAACATGGAGAAACCCTGTCTCTACTAAATACAAAATTAGCCAGGCGTGGTGGTGCATGCCTGTAATCCCAGCTATTTGGGAGACTGAGGCAGGAGAATCGCTTGAACTCGGGAGGCGGAGGTTGTAGTGAGCTGAGATAATGCCATTGCACTCCAGGCTGGGCAACAAGAGCGAAACTCCATGTCAAAAAAAAAAAAAGAAAAAAGAAAGAAAGAAAGAAACATTTACTGAGCACCTGTTATGTATTAGATAAAATCCCTTACCTTGTGGACCTCATAGGCAAGAAAAGTAGTAAAACTGTGAACAAATATAGTAATAGAGATCCTCTTATTCAATGTCATTTGGACATTTTGGATAATTGAAAACTGACAACCATAAAAGAAAAAACCTAACACATACACAATATTATTTTTAAACTTATAAAGCGGTCAGAAGGCCAGGCGCGGTGGCTCACACCTATAATCCCAGCACTTTGGGAGGCCGAGGTGGGTGGACCACCTGAGGTTAGAAGATCAAGACCAGCCTGACCAATATGGTGAAACCCCATCTCTACTAAAAATACAAAACTTAGCTGGGCGTAGTGGTGTGCGCCTGTAGTCCCAGCTACTCTGGAGGCTAAGGCAGGAGAATTGCTTGAACTTGAGAGGCGAAGGTTGCAGTGAGCCGAGATCGCAACATTGCACCCCAGTCCGGGCGACAAGAGCAAGACTTCATCTCAAAAAAAAAAAAGAAGGCGGTCGGGGGGGGTCAGAAAACTATGGCCTAGAGGCCAAATCTAGCCCACTGCTCATTTTTATATGAGTTCCAAGTCAAGGATGATTTTACATTTTAATTGCTTGATATCTTCGAAGAAATAATTTGAAAACAGAAAAAAAAAAAGAAATTGCAAATACTGGAACAAAATCAAAAGAAGAACATTCTGTGACACTTGGAAAATTATATGTAATTCTAATTTAGTATCCATGAATAAAATTTTGTTGGAACACAGCCATGCCCATTCATTTACAGGTTTTCCAGCATAGCTTTTGTGTTAAAATAGCAAATCTGAATAGTTATGACAGAGACTGAATAAAGCCTAGAAGAACTACTAGCTTTATAGAAAAAGTTTGAAACCCCTAATTTAAAGCATGCAAATAAACACTGGATCACTAATCTTTTAATTGAAGACTCAGTTTCAGTTCTTTGGGAATGGCTTGTTGATTGGCACCCTACCTTATTAGTCTTGTTTAAAGTACATCCATAATTAGGGTGATCTTTTAATTTCTCATCCAGACCAGGACTCTGCTGAGACCCAAAAGGGGCAGGAGGGGGGCACTAATCCAGAGAGAGCGCTAAAACAACAGAGGTAAACAGGGACTGTTCCAGCCTGATCCAAGGTAAGGTCACCTTGACCATCATGCATTTGTACTTTTTCCCGTTTTGGTTTAAGTGAAGAATGAGAATCTAAAACACACGTAAAACAATCTAGTTCAGAATTCTCCTAAACCTTTAAAACTTGTTTCCCAGTCTTTTTCACTTCTCTGTCACCCATAATTGGATACCAGGTTTTCTTCCTTTAGCAATTTGCCTTTATTGAGTTTTTCCAAAGCAGTGAAGCCTGTTTTCATAGGAACAACAACTTTCTTTTCACATCCATATGTAATTGACTTGCCACAGTGTTAAATTACATAATTACAACAACAGGTACAACCAGCATAAACAGGGGGCAGTGTGAGCAGAGAGAGGCTGAAGAGTATCAGTTTATCCACATGTTGGCTGAAGGCAGACTGGCCAAAGAGCTTCTCCTGTTTTTACACACTGAATTATAATTTTGATATGCTGCTAAGAACTGTGAAAATATTGTTAGTACGAGGGATCATGGAAGTTATGTTGAGGTAATCCCTCATTGTGAGCCACTCTGGTTGATCCTAGTTTGTCATTATATCTTATAATCAATATTATCAACATTAATGTAATCAATATTATGATCAATATTATCAATATTAATATAATCGATATTATAATCAATATTATCAATATTAATATAATCAATATTATAATCAATATTGTAGTGGCCCCTCTTTTGATTCTACTCCTGCACACTCACTAGATATTTCCTTGAGGTACATTCCTATGAGCATAATTCACCTTTGTTATGGGTAATGCCCATGAAAGAATATCAGGAAGACTGGAAGAGAACAGCCTAGAAAAAGAAATATTTAGTGATTAAAAACAATCCGATAGACAAGATGTACTGAGGTCCTGACTTGGTAACTACAAAGCTTGCCATTTTAAAAGCCATTTATTACTCTCTCTCCTCCCGCCATCCAAATACTAAAAGAACTCCATGGGAGCAACACTCATAGTTTCAGGGACAATAGCAGAATTACTTTCTTTTTTTCTTTTTTTGAGATGGGGTCTTGCCCTGTTGCCCAGTCTAGAGTGCAGTGGTATGATTATAGCTCACTGCAGCCTTGACCTCCTGGGCTCAAGTGATCCTCCCACCTTAGCCTCCTGAGTAGCTGAGGTTACAGATATGTGCCACCACACCCAGCTAATTTTGTTAATTTTTTGTAGAGACAAGGTCTTGCTATGTTGTCCAGCCTGGTCTTGATCTCCTGGACTCAAGCAATCCTCCTGCCTTGGCCTCCCAAAATACTGGGATTGTAGGCATGAGCCATCACTCCTGACCCCAAAATTACTTTCATATTGCACTGACATAATCACAGTTCAGACTGTCAGTTTGTACTTTGACTGTCTAATGGACCTGTTTGAAGTTACTCCCTATATTCTGAGCCTCCAGGAAAAGAAGATATATCTGGAAAATGCTCCTAGGTTTCTCAAGGTATCAGAGAAACAAGTGCCTCTCTCATAGCCCAGCGGTCCAGTAGAATCAAAGCATACTAGCTGTTCTCACAGGGACAAGACATTGTCCCTGATCTCCTGAGGAAGTCGTTTTGTTAGCTGTGGAAACTTTAGGAAGTATAGCTGTAGGATCTTTAGGAGATGAAGCAGAAATATCTACTTGTGAATCTTTTATATCATCAGGAATAGTGTTGTTCCCAGTCTTCTGAAGCAGAAGGAGCATTACATAGGGTTGTTTTGTTTTGTTTTGTTTTGTTTTTTGAGACGGAGTCTTGCTCTGTTGCCCAGGCTGGAGAGCAGTGGCACGATCTCGGCTCACTGCAAGCTCCGCCTCCTGGGTTCACATCATTCTCCTGCCTCAGCCTTCCAGGTAGCTGGGACTACAGGCGCCCGCCACCGTGCCCTGCTAATTTTTTGTATTTTTAGTAGAGACGGGGTTTCATGGTGTTAGCCAGGATGGTCTTGATCTCCTGACCTCGTGATCCGCCCACCTCAGCCTCCCAAAGTGCTGGGATTACAGGCGTGAGCCACTGCGCCTGGAGCATTACATAGGTTTTCCTAAAAAGACATAACTTTGCTATATCTTAAAAAACCACCATAATGACTTTACCCTTTGAATTGTAGGCTCTTGTTTTGTTTGTTTTTGTTTGTCCAATATAAGCCCAGTTTCTTACAGGCATACTTGGAAGATATTGCAGGTTTGGTTCCAAAACACAACAGTAAAGCTAATATGGCAATAGAATCACACACCTTTTTTTGGTTTCCCAGTGCATATAAAAGTTACATTTACACTAGACCGTAGTCTATTAAATGTGTAATAACATTATGTCTAAAAAAATGTACATACCTTAATTATAAAATACTTCATTGCTAAAAAATGCTAATAATCATCTGAGCCTTCAGCCAGTTGTAATATTTTTGCCAGTGGAGAGTCTGGCCTGGATGTTAATGCCTGCTGACTGATCAGGGTTGTGGCTGCTGAATGTTGGGGTTGCTGTGACAATTTCTTAAAATAAGACAGTAATGAAGTTTGCTATATCAATTTGGTCTTCCTTTCATGAAAGATTTCTCCATAACATGCAATGCCATTTGATATAATTTTATCCATAGTAGAAAATCTCTCAAAATTGGAGTAAATCCTCTCCAACCCTGCCATTGCTTTATCAGCTAAGATTGTGTAATATTCTGTGGCCATTGTTGTCATTTCAACAACGTTCAACAAAAGCATCTTCACCAGGAGTAGATCCCATCTCAAACCACTTTCTCTGCTTATCCATAAGAAGCAAATTCTCATCTGCTAAAGTTTTATCATGAGATTGCAGCAATTCAGTCACTTCTTCAGGCTCCATTTCCAATTCTAGTTCTCTTGCTATTTCTGTCACATCTGAAGTTAGTTACTCCACTGAAGTCTTGAACCCCTCAAAGTTATCCATGAGGCCTGGAATCAACTTCTTTCAAGTTCCTGTTAATGTAGATAGTTTGACCTCCTCCCTTGAATCATGAATGTTCTTAATGGACTCTAGAATCGTGAAGCCTTTGCAGAAGATTTTCAGTTTGCTTTGCCCAGATCCATCGGAGGAATCACTGTCTATGGCAGGTTTAGCCTTATAAAATGTATTTTTAAATAACAAGACTTGAGAGTTGAAATGCTCCTTGATTCATAGGCTGCAGAATTCATTGTGTCAGCAGGCATGACAAGAACATTTATTTCCTCGTATATTTTCATGAGAGCTCTTGTTTGACCAGGTGCCTTGTGGGTAAGCAGTAATATTTTGAAAGAAATATTTCTGTCTGAGCAGTAGGTCTCAACACTGGACCTCAAATATTCAGCAAACCATGCTGTAAACAGATGTACTGTCATCCAGGCTTTGTTTTTCCATTTATAGAGCACAGGCAGAATAGATTTAGCGTAATTTTTTTTTTTTTTTTTTTTGAGACAAGGTGTCACTCTATCACCCACGCTGGAGTACAGTGGCACAATCACGGCTCACCACAGCCTCAATTTCCTCGGCTCAGGTAATCCTCCCTCCTCAGCCTCCTAAGTAGCTGGGACTACAGGCAGCCACCACCATGCCCAGCTAATTTTTGTGTTTTTTGTAGAGACAGAGTTTTTCCATGTTGCCAAGGCGGGTCTTGAACTCCTGGGCTCAAGCAATCTGCCACCTTAGCCTCCCAAAGTGCTAGGATTACAAGCATGAGCCACCATACCTGGCCAAGTTAGCATACTTCTAAAGGGCCCTAAGAAGCCAGGCGTGTTGGCACACGCCTGTAATCCCAGCTATTAGGGAGGTTAAAGTGGGATAATCACTTGAGCCCAGGGATTTGAGACTATCCTGGACAACATAGTGAGACCCAGTCTTAAAAATAGTAAGTAAATACGTAAATGGCCCTAGGATAATAAGAATGGTAAATGAGCATTGGCTTCAACTTGAAGTCTTCAGCTGCATCAGCCCCGAGCAAGAGAGTCAGCCTTGTTAACAAAGCTTTTCAGGCATTGAAGCCAGGCCTTGACTTCTCTCTAGTTATAGAAGTCCTAGATGGCATGTTGTTCCAGTAGAAGCCTGTTTCATCTACACTGAAAATCAGTTGTTTGGTGCAGCCACCTTCATCAATGATCTTAGCTACATTTTAGGGACAGCTTGCTGAGCTTCTATGTCAGCACTTGCTGCTTCTCACACTTTTAGGTTGTGGAGACAGCCTCTTTCCTTAAACCTCATGAATCAACCGCTGCTAGCTTCCAGCATTTCTTCAGCAGCTTCCTCACCTCTCTTAACCTTCAGAGAACTGAAGACACTTAGGACCTTGCTCTAGACTAGACTCTGGTTTAAGAAAATGTTGTGGCAGGTCTGATGGTCTATCCAGACTATTCAAACTTTCTCCATCTCAGCAATAAGATTGTTTTGCTTTCTTATCACCTGTGTGTTCACTGGAGTTGCACTTTTCATTTCCTTCAAGAACTTTTCCTTTGCATTCACGACTTGGCTAATTGTTTGGCACAAGAGGCCCAGCTTGCAGCCTGTCTTGGCTGTCAGTGTGTCTTCCTTACTAAGTGTATTCATTTCTAGCTTTTGATTTGATGTGAGAGATGCATGACTCTCCTTTTCACTTGAATACTCATAGGCTATTGTAAGGTTATTAATTGGCCTAGTTTCAATATTGTTGTGTCTCAGGGAAGGGGGAGGCCTGAGAGGAGTGAGAGAGATGGGAATGGCCCATTGGTGGGGCAGTCAGAACACATACACACCGTTTACATACACACCATTTACCAATTAAGTTCTCTGTCTTATATGAGCATGGTTCATAGTGTCCCAAAACGACTACAATAGTAACATCAAAGATCACTGATCATAGATCACCATCACAGATATAATAATAATGAAAAGCCTTGAAATATTATGAGAACCACCAAAATGTGACAAAGAGGCACAAAGTGAGCACACGTTATTTGAAAAATGAAACCAATAGACCTGTTTGAGGCAGCATTGCCACTATCCTTCAATTTGTAAAAAACACAATATCTAAGAAACACAATAAAACAAAGCACAGTAAAATGAGGTATGCCTCTGCTCCTTCGTACTAATTGTGCACTTGGCGGATACTAACTGTGGAAGACCAACAGACAGCACCTTAAAGATATTCATATCAGGCCGGGCACGGTGGCTCAAGTCCTGTAATCCCCGCACGGTTGGGAGCACGAAGACGGGCGATCACGAGGTCAGGGAGTTCCGAGACCATCCTGGCTAAACACGCGTGGAAACCCACCGTCGTTCTTACCTAAAAAATACAAAAAACGTAGCCGGCGAGGCGAGGCGGCCCTGTATCCCAGCTACTCGGGAGGAGCTGAGACAGGAGAATGGCGTTGAACCCGGGAGGGCGGAGCTTGCTGTGAGCTGGAGCCGCCACTGCACTCCAGTCTGGCGGCAGAGCAAGGACTCGTATCAAAAAAAAAAAAAAAAGAAAAAGATATGTATATCAAGGATCTTCTTTGGAACCTGTAAATGTTACCTGATTGGAAAAAAAAAAAAAAAAAAAGACAAAAAAAAAACCGTCTTTGCCGATGCGATTAAGTTAAGCATTGAAATGAGATAGTCTTGTATGATTGGGCGGGTCCTAAATCCAATGGCAACTATCCTTGTAAGGAAAAGGCAGAGTAAGATTTGAGACAGAAGAAAAAAAGACACAAGAGGAGAAGACCATGTAAAAATGGAGGCAGAGACTGAAGTGAAACAGCTTCAGCCAAAGAAGGCCTGGAGCCACCAGAAGCTGGACGAAGCA
The DNA here is from genome assembly GCF_001698545.2 of Rhinopithecus bieti. Classification (NCBI taxonomy): domain Eukaryota; kingdom Metazoa; phylum Chordata; class Mammalia; order Primates; family Cercopithecidae; genus Rhinopithecus; species Rhinopithecus bieti. Next base: position 369,330 of record NW_016805238.1, on the reverse strand, counting down.
GAGAACAGACTGTCCCCACGAGGCTTAGAAGGCAGCAGGCCTTGTGTTCACCTTGATTTTGGATTTCTGACCTTCAGAATTGTGAGAGAATAAAATTCTGTTATTTTCAACCACCCAATCTGTAGTGATGTTTGAGCAGCCACGGGAAACAAAAACACTCACTTTCTATCACAATATCCTTCTCATCATTACTGAAGGCTTCTTCCTTCTTAGAACTCTACTGAGGTTCTCTGGTAATCATCAGTGTCAACTGGAGAGTGTTTTCTTTTTCTTTCTTTATTTTTCTTTAACAAAAAATCAGACCAGTGAATTTAAATCTTGGATTGAGGCTCAGACAACTAGGCGTTTTTAAGACTCCACTAACAATTATGACCTGCAGCCTTGGCATCTTGCCTGGCCTTGGTCTTACCTTGTCTGATAGCAGAGAGACTGTGCATTCACTAGAAGTTCTTTAAGCCAGAGCTTCTCAAATATTTATGTTAAACACAGATGGCCAGGCCCCACCTGCAGCATTTCTCTTTCAGTAGCTCAAGAGTGAGGCCTGAGAATCTGCATTTTAGGCAAGCTCCCACGTGATGCTGCAGACTACAACAAATCTTTAGCATGATCAAGGATCTTTACTTTGCTTTTCTCATCTTTGAACTCCCAACAGCTTCTAGCATACTGCCCTGCTCTCAACAATATTCAATAAAATGAGTTGGACTTTTCACTGTTAAACTTTTGAGGACAAGAACCTTGTCTTATGTTTTTTACATCTTTAGCACCTCCATTAATGCCAGGAAACAGTGGGTGCTAGTAAGAGACAGATTAAAGGGTGGGTGTGCCAGCAAAACTCCAACCAATATGGCGTGCTGAGGCCTCTCTGGGTGCCAGTGGAAATACCAAGAGATGCAAAATACATGAGAACTCCCTTAAGGGATGTATGCATGTGCTTCGATGAGCCCTTCCAGGTTAGAGGTGCAATTTGGAGGGGCCTTGTGGAGTAAAAAGAAGTGATCGATAAACTGCTTTGTGAAGGAGAGCACTTTTGGTTAAACACAAGCTTCTGTTTTAAGGAGTAAATATGCAGGTTTGGGGCCAGAGCTGAATTGTTCCAAGCAGCAAAAGGAAGATTAATCTCTCCCCTCTTCCGTTTTCCATGGTGTGTTCAGTCTCTTGGCACTGACCCAAGACAGATTTGAAAACGAGTGACAGATGTTAGCCTGTTTAGTTTACCCATGGGTCTTGGTCTAGTTTTGCATGCAGCTGATTTTGTTTTGATTAGGATAACAGAAATATTTGTGGGTGATGACGGAGTAAAAAACATGTAGGTAGGTGTTGGGGAGGGGTGGAGAGCATGAAGAGTGATATCTTCACATTTTGAAGATAATGTTTGTCTGGATGGTATTTTTAGTAAAGCCAAGCTAGATCCAAAAAGGTATAACAACAACAAAAAAAAGTAGGTGTGCCTTGTTTTTGTTCACTTTCCTGCCAGGGTAGTCTGCCCTTGAAAAAGCTTGCCCCTCAAACATCTGCTGTTCCTTGCACTTCCTAGCTCATTAATGGCATTTTCCCAGAGACCTAGAAATAGCAAATTCCATTAAAAGGCTTATCATTAAATACAATACAGCTCTTTATGTGGGAGAAGGATGGCCTCTGAATAAGAGTCCATTAGGGCTGTGGGCTGGAAAAAATGGGTCAGCTTTCTTTTAAGGGAGAAATTAATATAGCAGACAAGAGCCAGCAACAGTGGCGACATTCATCTTGCAAATCCTCTTCTCTTCACGCTGCCAAAGTGCGTTCGTCCAGACTTGCTATTCCTGTCCTCGGCCCCTGGAGCGGGGCCTATTTGTCCCAAGGAAGCCTATCAAATTATCTGGTAACAGCCTAAATAAATATGAGGGAGAAGATGAGAACTGAGTACAGGTGCATGTACGTGTGTGTGCGCGTGTGTGTGTGCCCTCTGAAGGCTAGGCCAGGAAAGCAGACCTAAACAGTAGCTCATTTGCTGATCTCTCTCCCCTTTGGTGGATTCTAATGTCAATTCTATGGGAGGTGGCTCATTGCTGAGCCTATGAAGTGCTGTCCCAGGAAGAACCGATTTAGAGAATCTCGTTTTCAGTGTTGGAGGCCAGTGCTCAAAAGGACTGTCCAGCATCCAGTCTCCTCATTGTGACTTAGGCAAGCTGAAGCACAAGGCATGACTGGACCTTGCTGGCTGGGGTTGACAGACAAAGAAAGAACTAGCACTGAACAAAATGGGAACTGAGAAATGAACATCCCATTGGCAGCAGCCAGGGATGCAGTGTCCAAAAACCGTAGAAAACACAGGAGTGAGTCAGGAACATGTCTATAGTAGCAGAGCTGTTCAGCTGTGTGGGCCGGGGCAGTGAGGAGATCCGGAAGGTGCAGTGATTCGGAAGTCAGGGCAGTTGGCAGCTGGAAGTAGGTGTTGTGTCCAAATTCAGCAACATCCCCTGCTAGTAGGATATGGATGAGAAGAACCATCTCTACAGGAAGGAGTTGGCAGAGTACCGGGCTCTTAGCAAACAGCTTGGAGAGTTTAGAGAGCTTGTGAGACATTCGAAAAAGAGATGTCTTATAGGCATTTTGATGTACAGTTGTGCTAGTTTGGATGCTTGCATTATTGTTCACCAAATAGTCACTCACTCCTGTCCCTCTCTCCAACTCATGAGCAGGATTTACTTCCTCATCCCATTGATAATGGGCTTCTCTTTGCAACTTGCTTTGGTTGATCAAATGTTAGAGGATGCCAGTATAGGCAGAAGCCTTAAGTGTACTTGTGTGGTTTAGTGATTACCATGACAATATCATGTGTTGGTGGCCACTGCTCTATAGCCTGGCCCTAATGAAGCTGGATCTGAATCCAGCTCACAGCCTGAAGCCAAGCCCACACCATCTGAAGCTTAGGGCAGATCCCCTTAGCCACGCCCAGCCTAGATCAGATCAACCACTGTTAACCTAAAGGAGAATATATGTGTCTTATTGTAAGTCATTAAGTTTAAGGGGTAGTTTGTTACGTGGCATTCTTGTGAGCATCTTTTGTGAGTCTGAAACTCAAAAAAGATGTCTAGACCAGAGATTCTAGTTTAGGAATTATCATCTCATAGGGGATACTTTGTTAATTTTTTCATTTACGCATTCACTTAGTAAATATTTAGTACAAGCTTATTCTGTGCTGGATACTTCCATTCATTGGTGTGGAGGACACTGTCCAAGATTCTTATGGAAAGAGGTCTCTTGGCAGCTTTCAGAGAGAATTTGCAGAGGAAGAAGAGAAGGACATATCAAAACAAAACAAAACAAAATGAAGAGCCCTGGGGATTGCTAGCCTGTGAAAGAGAGAGCGCCTGAGATCCTTCAGAGAGGTAACAGGAAATGCAGGAGAAGGTGGTATTTTAGAAAGCAAAGGAGGAGAGCCTTTCAAGAGAGGGAGAGTGTTGACTGGTGGTAGATAGCACAGAGAGGTAAGGCGGGTTGAGGCCTGAAAAACAAAACAAAACAAAAAGTCAGCTGCGGTGACTCATGCCTGTAATCCCAGCACTTTGGGAGGCTGAGGCAAGTGTATCACATGAGGTCAGGAGTCCAAGACCAGCCTGGCCAACATGACAAAACCCCATCTCTAATAAAAATACAAAAATAATTAGCTGGGCATGGTGGCCTGTGGTCCCAGGTACTCAGGAGGCTGAGGCAGGAGAATTGCTTGAACCTGGGAGGCGGAGGTTGCAGTAAGCCAAGATCATGCCACTGCACTCTAGGCTGGGCAACAGAATGAGACTCTACCTCAAAAAAAAAAAAAACTCATTATGTCATTATAGTTGGCCATTGGTGGCCTAGGTATTCTAAGACTGATGGGCCAGGTTGGAGAGCCCGGTGCAGTGAGTCAGGTGTTGTTATCTGTATAGATCTGCTTGGGCTATGATAACAGAATGCCACAGATTGCATATCTTAAACAACATATATTTATTTCTCACAGTCTGGAGCCTGAAAGTCCAAGCTCAAAGCACTGGCAGGGCTGATTTCTGGTGAGGGTTCTTCTCTCTTCCTGACTTGTAGGCTTATGGCCTTGTCCTCATATGGCCTTTCCTCTGTGTACACAGGGAGAGAGATAAAGAGAGAGAGAGCACTGCTGTCTCTTCCTCTTCTAATAAGGACATGTGAGAGAACTCCCTTTGTGCTGACAGTGAGCTGAGGACCAGGACAGAGCCTAGGCACTACCTTAGGCTTAGGGCAGGCTTCTCACCCTGGACACTGCTGACGTTTTGGGCCAAATAATTCTTTGCTGTACGAGCTGTCCTGTGCATTGTAAGTTGTTCAGCAGTATCCCTGGCCTCAACTAAAAATGCCTCCGACACTGCCAAATTCCCCCTAGCTAGTAGGGACAGGGCTATGCAAATCAACTGTTGAGAGCTACTGACTTAGGGGGAGGTCCTTGTCCATTCAAGGTGGCAGCAACCTTTGACATTGACTTTGAAGAGCCTTCAGTTCACTACAGCACAACTCAACTGAAAATCCCAAAGTCTCTTGGAGAAAGGGCATTTCTTCCGAGAAATTTAACAGGCTCTTATGCAATTATGCAACACCCTGGGGCTTTTACTGGTAAGCCAGAGTTTCCAAGGAGGACTTAGGGATCAGACTCCCATTTTCCCAGAGATCTTTTAGGATTCTAAGTGCTCTGAAAATTAAAAGGACAATGCACACAAAGCTAGTGATACCTAACAACGTCTTATGGATAGCCTGTGTCCTAGAGATGTGTCCTATTTGCTTGTTTATTTATTTCTTTGGAGAGAGAGAGAATAGGACCATTCAGTATCAGGTTGATTATGAGCCTTCACTTCTGCAGAATTTCAGTTCTTTTTTTTTTTTTTGAGATGGAGTCTTGCTCTGTAGCCCAGGCTGGGGTGCAGTGGTGTGATCTCAGCTCACTGCAACCTCCGCCTCCCAGGTCCCGGTTCAAGGAATTCTCCTGCCTCAGCAACCTGAGTAGCTGGGACTACAGTACGTGCCACCGTGCCCAGCTAATTTTTGTATTTTTAGTAGGGACGGGTTTTCACCATGTTGGCCAGGCTGATCTTGAACTCCTGACCTTGTGATCTGCCCGCCTCGGCCTCCCAAAGTCCTGGGATTACAGGCGTGAGCCACCATGCCCGGCGGATTTCAATTTCAGTTCTTAATCTACAAGATTGATGAATGTATTAACCTAGTAATGATTATATTAATCTCTCATGTCCTCCATGGGGCTGTTGGGTAGGCTCAGGTGATAATTTGTATGTCATGAAATGCTGAGATGTTTAGAGGACACAGCATGATGCAGGGAAAAGAGCCCAGGTGTGCACTCAGCCAAGCATGACTCAGATCAGGGACTGCTACAGTCTGCTTGGAGCCTCTGAAAGTTACCTAACAGCTTCCTCATCTGATGATTATTGAAACCAGTACCCACCTTGGCCTGTAGATATGATAAGTAAATGACATAACAGCTGAATGTATAAAACACCACAGAAAATGGCTGCAGACTTTTTCGAATGAGTTTTAAGAACTTAGGTGCTTAGGCCAGGTGTGGTGGCTCACACCTGTAATCTCAGCACTTTGGGAGGCCTAAGTGGGTGGATCACCTGAGGTCAGGAGTTCAAGACCAGCCTGGCCAACATGGTGAAACACTCTCTCTACTAAAAATACAAAAAATAAGTTCGCTGGATGTGGTGGTGGATGCCTGTAATCTCAGCTACTCGGGAGGCTAAGACAGGAAAATCTCTTGAACCTGAGAGGCGAGAGGTTGCAGTGAGCCGAGATTGTGCCACTGCATTCCAGCCTAGGTGACAGAGCAAAATTCTGTCTCACAAAAAAAAAAAAAAAAAAGAAAAGAAGACATACCTGAAACTGGGTAATGTATAAAGAAAAGAGATTTAATTGGCTCATGGTTCTGATTCTGCAGGCTGTACTGGAAGTAAGACTGACGAGGCCTCAGGAAACTTTCAATCATGGCGGAAGGCAAAGGGGAAGTCAGTGTGTCTTTCATGGCCAGAGCAGGAGGAATAGAACAAAGTGGGAGATGCTGCACACTTAAACATCCAGATCTCATGAGAACTCACTCACTATCATGAGAACAACCAATCCTCCAACATTGGGGATAACAATTCGACATGCGATTTGGGTGGGGACACAAATCCAAACCATATCAAGGAGAATGGGAGAAACAGAAGCCAGCCCCCTGAGAACTGGCAAGATGTATGGTACTGGGCTTCTAACTCTACACTTGATGGAAGTTCAAGTCCCACTTCTTTAGAATCTTAAAGCACAGGATCACCAAGCCAATGTCAGACGTATACTGTCTCTCTGAGAAAAGGTAAACTGGATTTAACAGACATTATCTGTATACCTGGGTTAAGTTCTGAACTGGCCAAAAGAGGCTGGTCCACCTTTCCTCACCTTTCCCAATCACCCTTTATTCCCATGTGTGTTAAGCTTACTTGATTTTTTCACCACCTAAATTGGGTAAGCCATCTGAGCAGAGAAAGAAAATGCAGTCCAACACCATGATCGATGTGCCAGTGCTTTGCAACTGCAGAGTGCTGTGGGAAGGGGAAACATGTTGTTGTTGTGATCCCCAAGCAGTGTACAGCTGTCACTCAGGCTCCCTCCTGCTAAGTGCCATTTAATGGCCTCCAAGAATGTTATTTATCACCCCTTTTTCTTCACCGTAGGAGCAGCCTCACTTATGCAATAAAAATGACAAGTTACCCCTCTGTAGGTGTTTCAATAGGCACTAGAGGTCAAACCTTCCCTTCCTCTTGCCTTGGAAAAGAATCACACCTGTCACATTTCTAAAACAGATACAACAGCCAGAGTCTGAAAAAGCCAGCCATCTAAATTAACTTCACGGCCGGGCGCGGTGGCTCAAGCCTGTAATCCCAGCACTTTGGGAGGCCGAGACAGGCGGATCACGAGGTCAGGAGTTCGAGACCATCCTGGCTAACACGGTGAAACCCCGTCTCTACTAAAAAATACAAAAAGCTAGCCGGGCGAGGTGGCTGGCGCCTGTAGTCCCAGCTACTCGGGAGGCTGAGGCAGGAGAATGGCGTAAACCCAGGAGGCGGAGCTTGCAGTGAGCTGAGATCTGGCCACTGCAGTCCAGCTGGGCGACAGAGCGAGACTCCGTCTCATAAATAAATAAATAAATAAATAAATAAATAAATAAATTAACTTCACAACAGCAGACAGCTCTTTGGCTGTTGCTACAGGTAGGCAGGCAGTTAGTTACTTGGCTGGTTGGTTCTAGGATGCATATGTCCACACTGAAAGCAATTATGGGCTATTTTAACTTTCTGCCAATATTGAATAAATGATCACTGATGTCTAAACAGACACTAGAATTTATCATGAAGCATTGCCGCTTCTAAAAAGATTATGGGCTAATTCTCTTTAAGAGGGCTTGCTGTAAAAAACAATATATAATGAAATTAGTACTGACAAAAAGGGTAAGTTTGAGTCCTTTATATTCCTTGAGCTAGAAATATGCTAGAGATAATTTAGTCATTCCCCTAGTTCACAAACTGGAAACTAGAGGACCTTAGAGGCTTCTCTGAGGTCACACAGCTAGTTAGTAGCTGAGCAGGTTTGGTGAGGATATAGTATTAGTTTTGCTTTTGGCACGTTGAGTTTGGGGACCCTGGGAGACATCCAAGTCAAGACTTCAAGGAGGCAGTTGGGTATTTTTAATGATCCTTCAAGAGAGAGGTCAGGGTTTGAGTTATAAATTTGGGAGCAGACACTATTGATTATCTCACTCACACATATTTCAAGCCTGATTCTAAACTGCTGCAGAGACTGGAAAGCTTAAAACTATATTTCTCAGAACTCTTGGCAGCTAAATTTCTTGATGTGATTCCAGTTATACAAATTCTGTACTCTGAAAGAAGGCATTTGTTATTGTTTATATAACATTTTGCTATGAAAATTTCAAGTATGTATAACACTAGAAAGTATAAGGTATAATGTATCCCTGTTGCTCAGCCTCAAAAATTACCAACATGTGTGAACCTTGCTTTATTTACATCCATATCTATTCCCGACACCTGGATCATTTTATAGCAATCTGAGAAGTATTTCATCCATAAATATTTCAGTGTATGTCTCTGAAAGATAAGCATGCTTTTTTACAACATTCCCACAATGCCATTATCCCTCTGAAAAAAAATGAACACTAAATCCTACTAATATCACGAAATATCTGATCAGGGTTCATTTAACCCAAATTTTCTTCTAGTACTTACATTGTTTTGTAGTTCTGTCTCATAAAATTTTACAGTGTTTAAAATCAGGATTCAAAGAAGGATTTATATGTTGCAATAGGTTGATATGTCTTTTAGAGTTTTTAAATCTGTGGTTTCATACACACACACATTTCTTTTCCTTTGCTTATTTATGAAACTGGGTTATTCGATCTATAGAGTTTCCAACAGTTTGAGTTTTGCTGATTGCACTTATGATGCTCTGTAGCCTGTTCTTCTGTCACTTATATTTCCTATAAATTTGTAGTTATGTCTAGAAGATTGATTTGATTCAGGTTCATTGTTTTTGGCAAGAACATTTCATAGGAAGTGCCATGAATTTCTATCAGAAGGAACATACTGTCTGATTTTCTCTTTTTGCGATATTATCAGTCACTGGAAAGACTGCTGACCATCATTTCACTAGAGGTTGCAAAATAATGACTTCCTAATTCCATTCCATCTTTTTTTTTTCTTTTTTGAGATGGAGTCTCGCTCTATCACCCAGGCTGAGTGCAGTGATGTGATCTTGGCTCACTGCAACCTCCACCTCCCAGGTTCAAGCGATTCTCCTGTTTCAGCCTCACAAATAGCTGGGATTACAAGTGTGCACCACCATGCCTGGCTAATTTTTGTATTTTTAGTAGAGACGGGTTTTTGCATGTTGTCCAGGCTGATCTCAAACTCCTGATCTCAGGTCATCTGCCCGCCTCAGCCTTCCAAAGTGCTGGGATTACAGGTGTGAGCCACTGCCCTCAACCCCATCTTCATTTAATAGCTAAAACACTTCTATCAAGAGAAACTTCTGCTCATCAACTATTTGGTTAGTTGGTGGTATGGTTCATATTGGAAAAGCAAAACAAATGCTTGATTGTATTTTGTTGATTACCCACCTTAAAAATTGTGGTTTATTTTCCTAACATCCTCCAAAGATGACCAATGAGGTTTTTTTATTAGGGGAGGATATCATCATAAATTTAGATAATTATTTATATATAAATGATATAATATTTCATGTGTTTCAATCCATTGCAGTTATTATTCTTTTTGATGTTCAAATTGACTGATTTTTGGTTAGAGAAACCTTCAGTGTTGGCTCCTGAGTCCTTTTGACACGGCCGAAATAATCTTTACCAGGTTCCTTGCTTTTTTTTCTTGCTCTCGCAAGACATTTGAGGAGCATCTTGTATGTTTCCTGCTCTAGATCCAGATTCAGCCATTGCCCCAAGAAACTCTGTGTCTTTTTAGTAGGAAATGGTATTTAGAGACCCCAATTTATACACTGAAAGTGTTCATTGCTACTAGGTCTTCACTGTCTCCAGGCTTTTTTTCAGCTTTTGAGTTCCAGGGTACATGTGCAGGATATGCAAGTTTGTTACATAGGTAAACATGTGCCATGGTGATTTGCTGCACAGATCAACCCATCACCTCGGTATTAAGCCCAGCATTCATTAGCTATTCTTCCTGATGTTCTCCCTTTTCTCCACTCCCCTCAGCATGCCCCATTGTGTGTTGTTCACCCTGTGTCCATGTGTGTTCATCATTTGGTTCCCATTTATAAGTGAGAATATGTGGTGTTTGCTTTTCTGTTCCCACATTAGTTTGCTGAGGATAACGGCTTCCAGCTCCATCCATGTCCCTGCAAAGGACTTGATCTCATTCCCTTCTATGGCTNTTGAGTTCCAGGGTACATGTGCAGGATATGCAAGTTTGTTACATAGGTAAACATGTGCCATGGTGATTTGCTGCACAGATCAACCCATCACCTCGGTATTAAGCCCAGCATTCATTAGCTATTCTTCCTGATGTTCTCCCTTTTCTCCACTCCCCTCAGCATGCCCCATTGTGTGTTGTTCACCCTGTGTCCATGTGTGTTCATCATTTGGTTCCCATTTATAAGTGAGAATATGTGGTGTTTGCTTTTCTGTTCCCACATTAGTTTGCTGAGGATAACGGCTTCCAGCTCCATCCATGTCCCTGCAAAGGACTTGATCTCATTCCCTTCTATGGCTGCATAGTATTTCATGGTGTATATGTACCACATTTTCTTAATCCAGTCTATCATTGATGGGCATTTGGCTTGATTCCATGTCTTTGCCATTGTGAATAGTGCTGCGATGAACATATGCATGTATATATCTTTATAATAAAATGACTTAATATTACTTTAGATATATATCCACTAATGGGATTGCTGGGTCAAATGGTATTTCTGCTTCTAGATCTTTAAGGAATTGCCACACTGTCTTCCACAATGGTTGAACTAATTTACAGTCCCACCAACACTGTAAAAGTGTTCCTTTTTCTCCACAACCTCGCCAGCATCTGTTGTTTCTTGACTTTTTAATGATCGCCATTCTGACTGGCGTGAGATGGTATCTTATTGTGGTTTCGATTTACATTTCTCTAATGATCAGTGATGATGAGCTTTATTTCCATGTTTGTTGGCTGTATGAATGTCTTCTTTCTAGGCTTTTTTATGAAGACCTAGAAAATAAGTGTTTTTTTAAAGATAAATTACATCACGAGTTCATATTGATACTTTTATTCAAATTGAAGTATAAAATAATTTTAGACTGGACAAGGTAGCTTACACTTGTAATTTCAATACTTTGAGAGGCTGAGGCAGGAGGATTACTTGAGACCAAGAGTTTGAACTCAGCCTGGGAAACACAACAAGACCCCATTCTTACAAAAAAATTAAAAAATTAGCCAGGCATGGTGGTTCACACCTGTAGTCCTTGCTACTAGGGAGGCTGAAGCTGACCCAGGAGGTTGAGGCTGCAGTGAGCTGTGTCACCCACTGCACTGCAGCCTGAGTGACAGAGCCAGACCCTGTCTCAAAAAAAAATTTATTTTATTTTATTTTATTTTATTGATTTCCTATCTGTACCTCCTTTTTTGCGCTTTAAACATTTTTGTTTCTAAGGCCCTAATTACTTGTTTATTTCATAATATATATGGAAAAGTCTCAGAATAACAATAATAACACTACCAACAATGATGTGATTATTGAAAATGGTTTAACATATATCTAGGGGCTTATGTGTTTGTGCGCGTGTGCATGTGTGCAGTTCTTTAATCTTTAGGTTCTATTCCACCAGGGATGTGTCAGTAAAATTCTATGATAAAGATCTAAAATTTCTTTTTCTTTTTTCTTTTACCTTTTTTTTTTTTTTTTTTTGAGACAGAGTTTCATTCTTGTTGCCTAGGCTGGAGTGCAATGGTGCAACCTTGGCTCACTGAAACCTCCGCCTCCCAGGTTCAAGCAAATCTTCTGCCTCAGCTTCCCGAGTAGCTGGGATTATAGGCATGCGCTACCACACCCGGCTAATTTTGTATTTTTAGTAAAGATGGTGTTTCTCCATGTTGGTCAGGCTAGTCTCAAACTCCCCACCTCAGGTGATCCACCTGCCTTGGCCTCCCAAAGTGCTGGGATTACAGACGTGGGTCACTGTGCTTGGCCTAAATTCTCTTCTTAAGGTTTTTCCTAAATGTGTGCATGGGTGTGTATGCATGCGCACCCATGTATGTGTGCAAACTGCTGTTGTAAATAGAATATATACTTCCTTAACATGTTTTCAGCTGGTCATTTTTTATAATTGGGTGTGGAGGCTAAAGTAACCATTTTAGGTGATAATCTGCTGTGTTGACTTCTGGTTCACCCGCAGTTCTAGTAACACCTCTATGAATTCTAGTTTATTTTTTATATCTTGTGTAAGAGCCATACTTACTCTAAATCCTGCTCTTAGGCGAAGACAACCTTGATTTATGTAAACTATACCTACCATAAATTCTACCCTTAGGCTATAATACAGTAGTCCTCTTGCCTTTCACTAAGAGGTTGACTTCAATTGTCCTGTGTATTTCTTCCAAAGTTCACATACTCTTTCCCTGTGCTATATAAACCCCAGGCCTGAAAGGTCACGGTACAGCGATCTCCCTCTCTTATGGTCACCTAAGACCATGCTTCTGTCCCTAAGTTCCCCAATAAATCGCCCTTTATGGACAAACTGGATTCACCTGTTTTGTTCTTTGGTTTCTTGGCTCCTTCTGTGTTTGCGTATACAGCCCTTTTAGCAAACATTGGGAAAGCTACTGAACCACATATTTTTATCCTAGTCCATTTTTAAAGCCCTCCGGAAAGTGACCACCAACTATCTCACAGCGCCCTGTTCCAGTACTTAATAAGTGTCTTCTCTAGATTACTTGACTGTGAAAATTATTGACAGTTAAGAGAACTGATTTAAGTGTGTGGGAAAATTGTCTTATGGTTATCTTTAAAATAATGCTGGGTTCTATTTAAACAATTTAAAACATTTTGTTCAATAAAATATACATACAGAGAAGTTTCTAAAGCCTTGTTTTAATAAAATTTGGCCTTACAAGTTCAAGCTTATTCCTTTATACCTAAAACATTTTTGAGATCCTTCTGTGTTAGGTACTGGGTCAAGAATAAGACGTGCTCCCTGCCCTAAGGAGACTCACGATAAATTAGAGGACAGATATGTAAATAACAAACAATTACACATAGATTCTGATGGGTGTGAGCTAATGGAGGTCCATTTGGGGTGCAGTGGAGCACAAAGGAGGGAACCCTAATGGGGCGGAGGATGACAAAAGGTCAGGGCAGGGGTCAAATAGATGTGAGAGGAAACAGGCAAAGAGGAATCAAAAACCCAGCTACCAAATTGAAAAGACCTTGCAACATTGCTAACTGAAGAATGTACAAGCAAATTAAAACACTGCAAACAAGTTAGAAGTAGCTGCTACCTTCAAGGGCAGATAGTGGAGGTTAAGAGAGAAACTTGGATGTCAGTCAAACTGCGTTCCAATCGGAAAAGACATCCGTTGCTTTAATCTCTGGTGTTCTGCTAATTTTAACAAACGCAGCTATCCTGGATTCAGTACAGGTCAAAGCTTTTTCAGCGATGATACTAGATTTCTGAGTGCTGTCATATATATCAGTTTGATAGTTCATTTGCAGTTCTCATTTACATATCTGACTTGAAGGAAGTATCTTTGTGTCTTTTTAAAAGATATATGACATATACAAATTTTGTGCAGTCGACTCTTGTGATGTCCTGGGCATCCTCCTGTGGTCTGATTTTGGGATGCATTTCTGTCCTCACAGTCCATGAAATGCAGCAAGAAGGGAATGTGGCCTGCTGAGATCTCCGGAGGTTCCTTCCCACCTTAAGAATATGGCTGTGATCAAAGCAAAACCTGAAAGAGTTGCTATTATTCATTTGTTCATCTATATAGTTGTCCATTGTTCCTCTAGTAAGCTATCCCACCCACTCATCCACCCACCCAACCATTCATTCTTTTCACTGCCGCCTCCTCCCATCCAGTCTTCTGCCCAGCCTCACCTCCACCTATCTGCCCTCCTACCCATCCACCCATTTCCCTATTCATTTACTCACCCATCTACCCACGTCAGACATGGGATCAAAATCTCTCTTGAAACTCCAATTCCAAAACCCTCATTCATTCTCTTGTACGAGTACTTTCCTCAAGGTATGTTGGCACTAAGTCCATCAGTTCCTACCTGTTTTAGCTCCCCCAAATTACTAGTACTGAAGACTTCCAAGCTTGGTACAGCCCAGTGAAGACAGAGCTGGTCATTGTGTACCAAGAGCTCCTGTTACTGTCCATGGTGGGCTTGGAATTCATCTGCTTCCCTGGGATTCTGGACTCTCAGTAGGGAAACTCACTCAGCGGCCCAGCCGGTTCTTTTTTTTTTTTTTTTTTTTCCTGATCTTTCCTTGTCTCCTTTTTTCTTATTCCATTGGTTCCTGAACTAGAGTTTGCATCCTGTCACACCTCTACCTGTGTGAACTTGCGTGCCTGGTTCTTTTGTGTGTGTGTGTGTGTGTGTGTGCGTGCCTCGTTCTTCAGGGCCAGAATCAGCCTTCTTGACCTCCAGCCCCTTGGTTGAGCTCCTTCTTCAACTAGCTGGACCTCCCTGGAAGCAACATCCCTTCTCAGAAGTTGGTCCTTATGACTGTGGGCCTGCCTACTACTCAAACATGGATGTTGAAACAGGCTCAGATAGGACCAGGCTCCACCACCTCTCCCTGCCACTATTTAGGGGCTCCCAGAAAGCCCGTTTGGATGCTAATCGTGAAAGACACAACAGTAACAACAAAAGGTTGTTTGAAAATTTAGAAGTGTGTTACCTCCCATAGCAAGGAGTCTGGAGGTAGAGCCTCTCCATGGGGAGGTACTTCAGTGTCTCAGGGATGTCACCACAGCCACATCCCTTCTGTATTCCTACTCCTCAGCATGTCAGTGGTTTTTCCCAGCAGCACTTCCAGGCAACACATGGAAACACTGACAGCATCTACTAAAGAAGAAGGGCACTTTCTCCTATGTGCTGCTTTTTTCTTTTCTTTTTCTTTCTTTTTTTTTTTTTTTTGAGACGGAATCTTGCTCTGTCATCCCAGGCTGGAGGGCAGTGGTGGGATCGCCTCTTACTGCAACCTCCGCCTCCCGGGTTCAAGTGATTCTCCTGCCTCAGACTCCTGAGTAGCTGGGATTACAGGCGCCCACCACCACACCAGGCTAAATTTTGTATTTTCAGTAAAGCCAGGGTTTCATCATGTTGGCCAGGCTGGTTTTGAACTCCTGACCTCAGGTGATCCACCTACCTTGGCCTCCCAGAATGCTGGGATTACAGGTGTGAACCACCGTGCCCGGCCCCATGTGCTGCTTTTTATCAGTAAAGCAAATCTTTCCCAAAAGTCCTGCAGCAGATGTCTTCTTGGGTCCTATGGGTCGGGACTGAGTTCCATGTCCTAACCAAAGCCAGTCACCGATAAGGAGAATAAGGCTACCAGGCCAGCTTAGACCAGGCATAATGAGACAGAATTCATTCCCTGGGTCTAGGCAGGGGGAACAGCTGAACAAAACTGGGGCTTTGCTGGCAAGGAAGAAGGAAGGAAGGGTGCTGGGAAGGCTCTATCAGGTCTAAGATACTAAAGAATAAAATTTTAACATTGGAATGAAATGTGAACTAGTAGAGCTATATGGTTTTCATTAGAATGGTAATTCTTAGACAGGGGCTACATTCCCCCTGGGAACGTTTGGCAATATCTGGAGACATTTTTGGTTGCCACATCCTGGTGGAGCTTCTGACATCCACTGAGTCAACGCCAAGAATGCTGTGATATACCATTTAATGCCCAGGACAGCCCCTCACGACAAATAATTATCCAGTCCAAAATGCCGACAGTACTGAAGGTAAAACCCTGCATTAAAATACAACAATATGAAGCAGGATGAATTAAAAGACTGAAACTGCTTTTATAAATGTTTGTAAAATGTTTTAGTTCATTTTTTGTATATCTGTGATACTGGTTTGTAATATCTTACTGGCATCTCTGGGAATTAAATTTCATAGGATTAAAACAGAATCATGGGAATTAAGTCAATGATTTTTGCCAACAGTAAAGATTAAAGAATAGTAATACACAATAATGGTGAGAGTATAGCTGGTGGTGATAGAAAATTGCGTGACTATTTTCAAAAGCAGTTTTACAATATGTATGATGACTCTTAAAGACGTTCATGCCCAGGCCGGGTGTGGTGGCTCAGGCCTATAATCCCAGCACTTTGGGAGGCCAAGGCGGGCAGATCACGAGGTCAGGAGATCAAGACCATCCTGGCCAACATGGTGAAACCGCGTCTCTATTAAAAATACAAAAATTAGCTGGGCGTAGTGGCACATGCCTGTAATCCTAACTACGTGGGAGGCTGAGGCAGGAGAATCTCTTGAACCCGGGAGTTGGAGGTTGCAGTGAGCCAAGATTACCACTGCACTCCAGCGTGGCGACAGAGCAAGACTGTCTCAAAAAAAAAAAAAAAAAAGTTCATGCCCTTTCATCCTCAAATTCCGCTTCTGAGAATCTGTCCTAAGGGAAAAATCCAAAATACAAAAAAAGCTTTAATGCAGGTCTTTATTCTAAACACCATTATTTACAAGAAAACATTGAAAATAAACTTCCAACATAGCTGCAAATAGCAATAAAATATGATTGAGGTAGATGGTGGGGAATTTTATATTGGCATTAAGCATGATTTTATGAAAGAAAAGACACATTATAATGGTAAATACTAAAAGTGAGGAAATAAAATAGAATACATACCATTATCTTAACTATGAAAATAAATACCTTAAAATACATATGCACAAAAGTAACCTGGCAGGAAACACCAGAATGTTAGTGTGACTATTCTTTTGTACTGAAGGAGATTGAGGTGAATTTTATTCTTCTAGCTTTGATTTTTTTAAGATGATACGACATGTTTATTTTTAAGGTAACACAACCTTATTTTTTAGTGTAATGCAACCACTATATTATTATGTAACATGGCAACAAATGCAGGCCATATAGATGGTACTAATAATTCAAATTTTAGATCTGTTTCCATTGGTAGTTTTAATAACTTAATTTTGTATCTGTTTCCATTGATAGTTTTAATAATCTAATTTTAGATGTTTCCACCGATAGTTTCTAATAATTCAATTTTAGATCTGTTTCCATTGAGAGTTTTTTCTTTTCTTTCTTTTTATTTTTTCATAGAATCCTTTCCTGAAGCATCTTTTTTAAAATAGAGATGAGATCTCACTAGGCTGCCCCGGCTGGCTTTGAACTCCTGGCCTCAAGCGATTCTCCTGTCCTAGCCTCCGGAAGTGCTGGGATTATAGGTGTGAGCCACTGTGCCTGGCTCTTTCTTTTGTTTCTGATCTTTTCTGGCCTCCTTTTTTATAATTCCATGGGTTCCTGAACTGGAGTCCATAGACATTAAGAGGCTTATAGACGCACTTCAGAGGCTCCTTAATGCCTTCAAACTGTAAAACATATATACTCTTTACAAAAGAAATAAGGATATTTTAAACAGAGCACAGTGGCTTCTGCCTGTAATCCCAGCTACTCAGGAGGTTGAAGCAGGAGAATCGCTTGAAGCCAGGAGTTTGAGACCAGCCTGGACAACATAGCGAGCCCCTGTCTCTTGAAAAAAAAAAAAAAAAAACCTGGGTGTGATGGCATGCACCTGTAGTCTCAGCTACTCCAGAGGCTGAACTGGGAAAATCACTCGAGCCCAGGAGTTTGGCTGCAGAGAGCTGTGACTGCACCCAATACACTCATGTCTGGGTGACAGAGTGAAACCCCATCTCTAAGACATAAAACAAAAAATTATACAGGAAGGCCAGGCACAGTGGCTCATGTCTGTAATCCCAGAACTTTGGGAGGCCAAGGCAGAAGGATCACTTGGGCCAGGGAATTCAAGACAAGCCTGGGCAATATAATAAGAACTCGTCTCTACAAAAAATTAAAGAATTAGCTGGGTGTGGTGGCATCCACCTGTGAACCCAGCTACTTGGGAGGCTGAGGCCAAAGAATCGCTTGAGCCCCAGAGGGGCTACAATAGGCCGAGATCACAACACTGCACTCCAGCCTGGGCAGCAGAGCGAGATGCTGTCTCAAAAAAAAAAAAAAAAAAAAAAAAAAAAAAAAAAAAAAAAAAATTACACAGGAGGATTGAAGTAAGTCATGTGTCAAATCCAAGGACAACAATTGACCAACTCTGAGGTCTGTCAGTGGACCAAAGAGTCTTGATTCCCACTTCTGACAGGGACAACCGCATCAGCTGAGGATACCCCAACTGATACCTGGATCTTTGGGGCCAGGTTAGCTTTGCAAGGCAGGTGGGGGGTTGCCAAAAGTCGGTCAGATGCTCCCTCCTGGGACTGGGAAATGCCCTGGAATATAACACGCACGTCAGAGAGCAAGAGTGGACACCCCACGGCGTCACAGAGAGGTTCGCGTGGAGCAGCATTCTAAGTATTGGGCATTGAAGAAGAAAACAAAGGGTATTTGCTACTTCTGACTCTTTCTTTTTTTCTTTCTTTCTTTCTTTTTTTTTTTTTTTTTGTTTTCAGACGGAGTCTTTCTCTGTCACCCAGGCTGGAGTGCAATGGCATGATCTCGGCTAACTGCAACCTCCGCCTCCCAGGTTTAAGCGATTCTCCTGCCTCAGCCTGGAGTAGCTGGGATTACAGGCGTGCGCCACCTCGCCCGGCTAATCTTGGAATTTTTATTAGAGTCGGGATTTCACCATGATGGCCCGGCTGGTCTCAAACTCCTGACCTCAAGTGATTCACCCACCTCGGCCTCCCAAAGTGCTAGGATTATAGGTGTGAGCTACCGACACCGACTCTTTCTTATCTTTTTATTTACTTTGCGTTTTGTTTAGATAAGAGAGCTCTTCCCCAGACTTCGGAAGTGCCAATCTCTACTCATATCACAGATCTCTAAAATAACATCCGTGCTGGAAACGGAGCTAAACCAAAGGTCCACACTGTTTCCCATGTTCTTCTCTTCCCTTGCTGGCCAACCCCATACCCCCTCAACTGCCCAGCTGTTGTCTCAACATACTGGGAATGTCTTTACCACATTGCCACCTGGGGGACAAATTCCTTCTCATTCTTTATTACCTGCTGAAATGTCACCACCTAAAGAGATCACTTTGGCTCATGCCGCCCCCCACCATGCAGCATCAGTGACTTCCCATGGTGCCCCACAGCACATTATAGATACCCAGGAAATAATTTTTGTAAAACTTAAGAAGCTCTCTATGGGTCAAATCCAGGAATCTCCTTTTTTTTTTTTTTTTTTTTTTGAGATGGAGTCTCAGTCTCATTCTGTCACTCAGGATGGAGCATGGAGTACAATGGCGTGATCTCAGCTCACAGCAACCTCCACCTCCTGGGCTCAAGCGATTCTCCTCCTTCTTCAGCTTTCCAAGTAGCTGGAATTACAGGTGTGTGCCACCACATCCAGCTAATTTTTGTATTTTTAGTAGAGATGGGGTTTTGCCATGTTGGCCAGGCTAGTTTCGAACTCCTGACCTCAGGTGATCCGCCAGCCTTAGCCTCCCAAAGTGTTGGAATTACAGGCGTGAGCCACTGTGCCCAGCCAGGAATCTATTTTTTTTTTTTTTTTTTTTTTTTTTTTTTTTT